>NC_091985.1:52547880-52847880 GCF_044704955.1 Pristiophorus japonicus | reverse complement strand
CTCAGCGGAGCCTCCACAGGTGCGCTATTCAGTTGCATGCAAGTGTCGCACTGATGCACGCATGACTCCAAGTCTGAGTCAATGCTGGGCCACCAAACGTGAGACTTGGCAATGGCCTTCATCATGACAATGCCTGGGTGGGTTCTGTGTAAATCTCGCACAAAAGTTTTCCTGCCTTTTTTTTAGCATAACAACACGATTACCCCATAACAGACAAGCAGACTGAATAGACAATTCATCTTTGCGGCGGCTATAAGGCTTAATTTCATCCTGCATTTCCCTGGGAATGGCAGACCAATTTCCATTTAGGACACACCTTTTTACACTTGACAGTACAGGATCCTGGCTGATCCAGGCCTAATTTGATGAGCCGTGACGGGTGACCCCTCGCTCTCGAAGGTATCCATGACCAGCAGCAAGTCTGTGGGCTGCGGCATTTCCACCCTGGTTGTGGGCAATGGTAGCTGGCTAAGCACATCAGCACACCTTTCAGTGCCTGGTCTGTGGCGGATAACATGATCATAAGCGGATAATGTCAGTGCCCATCTTTGGATGCGGGATGAGGCATTGGTGTTTATACCTTTGCTCTCAGAAAACAAAGCAATGAGCGGCTTGTGGTCTGTTTCAAGCTCAAACCAAAGCCCAAACCAAAGGTGCATTTTCCTAACCCCACATACGCATGCTAAAACCTCTTTCTCGACCATACTATAGGCTCTTTCAGCCTTAGACAGACTTCTGGATGTGTATGTAACTGGTTGGAGTTTGCCTGATACATTGGTTTGCTGGACCCCATTTGATGAGGCGTCGCAGGGAAGCACTAATCGCTTACATGGATCATAGTGTACCAGTAATTTATTGGAACATAGCAGGTTTCTGGCCTTCTCAAAGGCTCTGTCTTGAGATTTGCCCCAAACCAGTTGTTAGCCTTTCTCAGCAACATATGTAAGGGCTCTAGCAATGTGCTCAAATTAAGTAGAAAGTTACCGAAATAGTTGAGAAGACCCAGGAACGAACGCAGCTCCGTCACACTCTGGGGTCTGGGTGACTTCTTGATGGTCTCTGTCTTCAAGTCCGTAGGCCTGATGCCATATGCTGCAATCTTTCTCCCCAGGAATTCGATTTCTGGTGCCATGAAAACGCACGGAGCATTTTAGCCTGAATCCCACTCTTGTCCAGACGACGTAGAACCTCTTCCAGGCTGTTCAGGTGTTCGGTGGCATCGCAACCGGTGATCAGGATGTGATCTTGGAACACGACGGTTCTCGGGACGGACTTCAGCAAACTCTCCATGTTTCTCTGAAATATGGCTGTCGCCGAGCGAATTCCGAAAGGGTATATAAACAGTCCTTTGCGCATCAGTTTTTTCGAAGATTCGTCCAACTCCTGTGTCATGTAAGCGGAGGTTAGGTCCAATTTGGTGAACATAGAAACATAGAAACATAGAAAATAGGTGCAGGAGCAGGCCATTTGGCCCTTCAAGCATGCACCACCATTCAATAAGATCATGGCTGATC
Source organism: Pristiophorus japonicus (assembly GCF_044704955.1). NCBI lineage: Eukaryota > Metazoa > Chordata > Chondrichthyes > Pristiophoridae > Pristiophorus > Pristiophorus japonicus. Next base: position 52,846,366 of record NC_091985.1, on the reverse strand, counting down.
ATTCACCTCAGTACCCCTTTCCTGCTTTCTCTTCATACCCCTTGATCCCTTGAGCCATAAGGGCCGTATCTAACTCCCTCTTGAATATATCCAATGAACTGGCATCAATAACTCTCTGCGGTATAGAATTCCACAGGTTAACAACTCTCTGAGTGAAGAGGTTTCTCCTCATCTCAGTCCTAAATGGCTTATCCCTTATCCTTAGACTGTGTCCCCTGGTTCTGGACTTCCCCAACATTGGGACCATTCTTCCTGCATCTAACCTGTCCAGTCCCGTCCTGTTAAAATGTTATATGTTCCTATGAGATCCCCTCTCATCCTTCTAAACTCCAGTGAATACAGGCCCAGTCGATCCAGTCTCTCCTCATATGTCAGTCCTGCCATCCCAGGAATCAGTCTGGTGAACCTTTACTGCACTCGCTCAATAGCAAGAATGTTCTTCCTCAGATTAGGAGACCAAAACTGTACACAATATTCCAGGTGAGACCTCACCAAGGCCCTGTACAACTGCAGTAAGACCTCCCTGCTCCTATACTCAAAACCCTTGGTATGAAGGCCAACATACCATTTGCCTTCTTCACCGCCTGCTGTACCTGCATGCCAACTTTCAATGACTGATGTACCATGACGCCGAGGTCACGTTCCACCTCCCCTTTTCCTAATCTGCCGCCATTCAGATAATATTCTGCCTTCGTGTTTTTGCCACCAAAGTGGATAACCTCACATTGATCCACATTATACTGAATCTGCCATGCATTTGCCCACACATCTAACCTGTCCAAATCACCCTGCAGCCTCTTAGCGTCCTCCTCACAGCGCACACTGCCATCCAGCTTAGTGTCATCTGCAAACTTGGAGATATTACGCCCAATTCCTTCATCTAAATCATTAATGTATATTGTAAATAGCTGGGGTCCCAGCACTGAGCCCTGCGGCACCACACTAGTCACTGCCTGCCATTCTGAAAAAGGACCCATTTATCCAGACTCTCTGCTTCCTGCCTGCCACCCAGTTCTCTATCCACACCAGTAGATTACCCCCAATACCATATGCTTTCATTTTGCAGACCAATCTCTTATGTGGGACCTTGTCAAAAGCCTTTTGAAAGTCCAAATATATCACATCCACTGGTTCTTCCTTGTCCACTCTACTAGTTACATCCTCAAAAAACTCCAGAAGATTTGTCAAGCATGATTTCCCCTCCATGCTGACTTGGATCGATCATGTCACTGCTTTCCAAATGCACTGCTATTTCATCCTTAATAATTGATTCCAACATTTTCCCCACTACTGATGTCAGGCTAATCAGTCTATAATTACCCGTTTTCTCTCTCCCTCCTTTTTAAAAAAGTGGTGTTACATTAGCTACCCTCCAGTCCACAGGAACTGATCCAGAGTCGATAGACTGTTGGAAAATGATCACCAATGCATTCACTATTTCTCGGGCAACTTCCTTAAGTACTCTGGGATGCAGATTATCAGGTCCAGGGGATTTATTGCCTTCAATCCCATCAATTTCCCGAACACAATTTCCTGCATAATAAGGATTTCCTTCAGTTCCTCCTTCTCACTAGACCCTCGGTCCCGCAATATTTCCGGAAGGTTATTTGTGTCTTCCTTCATGAAGACAGAACCAAAGTATTTGTTCAATTGGTCTGCCATTTCCTTGTTCCCCATTATAAATTCACCTGATTCTGACTGCAAGGGACCTACGTTTGCCTTCACTAATCTTTTTCTCTTCATGTATGTATAGAAGCTTTTGCAGTCAGTTTTTATGTTCCCGGCAAGCTTCCTCTCATACTCTATTGTCCCCCTCCTAATTAAATCCTTTGTCCTCCTCTGCTGAATTCTAAATTTCTCCCAGTCCTCAGGTTTGCTGCTTTTTCTGGCCAATTTATATGCCTCTTCCTTGGATTGAACAGTATCCTTGATTTCCCTTGTTAGCCACAGTTGAGCCACCTTCCCCGTTTTATTTTTACTCCAGACAGGGATTTTCATCCATGTGATCTTTAAATGTTTGCCATTGCCTATCCACCGTCAACTTGCCACCCCGCTAGCTTTGCAAACAGGTCATCAGCCTTGGGTAATGGGTACTGATCCTGTATTGAGACTTGGTTGATCGTTACCTTCTAATCGCCGCAGATCCTGACCATGCTATCACTTTTCAACACCAGGACAATTGGAGTGGACCATTCGCTGAACTTGACTGGTGATATGATTCCTTCCCGTTGAAGTCGGTCCACTTCGATCTCGACCTTCTCCCTCATCATGTACGGAACCGCCCGAGCCTTGTGATGGACGGGTCTTGCATCCGGGCCTAGGTAGATCTGCACCTTGGCTCCCATGAAGTTGCTGATGCCTGGTTTGAACAACGAGGGAAACTTGCTCAGCACTTGAGCGCACGAAGCGTCATCCACTGATGATAAGGCTTTAACATCGTTCCAGTTCCATTTAATTTTCTCAAGCCAACTCCTGCCAAACAGCGTTGGGCCATTTACTGGAATGATCCACAATGATAAATTATGCACAGCTCCATCCTACGATACCATTACTGCCGTGCTGCCAATGACTGGTATGAGCTCTTTGGTGTAGGTATGCAGCTTCGCATTGATTGGGCTCAGTTTGGGTCTTTATGCCTTAGTGTCCCAAAGCTTTTCGAAAGCCCTCTGGCTCATTTTTGACTGATTTGCACCCATGTCCAATTCCATGGATACTGGAACCCCATTTTACTTAACATCCAGCATTATCGAAGGACTTTTGGTAAAAGAATATACCCCATACACTTTTTCATCCTGTACCTTGGGTTGAGTTGCCTGTGTCATTTGATCCGCGCTGGATCGATCATCCTCAGCCACGTGGTGTGTCTCAGCACGCTTGCTCGGTTGTGGATACATTCGCTGAAGATGCCCCATTGTTGCACAGCCCGATGATGGCCCCGCAACGCCAACAAGGTGAGATTTGATTCACCCCCGATGGCGGACTTTGAGCAGTTACAGGTCGTACGAATGCGGATGAGTAGGCCCTGTCATATGCAGCTCTGCCTGCCGACGATATTATTTTAAGTACAGTACTTGCGGGTGAGTTTCTATGCTGGGAAGATATCTGTTTTGAGTTTTCGTTCGTGGACATGCATGCATGGGTGATCGTGATGGCCCTGCTCAGTTCTAGAGATTTAGCAGCCAACAGCTTTCGAAGGATGACCTTGTGGCCAATGCCAACGACGAAAAAGTCCTGCAGTATTTCCTCTAACGCAGCTCCAAAGTGGCACGGCCCAGCAAGATGTCTCAGGTTGGCGACAAATTCCGCCATGTCCTGGCCGTCGGAGCGATTGTGCATATAGAAATGAAAACTCGCCATGATGATGCTTTCCTTCAGTTTAAAGTGGTTCCGAACCAGCGTACACAATTCATCATAAGTCGTATCCGTTGGTCAAGTTGGTGAGAGTAGATTCTTGATAAGGCCATAAATTTTTGACCCACAAATGGTGAGGAGAGCCACCCTGTGCTTAATTGCGTTATCGGTTCTTTCCAATCCATTGGCTACGAAGTACTGGTCGAGGCGATCAGTGAAATCCTCCCAGTCTTCCCCTTCCACGAATCTCTCCAAAATTCCAACAGACACGGTTGCGTGAAAGTTCATATTTTTAACTCGTCGCCAATGGTTAAGTATCGAATAATTCCACGAGGCTAAGTATGGTGAGCTAGTTCAGGCATGACACTCCAGTTTACTTACTCACAGTGAGGATTCAACATGGCTGCCAATATTATATACACGGCTTGCACGTGTCTGCCGGTGACCATTAGGACTCCGACAGTCGTGCCCTCCGGTGGCAGATAAAACCCAGTTAACATACACAACAGACCGAACTTTAAAAATCACGCAGATTCTCCCCTTTAAGTGAAGGGGAGAGCTGTGGTGATGCGGTGCCGTGATGACATCATCAGCGCTACGCTGATCACTGACAGCAGCGGCAACTACACAGCTCCCCCCCCCCCGCAACTTCCGCCCCTCCAGACTGCGAACTTCCACTTACCATCCTACATCCACCCTCATTATGACCGACTTCTAGTCCGCCGAAAAAAAAAGCCAAAGAGCGGAATTTCGCTCAAGAGGCCACCGCATCCACCACACCGGTAAAATCAACAGAATCAGGGTAGGTGCGCCCCATTTCCAGCGGTGGGCAATTTCATTCTCATTAAATTCACTTACATTTATTCAATCATTCTGCTGGAAAGTTATCAGGATATGCTATAAATGAGCTATGACCGTGGTGATGATTTTATTCAATAATCTCCACTTTGATGATATAAAGATTTATTATTGTCTTCCTTCCTCTCCTGACTATGACTCATGGTGGGAGATGGTTCTATTGGCACCAGCACCCTTTGGTATCTTATTCAATTGGTCATTCTTCATATGCAAATCTGATTTTGGCAGGCTATTTAACGATCACCGCTGAGCCCGATCCTATCTTTATCAGGCAAGTGTGCACGCACACCCACATTCACATGCCCTTTAGCAGAAGTCGCTAGAGAGCCATTATGATCAGGAACCCTGACATTTTCCTCCTACCTAGCCCAGTGGTGCTGGGGCCAATAGTAATACTCTACCACTGCCCCAGATAAGATCAACTCACGTAGATCAGATCAAAAATTGAACCTGGGGCTCCTTGCTCTGTGGGACATACTTCAACATTAGACAGTGCACTTGCCAACTGAGCTATCGCGAGCTGAAGGACTAATTCTGGGAATGGGATAGGGAAGGTGAACCAGCAAGCATGATGCCTCCTGCTGACTGATTATGAGCAGCTAAATGGCGCCATTCGGACGGTGTCAGGGACGCTCCAACTGAGCGGCTGCCACTGCTTTCTCACATTGCCCCGCCTGCTATTCACTGTGATACCAGTGTGCTCCGTGAGATGGAAAATATCATGGGCAACATCGACCTTCCCATTCATGAAGATTTGAAAAACCCACCATGAAATCTCTTAAAACCACACCGGCCATTCTGGGAAACAGCAGCCAATGTTCATGCAGCTGATACCAACAACCCACTATCCAGATGGACAGAATCGTGGGATGCATGCAACCTGAAGAACCTGAAGCAAATGGCATGTTGGCCTTCATAGCAAGGGGATTTGAGTACAGGGGCAGGGAGGTGTTGCTACAGTTGTACAGGGCCTTGGTGAGGCCACACCTGGAGTATTGTGTACAGTTTTGGTCTCCTAACTTGAGGAAGGACATTCTTGCTATTGAGGGAGTGCAGCGAAGGTTCACCAGACTGATTCCCGGGATGGCGGGACTGACATATCAAGAAAGACTGGATCAACTGGACTTGTATTCACTGGAGTTCAGAAGAATGAGAGGGGATCTCATAGAAACGTTTAAAATTTTGACGGGTTTAGACAGGTTAGATGCAGGAAGAATGTTCCCAATGTTGGGGAAGTCCAGAACCAGGGGTCACAGTCTAAGGATGAGGGGTAAGCCATTTAGGACCGAGATGAGGAGAAACTTCTTCACCCAGAGAGTGGTGAACCTGTGGAATTCGCTACCACAGAAAGTTGTTGAGGCCAATTCACTAAATATATTCAAAAATGAGTTAGATGTAGTCCTTACTACTCGGGGGATCAAGCGAGAAAGCAGGAATGGGGTACTGAAGTTGCATGTTCAGCCATGAACTCGTTGAATGGTGGTGCAGGCTCGAAGGGCCAAATGGCCTACTCCTGCACCTATTTTCTATGTTTCTATGTTTCTATCTCCCTCAAAGACAATGAACAGCGCTCAAACGAATCCGCACAGGACATGGATGATGCAGCCACCTGCTCCACAAGTGGAAAATGAGGGATGACCCGAAGTGCGACTGTGGCCATGAGTCCCAGACCATGGAACACATCACATCAACCTGCCCAACTAAGATCTGCTGAAGGAGGCACCTTATTTCTCCACTCGGCATCTCAGAAGGCCATTGAATGGAGAGACAAACTAGACACCCCATTATAAGCTTTTCCGTCAGTAGTACTGCTATGAGCAGGTATACCGACGGCAGCTCATACAGTGCAGTTCTCCCAGTTAGAGAATGGTGCATCATGAAGGAGGAAATAGAGAAAAAAATATACATTTTACAGTTGACCTTTGAAAACCTTCTGCACTTTTATAGAGCTGATGCATTATTTGATAAGTTTAGTAAGAAAATATCCTGCAAGTCATGTTACCCTTTTGAATTATTAAAACCTGAAAGTAGATGTAAAGTCACTTGTAATGAAATAGCATTTTCGCAGGATACATGAAACAATCCAAAGCCAATATACTCTTCAAAAAACTATTTTTTTTAAAAGCTATCTTTTCCTTGATAACTACACAGTAGCAAATAACATGTTTGAGTTGCTTGTTAATTGTGGTCAAAAGCACTCAGATGTGGATAAATCAATATCAATTTGCTTGCTTAGCTGCACTGATGGGTACACTCAGACCATCTTTCATACATACTGACACTATCAATGTTATTTCTTATATTTCTTGCTGTCTGCCTCTTGGTTTGATAATATGTCTCTGTGGAGAATAAAAGCCTGGAAATTGGAGGCAGGCCAACTCTGCAGCATTCTGGGAATGGTACTTTGGAAATTATAGAAATTGTTTAGTGTAAGTGGATTCAAGCCAGTTTCGAGCATTTCTCTCTGTGACAAAAATGAAGCATTTTTGTTTAATTTTAAGTTGGTATTTCAGTGACAGTACATAAGGGGGCCGAAATTCAGCTTCCCAATAAGGCCTGTTGCCGTTGTTGAATGACCACCGATTTTTTGTCGAATGGCTGCCGCTCGCGAAATTCTCCTCGCTGGTTTTTCCGGCGGTCCCCACTTCCGCCCCGCTGCTGCCAAACCCTCCTAAGTGTGTCATCAAAGCACGCACCGCCGATCTCCCACCCCGAAAAATCTGTGGCCCGTCGCTCGGTGCCCCTGACGGCTTTTTTTGTCTGTGCACTGTGCTTGCAGTGTCTGCAAAATGGTGGTGCGGCCACCATTAAAGGGGAGGGCGCACTGCCACCATCTTAATTTTTTTCTCGGCTGACTGCCATGTCGGCTCAACAATTATGTCCCCGGATTCGGCCGGGCCACCAACAGGCAGCCTGGTACCCCCTCTTGGGTGCCAGGCTGCTAGCCCGGCCGAAACCCTCCCTGATGGCCCAGTTGACCTAACTAAACTAATCACAGAGCTTGCAGCGGCCCTCCCCTTTAAGTGAAGGGAGAGATGTGGTGGCGTGCCAGCGTGATGATGTCATCAGTGTTACGCTGATGCCTGACAATGGTGGACACTGCTCCCGCCCCCACCCCCGCTCCCAGTTTGACGGACACTCTGCTCCCGCCCCCACCCCTGCTCCCAGTTTGACGGACACTCTGCTCCCGCCCCCACTTCCATTCTCATTATGACCGACTTCCTCACCCCGCTGGAAAAAAAAAACAAAGAGCTGAATTTTGTGCAAGAGGCCACCGCATCAATTGCGGTGGTGAAAACAGCTGAATCACGGTAAGTGTGCCCCATTTCCAGTGGGGGGGGATTTCGGCCCCAAGGTTTTAAAGAACCAACTGTACTGAGAAACTAAAGGTCCCAGCTAATCAATACAAATGTTGTGAGGATTACATGGGGGAGGGAGGGGAGGTGGGGCGATTTTAGCTCATTCATTTTAACAGATGGGAAATTGCAAGCTGAGGAATGCAAGAATGGAACATCCCAGCCATGGAATTCTATAGCGCAGAAGGAGACTATTTGACCCATCATGTCAGTGATGGTTTACTGAAAAAGCTGTACAGATTGTCCCATTTCCTTCTCTTATAAAAATACATTTTTCTTTTACAAAGATTTATTAATTTCCTTTTAAAATCTATTCTGAATTATGCTTCCACCACTATTTCTAGTAGGGCATTCTGTCCTAACAATCCTCTTCATTAAAAAAAACTCACATAGCCACTCCCTTCATTCTTTTGGTGATGATGTTAAAGTTATGTCGTCTAGCTCTGACTCACCAATCAGTGGAAATAAATGTTCCCTATTTTCTTTAGTGCCCGTTTAATGTCCAAAAAATGGGCATGGTGCCATCAAATTTCTAGGTGAGACATTATTCACTACTCTCTATTTTCTATCCCATAACCAACTTTTTATCCATGCTTCCACACTCCTTTTAACATTGTATGACCAATTTGTATCAACAAGTTGTCTATGTAGCGCTTATCAAATGGCTTTTGAAAAACCATATACACAACATGCACTGTGTTTGCTTTATCAATATACTTTCTTATTTCCTCAAAGAACTCTATTGAATTTGTCAGACTTGACTTGCTTCTATAACTTCATGCTGGAGGTCCTTAATTTACCCATGGGTTTCTAGACACATGTTGATTTCATCCTATATTACGGCCTCTAAGAAACTTACCACTACCAATTTTAAGTTGACAGGTCTAAAGTTACATGATTTACGCTCTCTCCTTTTTGAACAGGGATGTTACATTATCCATCCTTCAGTCCACTGACATGACTTCCATATCTAAAAGTTGTGACCAGAGCCTGCTTTTACCTTTCTGGTTTCCCTCATCATTCTAGGATGCATCGGTAGTCCATGTCCAAACTCGTACCAAGACCTATTCACCCATCACCCCTGTGCTCGCTGACTTACATTGGCTCCCGGTTAAGCAGCGCCTCGATTTCAAAATTCTCATCCTTGTTTACAAATCCCTCCATGGCCTCGCCCTTCCTATATCTGTAATCTCATTCAGCCTCCAACCCCCCAAGAAATCTGCACTCCTCAAATTCTGTCCTCTTGAGCATCGGTGGCTGTGCCTTCAGCTCTGAAACTCCCTCCCAAAACATCTCTGCCTCTCTACCTCTCTATCCTCCTTTAAGATGCTGCTTTAAACCTACTTCTTTGACCAAGCTTTTGATCATCTGCCATGATTTCTTCTTATGGGGCTCGTTGTCAATTTTTTTTGGGTCTTATAACACTCCTGTAAGAGCCTTGGGATGTTTTACTACGTTGGTGTTGTTGTTGTTGCATGCCATCAAAGCCCAGTGCCTTTTCCACTTTGTGTCTCACCATTGTTTTCAGCACTACTTCCTTTTTTATAGTTACCCAATCTATTGTTCCACCTCCTGCTCTTTCCCTTTACATTCCTACTGCCACATGTTCCTGCGAAAACCCTGGAAAAGTATAAATTTAGTATCGCCACCATTTCTTTATTCCTCCATAAGACAATTTCCTTTTACATTTCTTATTGGCTCTAACATTTCCTTAGCTACTTTTTTACTTTCTATGTGTTTGTAAGATATTATTATGTTACCTGGTAGTTTTTCTTCATACTTCCACTTAGCCTTTTGATTTTTTTTGACTTCCCTTCAATATTTTTCAGATTTACTTTGAATTTCTTTGTGTTTGACTAAATACGTCATATGCCTCTTTAAGGTTAATTAAAATTTTAGTTTCTCTACTTAGCCAATGAACCCTAGCATTTGCTGCACCACTTTTACTTCTTGTGGGAATATGTACGTTGCCTGTCAGCCAGCCAGCCCAGACTGCTGCCAGACATGCTGAGATCGTGCAGTGTGAAGTCTGGCATTCTAGGTCCAGAGCTGCTAAAGATCATCCTCCAAGGCCATTTGCAGTCTCCTCCACTGAAAGTCAACATCTTTCCATCAGCCATGCTGCTGCCACTGGGATAGTACTGCGTAGGAACAGCAGAACAGGCAAAGTCACATGGAAGACAGGCACTAGGAGAATGCAGAACGATGATTAGTTTAAGCTTGTATAAATTTGGTTTGGAATGTTTATTTTGTGTTGGCTTTTATTTTTTCAATGTGGCCAAGAGGACAATGTGATGGTCAGTGATAGAGGAAAGGTAAGGAGTGTGGGACTGTTGGTGAATATGAAAATGGGGTTGAGGTTACTGGTTTACACTTGAATTAGTTCTTCACGTATAACCCGGGCAGAAAGGGGCTGTCTAGGTTTCAGCCTCCCTTCCTCTTCCTCTTTCTCCTCCTCCGCCTCATGCTCCTGCTCCTCAGCTTCTCGTTTGATTGGTGGTGGCAAAGGTTGTGTCATGTATGTATGCTTGGAGTTACTAGCCACAGGTGGCGCCACTGTCAGAGGTCATTGGGCTGTATGCACTTGTGTGCGGCCAGGTATAAAAGGCAAGCCCTCATGTAATGTAATCACTTTGGGCCCTAATAAAGCAGAGCCAGGTTTGTACCTGTGTTAGTTTCAGTATTCAGTCTATCGAGTTATTACATACATAACATTTGGCGACGAAGTAACTTAAGAACCGTTGCATGCAAAAATGAGCACAATTGGAATTCTGGAGAGATTCGTGGAGAGGGAGGACTGGGCAGATTTTGTAGCTCGCCTGGACCAGTACTTCGTGGCCAACAAAATGGAGGAATCCACTGATGCAGTTAGGTGCAGGGCAGTCTTCCTCACGGATTGCGGTCTGAAAATCTATGGACTCATAAAGAATCTTCTCTCGCCTGCAACTCCAACAGACAAGGACTATGAGTAATTGTGTGCTCTAGTACGTGACCATCTCAAACCAGAAGAAGGCATCATCATCTCACGATATCGATTCTACATGCATGTTCGTTCTGAGGGCCAGGATGTGTCGGAATTTGTTGCTGACTTAAGATGTCTAGCTGGACCATGTAAGTTTGAAAACGGATTGGGAGACATATTGCGGGACTTCTTTGTAATCGGCATCAACCATGAGATGATCCTGCGTAAGCTACTGGCAGCGGAGACGCTGGATTTGAGCAAGGCCATCACGATTGCTCAGGCATGCATGACGATGGACAAAAACTTAAAGCAGATATCATCAAAAAATCGGCAAGTACTGTAAACAAGATTATATCGTAGTTTGGCAGAGCTGTATATGGCAGGGCCTACTCGACTGCGTATGCGAAACCTGTGGCTGCTCAAAGTCTGCCAACGGGAATGAATCCGATTTCACCATGTTGGTGTTGTGGGGGCAATCATCAGCCTCATCAGTGTCGGTTTAAACAGTGCATTTGTAAAGGCTGTTCGAGACGGGGGCATCTCCAGCGCATGTGTCCACAACTGAGCAAGCATGCTGCGACACACCACGTGGAGGATGATGAACAGTATAGCCAGATCCAGATATGCAATCTGAGATACCAGAGGAGGAAGTCTATGGACTGTTTCCGTTCCTAACAAAGAGCCAAGCGATAATGATTAATGTGAAACTTAACGATGTGCCGGTACCGATGGAATTGGACACAGGTGTGAGTCAATCAATAATGAGCCAGAGGACATTCAACAAGCTGTGGGATACTAAGGCTGTGAGGCCAGTCAATGCCAAGTTGCATACGTACACTGAAGAACTGATAACGGTGATTGGCAGTGCAGTAGTCAAAGTGTCGTATGGTGGTGCGGTTCATGATTTACCATTCTGGATTGTTCTAGGCAACGGTCCAACGCTGTTCAGCAGGAATTGGCTAGAAAAAATCAAATGGAATTGGAACGATATCAAAGCGTCGGAGGAGGATGATACTCCATGTGCTCAAGTGCTGAGCAAGTTTCCCTCGCTGTTTGAACCAGGCATCGGCAATTTCACGGGAGCCAAGGTGCAGATCCACGTGGACTCGGATGCAAGACCCGTTCATCATAAAGCTCGAGCGGTTCCGTACATGATGAGGGAGAAGGTCGAAATCGAACTGGACAGACTCCAGATTGGAGGGTTCATATCACCGATCGAATTTAATGAACGGGCCAGCCCCATTGTTCCTGTGTTGAAGAGTGATGGCACTGTGAGGATTTGTGGGGACTACAAGGTTACGATCAACCGAGTTTCGAAACAGGATCAATACCCGTTACCGAAGGCTGATGACCTGTTTGCAATGCTAGCCGGGGGGAAGTCATTACTAAACTGGATCTGACATTGGCCTACATGACACAGGAGCTGGTCGTGACATTGAAGAAACTTACGTGCATCAACACTCATAAGGACTGTTTATCTACAACAAGTGTCCTTTCGGAATTCGCTAGGTTGTAGCCATATTTCAGAGGAACATGGAGAGTCTACTGAAGTCTGTCCCTAGAACCGTCATGTTCCATGATGACATCCTGGTCACAGGTCGTGACACCGCCGAACATCTGAGTAACCTGGAAGAGGTTCTATATCATCTGGACAAAGTGGGACTCAGATTGAAACGCTCAAAGTGCGTCTTCATGGCACCGGCCATCAAATTCCTGGGGAGGAATATTGCTGCTGACGGCATCAGGCCTATGCACTCAAAACCCAAGGCCATCAAAAATGCACCCAAGCCTCAGAATGTGACGGAGCTGCGTTCGTTCCTTGGTCTACTCAACTACTTCAGTAATTTCCTACCTAGATTGAGCACTTCATTAGAGCCACTGCACATGTTGCTAAGAAAAGGCGACAACTGGGTTTGGGGTGTGTCTCAAGATAGAGCTTTTGAGAAAGCTACTAATCTGCTTTGCTCTAACAAGCTGCTGGTACATTATGATCCGTGTAAGCATCTAGTATTGGCCTGTGATGCTTCGTCATATGGAGTTGGTTGCGTGCTCCAACAAGCTAATGAGTCGGGTAAACTACAGCCTGCTGCGTATGCTTCTAAAAGTTTGTCAAAGGCGGAAAGAGCCTACAGCATGGTAGAAAAAGAAACATTAGTCTGTGTATGGGGTTAAAAAGATGCATCAGTACCTGCTTGGTCTTCGGTTTGAACTGGAAAGACATCACAAGCCACTCATTTCATTGTTCTTGGAAAACAAAGGTATCAATACCAATGCATTGTCCCGCATCCAGAGGTGGGCGCTGAAATTATCTGCCTATGATTATGTCATTCGCCATAGACCTGGTACCGAGAATTGTGCCGATGCACTAAGCAGTCTGCCGTTGCCCACATCAGAGGTGGAGACCCCACAATCTGAAGACCTACTGTTAGTTATGGATGCTTTTGAAAGTGAAGGAACCTCTGTCACGGCTCAACAATTTAAGACCCGGACCAGCCAGGACCCGATCTTATCGGTTGTGAAATGTTGTGTCCTTAGTGGTAATTGATATGTCATACCCAAGCAAATGGGTGATGAGACCAAACCTTCCAACCATCGTAAAGACGAACTATCCATTCAATCAGATTGTTTACTGTGGGGTAATCGTGTTGTTATGCCTAAGAAAGGCAGGGAGAAATTTGTACATGATCTACATATCACTAATCCCGGTATTGTCATGATGAAAGTCATTGCCAGGTCTCATGTATGGTGGCCTGGAATTGACTCTGATCTGGAATCATGTGTGCATCAGTGCAAACCGGATTCATGAGCCATGCCGTCAGAGGATAGCCCTTGTCACCCAGTAGCACCCTTTAGTTTGCCATGGTGGCTGAAATACAGCTGGCACAGTTGACTGACGCAGAATGAACACATCATGACTGCTACCAGGATAGCGGGCATTGACCTACATGGTCACACATCAGCTGCATGTTGAGAGAGTGGAATCCCTTTCAGTTCCGGTACATGGCGGAGTTGACATGAGGCATACACAAAGCAATGTGCATGCAGTCATTGGCACCTTGCACCATGGGGAAAACTGCAATCCTTTCAAACCCTTGTGCTCGCTCTGCCTGCTTGTCTCTGGCAAGAGGGAAAGAAATGAAGTTATCTCTCTTTGAACAGAAAACCTCAGTGACCTCCCTTATGCAGCAGTGGACGGCTAATATCGGCAGCACCAGCCTGGAAGGAGCCAGACGCCTAAATGTTCATAGCTATGGTCACCTTCACAGCCACTGGAAATGTGATCCTTACCCTGCTCTAAGATTGTAGTTATGGTTGCAGCAGGGGGCAGATTTCAATGGCGACCCCCTTAGTGAAGCGCAGACATCTCAAACATTGGGCATCGCTGAGGTGCAGGTAGGAAAATTGTTCCCTGAACACCCTGGGCAGTTTTGGCCTCCTGCTGAGAACCCTTCTCCACCTCCTCCTCCTCCTTCTTTCAGCAGCTTGTGGCCTCTGCTCATTCTCCCAGTCAGGCTCTATTCCAACAGGAAGGCATACTAGTGTACCCATGTCTGGAAGAAATTGGTTTGTGCAGAAACTTTGAAGTCAGCAAAAAGTACTTCAGCATCTGCCACACCATTCCCTGTAAACTTGTGAAATTGGAACCAAATATGGAAAGAACCAAAAACATGTGGATTTGTAGCAGCAACTAGAAGGAATAAATGAGCAACTGACCTGTAAGTAATTAATGACCCCTTAAATTACACTGGTGGTGGTAGGGGGGTACTTCCTGCTATTCAATGCATGTTCAGCTGTGCGAAGTTAAGAGGTGTTGGCTGGAACGTGGAGCTCCAAAATGGCAGCACTGGTGTCAAATCAGTATTGCACGCTGATTGACGTCTTGATCTACATGATCGACATACTTCCAGTGGATGTTAGGTGCGTGCGTGCTAACCCCTTTACAAAGATGGTGTCCGGTGAGCTTCGCTTCAGAAGTTACATGTGCGTACCACAGACATCATTTGGAACCCGAAGGGCACTCATAGTTCCCAAAAAATGGGTGCTACCGAGCTCAATTTTGTCCTCATTCTCTTAACTTTTCTACACAACTTTTCACTTGTCCTCTCCTTTCTGCTTCCTCATCTTTTTATTCCTTCCCCTTGCTGTATTAGATTCTACTCTTTCATACATCACTAGTTACTCTTCCAGTGGGGTCATTGATTCCAGTCTTGTTCAAGTGAAGTGTGCCCATTCTTTACAGGCCATTCCTACCCTGAAAATGGGTCCCACTGAATCTGAAGCCTTCTGCGGCCCCATCCCCGCCCCAAACACCATTTCTCTGGGCACATATTTAACCCCCTCATGTCTTCTTCATATACTGACTAGCTCATGGCACTGGGGCTCATTTTGAGATTATCACCATCAAGGTCTTGCTCTTTGATCTATCTTCTAATTGAAGAAACTCCCTGTGCTTGACCTGAATTCTATTTCTTCCTAGTTTATTGATTCCAAAATGAACCATAACTTTTGGTCGTTCCCCATTACTGCTCAATTTTTTTTTCACCAACTCCATGATGTCCCTTACCCTGACACCTGGAAGACAACAAACTATCAGGACTCTAGGTTACAATGACAAAAACACCTGCCTGTTCCCCCGGCTATGGAATTCTCTTTTACTACGCCACTTTGGCACTTCACTCCCCCTTCTTTCACAACTACTTCCTACATGGTACCATGATTTTGCTTGTGGTTTCCCTCTTCTGAGTTGTCATTGTCACAGGTATTCAGTACTGAATAACTGTTTGTCAATTCAACAATCTCAGCATTTCCCTGAACTACCTCCTTTCTGTGCTTTCTACCCCAATGGATAGTCACATACTTCTTTTCTTCATTAACCTGCTCTGCCTGTAGGGTGATCACTTTCTGAAGTGTACATTACAGGAACCCTTCAGCCTCCTGAATGTGACGAGTGTCATCAGCTGCTCCTCAAGCTCAAAAAGCAGTCAGAAACACTCCCTGCACATGCAAACACGCAAAGCATCCAAGACTTCCCACATCATGCAGATACCACACACAGGCTTCAGCTGGCACCCCATACTAAACTAACTTGTTTTCTTTTTAAAAAAATCAATAAATTCAAACACAAAAACTTAGTGGTTTATCTCCTTAAGTATAATTTGAGGCAAACTATACCTCAATACTTAACTCTGTCTAAGGCTGAACTCATGCTGAGACTAAACTCCATGCACTCCTGCCCATCTAACTCCATTTGCCTCTCACAGCTATTTGTTTGAGAGAGGAGCCAAGTCCCATGATTCAAATACAAACATACTCTGTGATTTGCTCAGTTACCTTTTCAATTTAGGTGAGAGTTATTTAAATTCATGAAGCACAGCAACTGTATTGGGGTTATCAATTAGACTGGGCTGTTGAAACAGGAGTTGATTGGAATGTTTGAAGAGACTGGGGGGGGGGGGCGATAAAATTGGTCGATACCAGTAGGTTTCAGAGGAAAAGAAAATTGGGCGCAGTGTGCAACAGGATGTTGATTCGCTATCAGCCTGTTTCGCACTACTGACATAGATTAATTTAATTCGCTAGGTCAGGCTAGATAGCTCCCTTAGTTGGTGAGAATATCAGAAGAAAAGTGTATATAAATGCAGAGATTGCAAACAATGTATTACTTTCCTTGATCAAGGAGTTAGTATAGTTTAGCTTCTACTATAAATATATTACCATGAAATTAGCATGTAGAGGTATAAATCAGAAAAAGAAAAAACATGTTGCATGCGCAGTGTGTGTGCACTACTTTTTATTTTGGACAAGGCAAAATATAAAAACAGATAGCAAGAGTTTCTATAGGTATATAAAAAGAAAAAGAGTAGCTAAAGTAAATGTTGGTCCCTTCAAGGACAAGACCGGGGAATTAGTAATGGGAAGCATGGAGATGGCAGAAACACTAAACAAGTATTTTGTATCAGTCTTTACGGTAGAGGACACCAACAATATCCCAACAGTGGATAGTCAAGGGGCTATAGCGGGGGAGGAACTTAACACAATCACAATCACTAAGGAGGTGGTACTCAGTAATATAACTTTATCTGACTAAAGGCAGATAAGGCCCCTGGACCTGATGGCTTGCATCCTAGAGAAGTAACGTCAGGGATTGTGGATGTATTGGTTGTTATTTACCAAAATTCCCTGGATTCTGGGAAGGTTCCAGCAGATTGGAAAACTGCAAATGTAACACCCCTATTCAAAAAAGGAGGCAGACAAAAAGCAGTTAGCCTAAAATCTGTGGTTGGGAAAATGTTGGAGTCCATTATTAAAGAAGCAGTAACAGGACATTTGGAAAAGCACAATTTGGTCAGACAGAGTCAGCATGGATTTCTGAAGGGGAAATCATGTTTGACAAATTTGCTGGAATTCTTTGAGGATGTAACGAATAGGGTGGATAAAGGGGAACCAGTGGATGTGTTGTATTTGGACTTCCAGAAGGCATTTGACAAGGTGCCACACGAAAGGTTACTGCACAAGATAAAAGTTCACAGGGTTGGGGGTAATATATTAGCATGGATAGAAGATTGGCTAACAAACAGAAAACAGAGAGTCGGGATAAATGGTTCATTCTCTGGTTGGCAATCAGTAATGAGTGGGGTGCCACAGGGATCAGTGCTGCGACCCCAACTATTTACAATCTATATTAACGACTTGGAAGAAGGGACTGAGTGTAACGTAGCCACGTTTGCTGATGATACAAAGATGGGAGGAAAAGCAATGTGTGAGGAGGACATAAAATATCTGCAAAAGGACAAAGACAAGCTAAGTGAGTGGGCAAAAATTTGGCAGATGGAGTATAATGTTGGAAAGTGTGAGGTCATGCACTTTGGCAGAAAAAAATCAAAGAGCAAGTTATTATTTAAATGGAGAAAGATTGCAAATTGCTGCAGTACAGCGGGACCTGGGGGTACTTGTGCATGAAACACAAAAGGATAGTATGCAGGTACAGCAAGTGATCAGGAAGGCCAATGGAATGTTGGCCTTTAATGCAAAGGGGATGGAGTATAAAAGCAGTGAAGTCTTGTTACAGCTGTACAGGGTATTGTTGAGGCCACACCTGGAATACTGCATGCAGTTTTGTTTTCCATATTTACGAAGGGATGTGCTTGCTTTGGAGGCAGTTCAGAGAAGGTTCACAGGTTGATTCCGGGGATGAGGGGGTTGACTTATGAGGAAAGGTTGAGTAGGTTGGGCCTCTATTCATTGGAATTCAGAAGAATGAGAGGTGATCTTATCGAAACATATAAGATTATGAGGGGGCTTGACAAGGTGGATACAGAGAGGATGTTTCCACTGGTGGGGGAGACTAGAACTAGAGGGCATGATGTTAGAAGAAGGTGCCACCCATTTAGAACTGAGATGAGGGGAAATTTCTTCTCTCAGAGGGTTGTCAATCTGTTGAATTCGCTGCCTCGGAGAGCTGTGGAAGTTGGGACATTAAATAAATTTAAGACAGAAATAGACAGTTTCTTAAATGATAAGGGGTTATGGGAAGTGAGCAGGGAAGTGGAGCTGAGTCCATGATCAGATCAGCCATGATCTTATTGAATGGTGGAGCAGGCTCGAGGGGCCGTATGGACTTCTTCTGCTCCTATTTCTTATGTTCTTATGTAAAATGCCAAACCAGCTCATATTAAGCTTTCGTAGGGATCCTATCTTCTTTAATTTACCACTTCCTTATCTTCTGGTTGTCAATCTAACATCATGATCACAAATACTGTGGATAAAGAGAGAGGTAGTGATTAAAGAGACTATAATACACTTTACCTACTACTGGAGACATGTTGCTCTTTGATTTATAAGTTTTTCAATAAAAAAATATCGTTAAGTTCATAAAACATACAATTAGTTGGCGAGATGTGTTATGCTTAGATAAGGACTTCTACCAATGGCAAGAAAATCATTCATTCTTTCAGCAAGTTATTCCGAGTATAATCTAGTCTGTACTCATAATCCAAATGTAAGCAGTTTGCTTCCATCACAAACCGGACAGCATTTTGAATCATGTCCCTTTAAAATCTTCTTTTCTGCAAGAGACACAATGTCGCAAGAATTTCAATGACCTCATTAGGGTCATCCTACTCTTTCTATTAATGTATCAATGCCATGATGTGAACTTCACTGTCTCACACAATGTAAAGTAGTTTCTGTACCTTCTCCTTCTCTATGTGTTCCAGGTCATGGTCGTCGTTGGTGAAGCCACCTTAAAAGTTGAGGCTCAGTTCACCAGCCATGCCCTCTGCATGCAAGCATCGAGCACCTTCTTGTTCCCTACTCAGTCTCACCTCTCCTATGCGTTTGCAAAATGTCAGCCTGATTCGGAATCCTAGGTAGCTCACACTTCATATTACATGCACTATGTGCAGCCATGTAGATTCTAATGGACACCTGCACACTTCCAGACAGTAGGAGCTACTCTACTATGGAAGTCACATGTTCCACACGATGAGCTGCACACTCACTCATACCTTCTTGCAGGAAAAAGCGGCTCACAATCGTAGAGAGCAGCAACGCACCGGAGGTGGGGAGCCTGATGTACAGGACCTCACTGAGGTCTTGGAGCGAGTGTTTGCCCTCATGGGCATACCAGTTGGCACGATAGTGATGATATGTGAAAGGCGTTTGTGACTTATGTGAGATCCGTGACCCTTGATTGCAAATGGCCGACCCCCTTTACATATAAATGTCCAATGCCACCTTCCTCTTACCTCCCTGCCCCCTCCCCCGCTGCTAACCACACTTCTGTTGCTTTGTGCTTACAGATGATGAGCCAGAAGCGCGGCCGCCTGCCCGTGATCTGTCAACATTGGCCAACGGGGGGAGATGACGAAGAAGGGGACAACAGTTTGTTGACTGAGTCCCGCTGAGTGCGAATACCACATCGGTCGAAGACCCTGAATTTCTCGGGTTCGAAGAATCTGAGGCTCCTGGCCCCAGTGCCCTACAGCAATGCATAGCACGAGGGGAACTCAGAGGCCAGCACCCTGGAGAGTGAGTCGGCCCAGGAGTCCTGCTGAGAGACAGTCAGACGTGGACCTGGGCTTGGAGGCTATGTCCAGGGAGTCCATGCAAATGCACCGCAAGATCATGGGTGCATTGGAGAAGGTCCCGCAGAGCATGGATGCACTTGCTCTGAGGTTGGGGGAAGCCGCCTCAAGCATTGCCCGTGCCTCTCAGCCATCCACTGAGCCCATCCTTGCCCGCTTACAGATGGAGATGGACTCAACGAGTGACAATGGAGTCCCAGTCCCAGGGAGGATGACGCATGCCGTGGCTGATGTGGCAGCAGCTGTCCCGTCACAGGTCCAAGCCACACAAGGACTTTGTGATGTGATGCTGTCAGTGATTGCTGGCATGAACTCTCCGACTGCTGCATTTCAGGCTCAGTCTGCTCTGAATAAGTCGCAGAGTGATGCCATGCAAACACTGACTGCAGCCATCCTCTCTGTGTTCCTCACAGTCCAACGGGAAAGTGACGGTGCCGGAGCAGGCCAGCAAAGTGTGCTCACACAGATTGCTTCTGCTTTCTGTCCATTAACCAATCCTCAATCCAGGCTTGTATATTACCCCCAATCCCAGGAGCCCTAATTTTGTTTAATAACCTCCTCTGCGGCATCTATGGAATGCCTTCTGAAAATCCAAATACACTACATCCACTGTTTCCCTCTTCTATATTCTACTAATTACAATCTCAAAAAACTCTAACAGATTTGTCAAACATGATTTCCTTTTCATAAATCTGTGTTGACTCTGCCCAATCCTATTATTATTTTCTAAGTTACCTCGGGCCCAAATTTCCCCAGGAGTTGCTCTGTTTTTTTTGGAGCAATTTTATTTTTCTGGAGTATCTTTTTAGTTGCAATTCTGGCCCTTTAATTTGCTCCAGTGTAAGTGAGATAGTTTGGTTTTTTTTATTTCAGTTTTTTTTTTCAAAAGGGGGTGTTACCAGCTGTTTTGGCCATTTAAGCAAATTTAGCCAGCTAAAAGTTACTCCAAACTAACTTAGGCCAGCATAAGTGGGCACTCTTGTACATTCAGAAAAACCTTGCAGTGACTTAAGAAATCCGCGTAGACAGCCAGAGATAGCGGAGGGGGAGGCGCGGGGGGGCGGGGAAGAGGACCTTGCAAAGCACTAAACACCTTCACAAAAACATTAAAGAAACATAAATACATTTAAAGCACCAAGCACTAAACAAAGCAGTACATTTGCACCAAGCACTAAACAAAGCAATAAGCAATTAATTAACAAACCAAAAATAGAAGGAACCCTGTACCTAAAGCACCAAGACCAAAGTAATAAGCAATCAATCAATCAGTAAATAAAAAAAAAAAAATAGAAGTCCTACCTTAGGGAATGCAGCGGGCCGCCGATGAGGGAGCCCATTTGGCCAGGGCTAGGGACAGCATACTTCGGGCTCCTCCCACACAGCCTGCAGCGCGCATTCACAGATTCGGCCTGCCAGGAGCTACTGCACATGCGCGCAGACTCTAGCGTGCATGTGCAGAGGTCCTGGCACTGTTTTCAGTGTCTGGACCTGGTTCCGCCCCCAATCCACTGGGCCACATTACGCCACCACTGAGGAGAGGCTGGGAAGCGGCCAGAATCAGGAGGAAGATTTTCGGCGCGCTTGGAGAAGGATAAAAGCGGCGCACCTCGGGTGAGTGCACCAGAAAAAGGGGTTGGGGAAATTTGTGCCCCACGTCCTTAATAATAGATTCTAGCATTTTCCCTATAGACCGGTTAGCCTGAAATCGGTGATGGGGAAAATGCTGGAATCAATTATTAAAGATATAATAGCAGCGCATCTGGAAAGCAGTGACAGGATCGGCCCAAGTCAGCATGGATTTATGAAAGGGAAATCATATTTGACAAATCTTCTAGAGTTTTTTGAGGATGTAACTAGAAGAATGGACAAGGGAGAACCAGTGGATGTGGTGTATTTGGACTTTCAAAGGGCTTTTGACAAGGTCCCACACAAGAGATTGGTGTGCAAATTAAAGCACATGGTATTGGAGGTAATGTACTGATGTGGTCAGAGAACTGGTTGGTAGACAGGGAGCAAAGAGTGGGAATAATTTGTTCCAATTCAGAATGGCAGGCAGTGACTAGTGGGGTGCTGCAGGGTTCAGTGCTCGGACCCCAGCTATTTACAATATACATTAATGATTTCGACAAAGGAATTGAAGGTAATATCTCCAAGTTTGCAGATGACACTAAGCTGGGTGGCAGTATGAGCTGTTCAGCATGCTCGATGCTGAGAATGACGTGAATAGTACGTTTAGTGAGCTGGTCTTATCGCAGGTAAAGGGTACACAGTCAGATAGGGAATGGAAGACCAACAGAAAGAGCAGTGCAAGGAAGGTAGTACAGGGATCCCCTGCGGTCATCTCCCTGCAAAACAGATACACCGCTTTGAGTACTGTTGAGGGGGATGACTCATCATGGGGGAGCAGCAGCAGCCAAGTTCATGGCACCGTGGCTGGCTCTGCTGCACAGGAGGGCAGGAAAAAGAGTGGGAGAGCGATAGTGATCGGGGATTCAATTGTAAGGGGAATAGACAGGCATTTCTGCGGCCGCAACCAAGACTCCAGGATGGTATGTTGCCTTCCTGGTGCAAGGGTCAAGGATGTCTCAGAGCGGATGCAGGACATTCTGAAAAGGGAGGGTGAACAGCCAGTTGTCGTGGTGCATATAGGTACCAATGACATAGGTAAAAAATGGGATGAGGTCCTACGAATTTAGGGAGCTAGAAGCTAAATTAAAAAGTAGGATCTCAAAAGTAGTAATCTCCGAATTGCTATCAGTGCCACGTGCTAGCCGGAGTAGGAATCGCAGGATAGGTCAGATGAATACGTGGCTTGAGGAATGGTGCAGAAGGGAGGGATTCAAATTCCTGGGACATTGGAACCGGTTCTGGGGGAGGTGGGACCAGTACAAACCGGATGGTCTGCACCTGGGCAGGTCCGGAACCAATATCCTCGGGGGAGTGTTTGCGAGTGCTGTTGGGGAGGAGTTAAACTAATATAGCAGGGGGATGGGAACCTATGCAGGGAGACAGAGGGAAATAAAAAGGAGGCAGAAGCAAAATATAGAAAGTAAAAGTGGAGGGCAGCGAAACCCAAGGCAAAAAACAAAAAGGGCCACATTACAGCAAAATTCTAAAGGGGCAAAGTATGTTGAAAAGACAAGCCTGAAGGCTCTGTGCCTCAATGCGAGGAGTATTCATAATAAGGTGGATGAATTAACTGCACAGATAGCAGTTAACGGATATGATGTGATTCGCATCACTGAGACATGGCTCCAGGCGGACCAAGACTGGGAACTCAACATCCAAGGGTATTCAGCATTTAGGAAGGATAGATAGAAAGGAAAAGGAGGCGGGGTGGCATTGCTGGTTAAAGATGAAATCAATGCAATTGTAAGGAAAGACATTAGCCTGGATGATGTGGAATCGGTATGGGTGGAGCTGCGGAATTCCAAAGGGCAGAAAACGCTAGTGGGTGTTGTGTATAGACCACCAAATAGTAGTAGTGAGGTTGGGGACAGCATCAAAGAAGAAATAAGGGATGTGTGCTATAAAGGTACAGCAGTAATCATGGGCGACTTTAATCTACACATTGATTGGGCTAACCTAACTTGTAGCAATGCGGTGGAGAAGGATTTCCTGGAGTGTATTAGGGATGGTTTTCTAGACCAATATGTCGAGGAACCAACCAGGGAGCTGGCCATCCTAGACTGGGTATTGTGTAATGAGAAGGGAATAATTCGCAATCTTGTTGTGCGAGGCCCCTTGGGGAAACGTGACCATAATATGGTAGAATTCTTTATTAAGATGGAGAGTGACAAAGTTAATTTGGAAACTCGTGTCCTGAACTTAAGGAAAGGTAACTTCGACAGTATGAGACGTGAATTGGCTAGAATAGACTGACAAACGATACTAAAAGGGTTGACAGTGGATAGGCAATGGCAAACATTTAAAGATCACATGGATGAACTTCAGCAAATGTACATCCCTGTTTGGAGTAAAAATAAAACTGGGAATGTGGCTCAACCATGGCTAACAAAGGAAATTAAGGATAGTGTTAAAGCCAAGAAAGAGGCATATAAATTGGCTAGAAAAAGCAACAAACCTGAGGACTGAAAGAAATTTAGAATTCAACAGAGGAGGACTAAGGGTTTAATTAAGAGGGGGAAAATAGAGTACGAGAGGAAGCTTACAGGGAATATAAAAACTGACTGCAAAAGCTTCTATAAATATGTGAAGAGAAAAAGATTAGTAAAGACAAACGTAGGTCCCTTGCAGTCGGATTCAGGTGAAATTATAATGGGGAACAAAGAAATGGCAGACCAATTGAACCAATAC
This sequence comes from Pristiophorus japonicus, assembly GCF_044704955.1. NCBI lineage: Eukaryota > Metazoa > Chordata > Chondrichthyes > Pristiophoridae > Pristiophorus > Pristiophorus japonicus. The sequence goes on along the minus strand of NC_091985.1, from coordinate 52,822,436 downwards.
TTCAGTTCTGTCTTCATGAAGGAAGATACAAATAACCTTCTGAAGGTACAAGGGGATAGTGGGTCGAGTGAGAAGGAGGAAGTGAAGGTTATCCTTATTAGGTGGGAAATTGTGTTCGGGAAATTGATGGGATTGAAGGACGATAAATCCCCGGGGCCTGATAGTCTGCATCCCAGAGTGCTCAAGGAAGTGGCCCTAGAAATAGTGGATGCATTGATGATCATTTTCCAACAGTCTATCGACTCTGGATCAGTTCCCATGGACTGGAGGGTAGCTAATGTAACACCACTTTTTGAAAAAGGAGTGAGAGAGAAAACAGTAATTATAGACCGGTTAGCTTGACGTCAGTAGTGGGGAAAATGTTGGAATCGATTATGAAGGACGAAATAGTAGCGCATTTTGAAAGCAGTGACAGGATCGGATCAAATCAGAATGGATTTATGAAAGGGAAATCATGCTTGACGAATCTTCTGGAATTTTTTGACGATGTAACTAGTAGAGTGGACAATGGAGAACCAGTGGATGTGGTGTATTTGGACTTTCAGAAGGCTTTTGACAAGGTCCCGCACAAGAGATTGGTGTGCAAAATCAAAGCATATGGTATTGGGGGTAATATACTGACGTGGATAGGGAACTGGTTGGCAGACAGGAAGCAGAGGCTCGGGATAATCGGGTCCTTTTCAGAATGGCAGGCAGTGAGTAGTGGAGTGCCGCAGGGCTCAGTGCTGGGACCCCAGCTCTTTACAATATACTTTAACGATTTGGATGAAGGAATAGAGTGTAATATCTCCAAGTTTGCAGATGACACTAAACTGGGTGGCGGTGTGAGCTGTGAGGAGGATGCTAAGAGGCTGCAGGGTGACTTGGACAGGTTAGATGAGTGGGCAAATGCATGGCAGATGCAGTATAATGTGGATAAATGTGAGGTTATCCATTTTGGCGGCAAAAACACAAAGGCAGAATATTATCTGGATGGCGGCAGATTAGGAAAAGAGGAGGTGCAATGAGACCTGGGCGTCATGGTTCATCAGTCACTGAAAGTGGACACACAGGTACAGCAGGTGGTAAAGAAGGCAAATGGTATGTTGGCCTTCATAGCTAGGGGATTTGAATATAGAAGCAGGGAGGTCTTACTGCAGTTGTACAGGGCCTTAGTGAGGCCTCACCTGGAATATTGTGTTCAGTTTTGGTCTCCTAGTCTGAGGAAGGACGTTCTTGCTATTGATGGAGTACAGCGAAGGTTCACCAGACTGATTCCAGGGATGGCTGGGCTGTCATATGAGGAGAGACTGAATCAACTGGACCTTTATTCATTGGAGTTTAGAAGGATGAGAGAAGGATCATAGAAACATATAAGATTCTGACGGGACTGGACAGGTTAGATGCGGAAAGAATGTTCCCGATGTTGGGGAAGTCCAGAACCAGGGAACATAGTCTTAGGATAAGGGATATGCCATTTAGGACTGAGATGAGGAGAAGCTTCTTCATTCAGAGAGTTGTTAACCTGTGGAATTCCCTGCCGCAGAGAGTTGTTGATGCCAGTTCACTGGATATATTCAAGAGATATATTAGATATGGTTCTTATGGTTAAGGGGATCAAGGGGTATGGAGAGAAAGCAGGAAAGGGGTACTGAAGGAATGAGCAGCCATGATCTTATTGAATGGCGGTGCAGGCTCAAAGGGCCGAATGGCCTACTCCTGAACCTATTTTTCTATGTTTCTATGTTTCTAAGAGGCTGCAGGGGGACTTGGACAGGTTAGGTGAATGGGCAAATGCATGGCAGATGCAGTAAAATGTAGATAAATGTGAGATTATCCACTTTGGTGGCAAAAACAGGAAAGCAGATTATTATCTGAATGGTGACAGATTAGTAAAAGTGGAGGTACAATGAGACCTGGGTGTCATGTTACATCAGTCATTGAAGTTGGCATGCAGGTACAGCAGGCAGTAAAGAAAGCAAATGGCATGCTGGCCTTCATTGCGAGGGGATTTAAGTATCGGAGCAGGGAGGTCTTACTGCAGTTTTACAGGGCCTTGGTGAGACCACACCTTGAATATTGTGTGCAGTTTTGGTCTCCTAATCTGAGGAAGGATGTGCTTGCTATTGAGGAAATGCAGCGAAGGTTCACCAGACTGATTCCCAGGATGGCAGGACTGACATATGAGGAAAGACTGGATCGGCTAGGCTTATACTCACTCGAATTTAGAAGAATGCGAGGGGACCTAAAAGAAACTTATAAAATTCTGACGGGATTGGACAGGTTAGATGCAGGTAGAATGTTCCTGATGTTGGGAAAGTCCAGAACCAGGGGTCACAGTCTAAAGATAAGGGGTAAGCCATTTAGGACCGAGATGAGGAGAAACTTCTTCACCTAGAGAGTGGTGAATCTGTGGAATTCTCTACCACAGAAAGTAGTTGAGGCCAATTCACTAAATATATTCAAAAGGGAGTTAGATGAAGTCCTTACTACTCGGGGGATCAAGCCATTTAGGATCGAGATGAGGAGAAGCATTTTCACCCAGAGAGTTGTAAACCTGTGGAATTCTCTGCCACAGAAAGTTGTTGAGTCCAGTTCATGGGACATATTCAAAAGAGTTAGATGTGGCCCTTATGGCTAAAGGGATCAGTGGGTATGGCGAGAAGGCAGGGGTGGGGTCCTGAGGTTGCATGATCAGCCATGATCATATTGAATGGCGGTGCAGGCTCGAAGGGCCGAATGGCCTGCTCCTGCATCTATTTTCTATGTTTCTAATTTTCTATGTTTCCCTACTACTGATGTCGGGTTAACTGGTCTGTAGTTCCCTGTTTTCTCTCTCCCTCCTTTCTTAAATAGTGGGATTACATTAGCTACCTTCCAATCTATGGGAACTGTTCTAGAATCTATGGAATATTGGAAGATGACAACCAATGCATCCTCTATCTCTATAGCCACCTCTTTACCTCTTTCAAAACCCTAGGATTTAGGCCATCAGATCCAGGGGATTTATCAGCTTTCAGTCCCATTAATTTCTCCAGTACTATTTTTTTACTAATACTAATTTCTTTCAGTTCCTCTGGGAGCTTTTTTGTGTCATCTTCTGTGAAGACTGACACATTGAGCCCGAATTTGGTGAAGGCCCCCACCCACCCAAGTGCTGCCCAAAGGACCGCCGAGGTCCCTGACGGTTCTTTGGGCAGGGTTCCTCGAAGGTTGACGGGTGGCAAAGCAGCGACGTACGCCGCCAATTTGGGCGGCAGCTGGCGGGAACTCTCATTCTCGGCGGCAAATGCACTTGCCGCCCAAGCGCCACTGAGGATGGAGTCAGGCTCACAGAGGATCGAACACCTAAAAATATAAAGCATTAAAAAAATCATTTGATGACGTTCAGGGGACCCCATCCAGGTAAGTCCCTGTAAAGAAATAAATGTATAAAATGTCACTAACCTGTTTTCCCCCATCTTCACACTTACCATTGAGGACAGAGCAGCCTGCACTCAGCGGTCCATCACTGTCCTGCCACCGACTCCAGCCGACTCTCGCCTGCATGAATCTGGCATCTCGGCAGGCAGGAGTGCACTTACGCGCATTGTAAGTCCGCTGGCATCGGTGGGCGCTTCCAGGCGGCTCTCCCCTCCCGCTCGCCCCAGGCCACATTGAAGGTGGCACTGAACGGTTCGAGCAGAGGAATGTCGGTGGTCGTGGGTGGCAGTCGGCGGTAAGTACATCAATTTCGGGCCCATTACGTATTTGTTTAATTTCTCTGTCATTTCCTTATTTCCCATTATAATTTCTCCTGTCTCAGCCTATAAGGGACCCACATTTAATTTTGCTAATCTTTCCCTTTTTACATACATTTAGAAGCTTTTACCATCTGTTTGTATGTCTCTCGCTAGTTTACTCTCATATTCAATTTTTCTTTTCTTTATCAATTCCTTGGTTCTCTTTTGCTGAATTCTAAAATCTTCCCAATCCTCCAGCTTACTGCTCTTTTTGGCAACATTATAAGCCTCTTCCTTTGATTTAATGCTATCTTTAACTTCTCTTGTTAGCCACGGTTGGACCACTTTTCCTGTGGAGTTTTTGAATCTTAAAGGAACGTATGTTTGTTGGAAATTATGTATTCTTTAAATACTAACCATTGCATGTCTACCTTTTCATATAGTTTCCCAATGTACCTTAGCCAACTCGCCCCTCATACCTGCATAGTTTTCTTTAATTAGATTTAAGACCATAGTTTCGGATTTAACTAAATCACTTTGAAACTCAATATAAAACTCTATCATATTATGGTCACTCTTCCCTAAAGGCTCCTTTACTGGAAGGTTATGAATTAACCCTTTCTCATTGCACAATATTAGATCAAAAATAGCCTGTTCCCTAGTTGGTTCCTCAGCCTACTGATCTAGAAAACCATCTTGTATATATTCCATGTATTAGTCCTCTACACTATTATTGCATATTTGGTTTGCCCAGTCTATATGTAGATTAACGTCCCCCATGATTAATGTATTACCCTTGCTACATGCACCTCTAATTTCCTGATCTATACTGTGCCCTACATTACCACTACTATTTGGAGTCCTATAAACAACTCCCACGAATGTTTTTTGCCCCTTGCTGTTTCTTAGCTCCACCCAAACCGATTCTACTTCTTGATTTTCCGAGCTAAGATCCTTTCTCTCTACTGTCTTTATCCCATCTTCCTTTTCCCATTCACCTATATCTTCTAAAAGTTAAGCATCCTGGAATATTTAGTTCCCAACCTTGGTCACTTTGAAACCATGTCTCTGTAATGGCTTTTAGATCAAAACTATTCATTTCTTTCTGCGCTCTTAATTAATCTATTTTATTGCGAATGTTTCACGCATTCAGATATAGAGCTAGAACCTCCACTTTTGTGCTTATCCCCCAAAAATGGGCATTATTTCTGTCGTGGGCATTAAAAAAGGGTTTTCAAATTTTGAAAATGGGCGTTACCGCGAGCGATATGAAATGGGCGGTAGCGTTACATTGTTTTGACTTTCTGCCATAAAGTGTGGCCGCCCTTGGCAACGGCATGGCAATGCTCGATTCCCGTGATTCAGGAGGTCAAGGGTCATCATGACATGCGCAGAAGAGGAGAGAGAGAGAGAGAGCTCAGAGGCAGTGAAAGCGTGTGTGGCTGTGGTGTGTGCTTGTCTGGCTGTTGTGGGATGCACGAGGGAGATTCACCAGCAACAAAAAGCCTACGAAGCACCAAGAACATAGTTGGCACCGAGTTTTTGTCTAACAAATAAGATATAACATGGAAGGGATGGAGAAGGCCCTGGAGCAGGTATGGTCAAGATGTTTTTACAGATGTTCACATCAACTCCAATGACCAGCAGAGTACATCTGAAGTCCGCCGATGTTGAAGCACAGCAGCCTTTTAAAGGATGCGACGTGATCTAGAACATGGCGTCCATAACGCTGTGATTCGTTCCGGTTAGTTCCACTTTTTCTGGGCGTTTTTTTGGGCGAGCGATATTGTGGGCGATATGAGTGCGAGGGGGTGAAATTGATGCAGGACGATCTTATGGTCGCTAATTTTGGTAAATATGCTCTTTACGACAAAAAAAAGTGGCTGGGCGTTGAATCTCGGCGTTAATTCCGTGCGGAAAGTAACGCTGGGCGATATGGGCGTTGATTTTGCCCATTCTGCTGATTCCGCCCAAAGAAAGTGGGCGGGTGGTAATATTTTTTCCTGGCGTTAAGCCCATGGGGAAAGTAACGCTGGGCGATAAGTTTCCAAAAAGTGCCCGCCAATTTCCATTTTATGCCAAAATGGACGATGTAGGGCCGTTATACGTCATTTCAGTGGTAAAATGGGCGTTAAGTGGGCGTTCAGCATGCAAAAAAGTGGAAGATCTAGCCCATGGTGCCTTTAGCTTTGACTTTTTTCTATTTTCCCCTGATGTCATTAGGAAAAGGGGTGGTGCAACGAGACCTGGGTGTCATGGTACATCAGTCATTGAAGGTTGGCATGCAGGTACAGCAGGCGGTTAAGAAAGCAAATTGCATGTTGGCCTTCATAGTGAGGGGATTTGAGTTCAGGGGCAGGGAGGTGTTGCTACAGTTGTACAGGGCCTTGGTGAGGCCACACCTGGAGTATTGTGTAAAGTTTTGGTCTCCTAACCTGAGGAAGGACATTCTTGCTATTGAGGGAGTGCAGCGAAGGTTCACCAGACTGATTCCCGGGATGGTGGGACTGACCTATCAAGAAAGACTGGATCAACTGGGCTTGCATTCACTGGAGTTCAGAAGAATGAGAGGGGACCTCATGGAAACGTTTAAAATTCTGACGGGTTTAGACAGGTTAGATGCAGGAAGAATGTTCCCAATGTTGGGGAAGTCCAGAACCAGGTGTCACAGTCTAAGGATAAGGGGTAAGCCATTTAGGACCGAGATGAGGAGAAACTTCTTCACCCAGAGCATGGTGAACCTGTGGAATTCTCTACCACAGAAAGTAGTTGAGGCCAATTCACTAAATATATTCAAAAGGGAGTTAGATGAAGTCCTTACTACTCGGGGGATCAAGGGGTATGGCGAGAAAGCAGGAAGGGGGTACTGAAGTTGCATGTTCAGCCATGAACTCATTGAATGGCAGTGCAGGCTAGAAGGGCTGAATGGCCTACTCCTGCACCTATTTTCTATGTTTCTATGTTTCTATGTTAGTCAGTGATACCCTATTCGGTAAATATGCCCTTTACGACAAAAAAAAAGTGGCCGTGCGTTAATATTGAATCTTGGCATTAATTCTGTGTGGAAAGTAACGCTGGGCTATATTACCTTTGTAACTGTCTTTGTCCCTTCCTGAACCACTCTGCTTATTTTTACCCAAAACTCCGCCATGCTCTAGAGCCTTGAAATTTCTCTTGCTGCTTTTAAATTTACTCTTTTCTGAATCCTCCCACACCCCTTCATTAGTTTAAAACCCTGTCTACTGCCCGAGTTATTCAATTCGCCAGGACTCTGGTCCCAGCCCGTCCAAACGGAACAGCTCCCGTTTTCCCCAGAACTGGTGCCAGTGCCCCTTGAAGCAAAATCCCTGCCTCCCACATCACTCTTTCAGCCACACATTTACCTTTCTAACCTGCTTGTTCCTATACCAATTGGCACGAGGCACAGGTAACAATCCAGAGATTGTTAACTTTGAGGTTCTGCTTTTTAATTTGGAACCTAACTGCTCAATCTCTTTCAGCAGAACCTCATTCCTAGTTCTACCTACGGCATTGGTTCCTACGTGGACCACAACAACTGGATCCTCTTCTTCTCACTCCAAGTTCTTCTCCAGTCGCGAGGCGATGTCTTTACTCCTGGGAGCGGGCAGGCAACATAGAAACATAGAAACATAGAAACTAGGTGCAGGAGTAGGCCATTCGGCCCTTTGACCACTCTGCCATTCAATAAGATCATGGCTGATCATTCACCTCAGTACCCCTTCCTGCTTTCTCTCCATACCCCTTGATCCCCTTAGCTGTAAGGGCCATATATAGCTCCCTCTTGAATATATCCAATGAACTGGCATCAACAACTCTCTGTGGCAGGGAATTCCACAGGTTAACAACTTTCTGGCTGAAGAAGTTTCTCCTCATCTCAGTCCTTATGCTAAGACTGTGTCCCCTGGTTCTGGACTTCCCCAACATCGGGAACATTCTTTCCGCATCTAACCTGTCCAGTCCCGTCAGAATCTTATACGTTTCTATGAGATCCCCTCTCATCCTTCTAAACTCCAGTGAATAAAGGCCCAGTTGATCCAGTCTCTCCTCATATGACAGTCCAGCCATCCCTGGAATCAGTTTGGTGAACCTTCGCTGCACTCCCTCAATAGCAAGAACGTCCTTCCTCAGACTAGGAGACCAAAACGGAACACAATATTCCAGGTGAGGCCTCACTAAGGCCCTGTACAACTGCAGTATGACCTCCCTGCTCCGATACTCAAATCCCCTAGCTATGAAGGCCAACATACCATTTGCCTTCTTCACCGCCTGCTGTACCTGCATGCCAATTTTCAATGACTGATGAACCATGATACCCAGGTCTCGTTGCCGCTCGCCTTTTCCTAATCTGCCGCCATTTAGATAATATTCAGCCTTCGTCTTTTTGCTCCCAAAATGGATAACCTCACATTTATCCACACTATACTGCATCTGCCATGCATTTGCCCACTCATCTAACCTGTCCAAGTCACCCTGCAGCCTCTTAGCGTCCTCCTCACAGCTCACACCGCCACCCAGTTTAGTGTCATCAGCAAACCTGGAGATATTACACTCAATTCCTTCATCTAAATCATTAATGTATATTGTAAAGAGGTGCGGTTCCAGCACTGAGCCCTGCGGCACTCCAGTAATCATGGCCTGCCATTCTGAAAAGGACCTGTTTATCCCGACTCTCTGCTTCCTGTCTGCCAACCAGTTCTCTATCCACGTCAGTACATTACCCCCAATACCATGTGCTTTGATTTTGCACACCAATCTCTTGTGTGGGACCTTGTCAAAAGCCTTTTGAAAGTCCAAATACAGCACATCCACTAGTTCTCTCTTGTCCACTCTGCTAGTTACATCCTCAAAAAATTCCAGAAGATTCGTCAAGCATGATTTCCCCTTCATTAATCCATGCTTGGACTGATCCTGTCACTGCTTTCCAAATGTACTACTATTTTCCCCACTACTGATGTCAGGCTAACCGGTCTATAATTACCCGTTTTCGCTCTCCCTCCTTTTTTCAAAAGTGGTGTTACATTAGCTACCCTCCAGTCCATAGGTACGGATCCAGAGTCGATAGACTGTTGGAAAATTATCACCAATGCATCCACTATTTCTAGGGCCACTTCCTTAAGTACTCTGGGATGCAGATTATCAGGCCCCGGGGATTTATCGGCCTTCAATTCCATCAATTTCCCTAACACAGTTTCCCGCCTAAAAAGGATATAGAAACATAGAAACATAGAAAATAGGTGCAGCAGCAGGCCATTCAGCCCTTCTAGCCTGCACCATCATTCAATGAGTTCATGGCTGAACATGAAACTTCAGTACCCGCTTCCTGCTTTCTCGCCATAACCCTTGATCCCCCGAGTAGTAAGGATTTCATCTAACTCCCTTTTGAATATATTTAGTGAATTGGCCTCAACTACTTTCTGTGGTAGAGAATTCCACAGGTTCACCATGCTCTGGGTGAAGAAGTTTCTCCTCATCTCGGTCCTAAATGGCTTACCCCTTATCCTTAGACTGTGACACCTGGTTCTGGACTTCCCCAACATTGGGAACATTCTTCCTGCATCTAACCTGTCTAAACCCGTCAGAATTTTAAACGTTTCCATGAGGTCCCCTCTCATTCTTCTGAACTCCAGTGAATACAAGCCCAGTTGATCCAGTCTTTCTTGATAGGTCAGTCCCGCCATCCCGGAAATCTTCGCTGCACTCCCTCAATAGCAAGAATGTCCTTCCTCAAGTTAGGAGACCAAAACTGTACACAATACTCCAGGTGTGGCCTCACCAAGGCCCTGTACAACTGTAGCAACACCTCCCTGCCCCTGTATTCAAATCCCCTCACTATGAAGGCCAACATGCCATTTGCTTTCTTAACCGCCTGCTGTACCTGCATGCTAACCTTCAATGACTGATGTACCATGACACCCAGGTCTCGTTGCACCTTCCCTTTTCCTAATCTGTCACCATTCAGATAATAGTCTGTCTCTCTGTTTTTACCACCAAAGTGGATAACCTCACATTTATCCACATTATACTTCATCTGCCATGCATTTGCCCACTCACCTAACCTATCCAAGTCACTCTGCAGCCTAATAGCATCCTCCTCGCAGCTCATACTGCCACCCAACTTAGTGTCATCCGCAAATTTGGAGATACTGCATTTAATCCCCTCGTCTAAATCATTAATGTCTCTCAATAAAGTCATCCCAATCATCACCAACACAGTATATCTCGTCTGTGCTGTTAGTGGCCATGATCGCATAGTTTAAATCCCAGTTTCTCATCGCCAATAATATGTCCTTACAATACAGTATAAATGCACACGAGGCCCATACTTGAGAGAAGGTCACTCTGTGAGCAGTTACCTTTATTACCAAGACTTCAAGTGATGAAGGTGGGTTGAGCTTCCCCTTTTATACATAAGAACATAAGAATTAGGAACAGGAGTAGGCCATCTAACCCCTCGAGCCTGCTCCGCCATTCATCAAGATCATGGCTGATCTGGCCGTGGACTCAGCTCCACTTACCCGCCCGCTCCCCTTAACCATTAATTCCCTTATCGGTTAAAAATCTATCTATCTGTGATTTGAATACATTCAATGAGCTAGCCTCAACTGCTTCCTTGGGCAGAGAATTCAACAGATTCACAACCCTCTTGGAGAAGAAATTCCTTCTCAACTCAGTTTTAAATTGGCTCTCCTGTATTTTGAGGCTGTGCCCCCTAGTTCTAGTCTCCCCGACCAGTGGAAACAACCTCTCTGCCTCTATCTTGTCTATCCCTTTCATTATTTTAAATGTTTCTATAAGATCACCCCTCATCCTTCTGAACTCCAACGAGTAAAGACCCAGTCTACTCAATCTATCATTATAAGGTAACCCTTGTCATGTATCTTGCATTTTATATATAACTGTCTCCTAACATGCTATACATGACTGTAATAAGTTATGACCTGTAACCACCAGCAGTTACCACCAGGGGTGCACTTGCAAGAGACAGGTATATAAAGACAGGTCTCAGGCAAGTGCAGCATTCCAGAGCTGTGAAATAAAGGTGCAGGCCCAGAGTGACCTTGACTTCACTATATGCCTTGTGTGAATCTGTACTGAGGGGACAGGACTTTACACTGGCGACGAGTTGCGGGATTACACAATCCACAGAATGGCGAACAATGGATCAGATGAAAAGTACAATGCGGGAGACAATTGGGAGGACTTTATAGAAAGGCTCCAGCAAAGCTTTGTAACCAAAGACTGGTTAGGCGATGATAAGGCAGACAAGAGAAGAGCCCATCTCTTGACCAGCTGTGGCTCGAAAACATACGCTTTAATGAAGGATCTGTTGGCACCCGAGAAACCAGCAAGCAAGTCGTTTGAAGAATTGAGCACACTGGTAAGAGACCACCTGAAGCCAGCGAGCAGCCTATACATGGCCAGACACAGGTTCTACAACTACAGACGCTGTGTGGGCCAGAGCATACCCGACTTCGTGGCGGAACTTCGGAGGTTGGCTAGTTTATGTGAGTTCTCCGATGAACTGAGGAGAGAAATGCTGAGAGACTTTTTCATTGAAGGAATAGGCCACGCAGGCGTATTCCGAAAGCTCATAGAGACTAAGAACCTGACCTTAGAAGCAGCAGCACTGGTTGCACAGACATTCTTGGTAGGGGAAGAAGAAACGAGGTTGATTTACAATGCAGGTATGACAACTAACGAAATATCGGAACAAGATGTTCACAGCACTAAACAAGCTGCTACCCCCACACACAGACAAAACCGGGAGAACAGGCTCTCGACAGCAGACAGAAGCCATCAAGGGCCACAGGAACGGCCGTTCACACCTCATCAACCCACAATGCGAGCAATCAACTACAAACTGAGAGAAGCTCAAGAGAGATCAGCCAGACGCAGCTCATTCTTTGGGAACACTTTGAACAATGGAACAGGTCTGTGCTGGAGGTGTAGGGGTGAGCACTTGTCAAGGGGATGTCGATTTCAGCAAGCTGTTTGCAGAAATTGTGAAAATACAGGGCCTTTGGCCCGCATGTGCAAAAAAACGGCAGCTCGGCAGGTATACGAATCCGATGGGTCGGAAAGCGGACCAGAAGATGGAGGGACAGTACCCGGGACACCGATGTACAGCGGGTCAACACGATCAATGGCCGCTGCTCCTACAACAGGACGCCTCCTATAATGATGAGGGTCCTACTCAACGGGATATCTGTCAACATGGAGCTGGATACGGGAGCGAGTCAATCTCTCATGGGCGCTCAACAATTTGAACAACTGTGGCCGCATAAAAGAGACAGACCAAAACTCACAAGGGTCGTCACCAAACTAAGGACCTATACCAAAGAAATCGTACCAGTCCTCGGCAGCGCCATGCTATCTGTCACACACAAAAAGTCAGAGAACCGACTTCCCCTGTTGATTGTCCCCGGAGACCCCCCAGCACTGCTGGGGAGAAGCTGGCTGGCAAAACTAAACTGGAACTGGGATGATGTCCATGCCATGTTATTAGAGGAACGGACCTCCTGCTCAACAGTTATAAAGCGATTTGAACATCTCTTTCAGCAAGGTGTGGGCACTTTCAAAGGGGCCAAAGTCAAAATCTACATCACACAGGATGCTAGACCGGTCCATCACAAGGCCAGAGCTGTAACCTATGTGATGAGGGAAAAGATTGAACACGAACTAGACAGGCTTCTGTGGGAAGGCATTATATCAGCTGTGGAATTTAGCGACTGGGCAAGTCCCATCGTCCCAGTCATGACGCCTGATGGATCTGTACGAATCTGTGGGGAATACAAATCTACCATAAACAGAGTCTCCCTACAGGACCAGTATCCGCTGCCCAGAGCAGAGGAATTATTTGCCACATTGGCTGGAGGTAAACTTTTCTCAAAATTAGACCTCACATCTGCGTATATGACGCAAGAATTGACCAAGGAACCCAAGCTACTCACCACCATCAACACACATCGAGGCCTTTTCACGTACAATCGCTGCCCATTTGGCATCAGGTCGGCAGCTGCCATATTCCAGCGCAACATGGAGAGTCTGCTCAAGTCCATCCCGGGGACGGTTGTATTTCAAGACAACATACTTATCATGGGCAGGGACACCGACTCCCATCTCCGTAATTTGGAGGAAGTACTAAAGCGGTTGGATCGGGTAGGCCTACGAGTCAAGAAATCCAAGTGCCTATTTCTCGCACCCGAGGTTGAATTTTTGGGCAGAAGGATTGCCGCTGATGGAATCCGCCCAACAGAGTCCAAAACAGAAGCAATTCGCCTGGCACCCAGGCCCCAGAATGTCTCAGAACTGCGCGCTTTTCTCGGGCTTACTTTGGGAACGTTATGCAGAACTTAAGCACGCTGCTGGAGCCTCTCCACGTGCTACTCAGGAAGGGGTGCGATTGGTTTTGGTGGGGACACCCAGGAATGCGCCTTTAATAAGGCACACAATGTTCTGTGTTCCAACAGTGTTTTGACTTTCTTTGACCCAGGTAAAAAGCTAGTTCTCACATGCGATGCGTCAGCGTATGGGGTCGGGTGCGTTTTGCAACATGTCAATAGTGCGGGCAAATTACAACCCATAGCTTATGCCTCCAGGTCACTTTCGCGGGCGGAGCGCGGGTACGGAATGGTAGAGAAGGAGGCACTCGCGTGTGTGTACGGTGTCAAAAAGATGCACCAATACCTTTTCGGGGCCAAGTTCGCATTAGAAACTGATCACAAGCCCCTCACGTCCCTCCTATCCAAGAGCAAGGCAATAAACGCCTCGGCGCGAATTCAACGGTGGGCACTCATGCTGGCGTCCTACGACTATACCATAAGGCACAGACCAGGCACAGACAACTGTGTCGCGCGCTCAGCAGGCTACCCCTGGCGACCACGGAAGGGTCTGACGAACAGGACTGTGAGATAGTCATGGCAATCAATGCCTTTGAGTCCACAGGTTCGCCCATGACGGCTCGCCAAATTAGAGCCTGGACGGCCAGCGACCCCACGTTATCCTGAGTAAAAAGATGTGTCCTAACCGGTGACTGGGCAGAGGCTCGCGATGCTTGCCCCGAGGAATTAAAACCCTTTCACAGGCGCATGCATGAGCTATCACTACAAGCAGACTGCCTGATGTGGGGCAGCCTAGTAGTCATGCCGCTGCGAGGCAGAGAGGCATTTGTCCGGGAGCTCCACCGCGAGCACTCGGGGATCGTTCTCATGAAGGCCATAGCCAGGTCCCACGTCTGGTGACGCGGACTTGGAGCTCTGCGTCCGAAGGTGCACCATTTGTGCCCAATTCAGCAATGCCCCAAGGGAGGCTCCACTGAGCCCCTGGCCCTGGCCTACCAAACCGTGGTCGCGGGTGCACGTAGACTATGCGGGCCCATTCATGGGCAAAATGTTCCTCGTAGTTGTAGATGCATTTTCAAAGTGGATCGAATGCAACATTTTAAACTCGAGCACAACCTCCACCACTGTGGAGAACCTCGCAACCATGTTTGCAACGCACGGAATCCCTGACATATTGGTCAGTGACAATGGTCCGTGCTTCACCAGTGCAGAATTCCAAGACTTTATAATTGACCACGGCATAAATCACGTCAAGACGGCACCGTTCAAGCCGGCCTCCAACGGCCAGGCGGAGAGAGCAGTGCAAATTATTAAACAAGGCATGCTTAAAATCAAAGGTCCCACGCTGCAGGGTCGCCTGTCACGATTGCTGCTGGCATACAGATCTCGTCCGCACTCATTGACTGGGATCCCCCCCACGCAACTGTTGATGAAAAGGACTTTAAAAACAAGGCTCTCATTAATCCTCCCAGACATGCACGAAATCGTTGAGGCAAAGCGCCGTAAGCTGACTGAGTACCATGACAGAAATTCGAGGGGGCGATGGAATGAGATAGGGGACAAAGTGTTTGTAGTAAACTATGGCAGGGGTCCCACATGGTTGCAGGGACAGTAACGGACAAGGAAGGAAACAGGCTACTGGTAGTACAAATGGACAATGGCAAAACCTGCCGGAGGCATGTAGACCAAGTCAAAAGCAGATTTACCAACAACACTGTGGAACCAGAGGCAGACTACAATGTGGAACTTGCACCACACCTGGTGGACAGACAGAGGGAACAACCTGAGGAAAGGGCAATCCCAACAGACAGCCCAGGCGAGTCAATAACAATCACACCAATTGAAACAGACAAGCCAGGTGAGATACCAGCAACCATACCCAAAGTAAAACAGACACCAAGGCAAGCAACTGAACCACAACTCAGACGCTCCACGCGAGAGCGTAGACCACCTGAGATACTGAACCTATAAAGACAATCAAACCTTGGGGGAGGGTGATGTCATGTATCTTACATTATTATATATACCTGTATCCTAACATGCTATACATGACTGTAATAAGATATGACCTGTAACCACCAGCATACCTTACCACCAGGGGTGCACTTGCAAGAGACAGGTACATAAGGACAGGTCTCAGGCAAGTGCAGCACTCCAGAGCTGTGAAGTAAAGTTGCAGGTCCAGAGTGACATTGACTTCACTACATGCCTCATGTGAATCTGTACTGAGGAGACAGGACTTTACACCCTTCATCTCCGGAATCAGCCTAGTGAATCGTCTTTGTACCCCCTCCAAAGCTAGTATATCCTTCCTTAAGTAAGGTGACCAAAACTGCACGCAGTACTCCAGGTGCGGCCTCACCAATACCCTGTACAGTTGCAGCAGGACCTCCCTGCTTTTGTACTCCATCCCTCTCGCAATGAAGGCCAATATTCCATTCGCCTTCCTGATTACCTGCTGCACCTGCAAACTAACTTTTTGGGATTGATGCACAAGGACCCCCAGGTCCCTCTGCACTGCAGCATGTTGTAATTTCTCCCCATTCAAATAATATTCCCTTTTACTGTGTTTTTTTTCAAGGTGGATGACCTCACATTTTCCAACATTGTATTTCATCTGCCAAATCTTAGCCCATTCGCTTAACCTATCCAAATCTCTTTGCAGCCTCTCTGTGTCCTCTGCACAACCCGCTTTCCCACTAATCTTTGTGTCATCTGCAAATTTTGTTACACAACACTCCATCCCCTCTTCCAGGTCATCTATGTATATTGTAAACAGTTGTGGTCCCAGCACCGATCCCTGTGGCACACCACTAACCACCGATTTCCAACCCGAACAGGACCCATTTATCCCGACTCTCTGCTTTCTGTTAGCCAGCCAATTCTCGATCCATGCTAATACATTTCCTCTGACTCCGCGTACCTTTATCTTCTGCAATAACCTTTTGTGTGGCACCTTATCGAATGCCTTTTGGAAATCTAAATACATCACATCCATCGGTACACTTCTATCCACCATGCTTGTTATATCCTCAAAGAATTCCAGTAAATTAGTGAAACATGATTTCCCCTTCATGAATCCATGTTGCGTCTGCTTGATTGCACTATTCCTATCTAGATGTCCCGCTATTTCTTCCTTAATGATAGCTTCAAGCATTTTCCCCACTACAGATGTTAAACTAACCAGCCTATCGTTACCTGCCTTTTGTCTGCCCCCTTTTTTAAACAAAGGCGTTACATTAGCTGCTTTCCAATCTGATGGTACCTCCCCAGACTCCAGAGAATTTTGGTAGATTATAACGAAAGCATCTGCTATAACTTCCGCCATCTCTTTTAATACCCTGGGATGCATTTCATCAGGACCAGGGGACTTGTCTACCTTGAGTCCCATTAGCCTGTCCAGCACTACCCCACTAGTGATAGTGATTATCTCAAGGTCCTCTTTTCCCACATTCCTGTGAACAGCAATTGTTGGCATGGTTTTTGTGTCTTCCACTGTGAAAACCGAAGCAAAATAATTGTTTAAGTTCTCAGCCATTTGCACAGTTCCCATTATTAACTCCCCCTGCTCATCTTCTAAGGGACCAACATTTACTTTAGTCGCTCTATTCCGTTTTATATATCGGTAAAAGCTTTTACTATCTGTTTTTATGTTTTGCGCAAGTTTACTTTCGCAATCTATCTTTACTTTCTTTTTTGCTTTCTTATTCATTCTTTGCTGTCGTTTAAAATTTTCCCAATCTTCTAGTTTCCCACTAACCTTGGCCACCTTATACGCATTGGTCTTTGATTTGATACTCTCCTTTATTTCCTTGTTTATCCACGGCTGGTTATCCCTTCTCTTACCGCCCTTCTTTTACACTGGAATATATTTTTGTTGAGCACTATGAAAGAGCTCCTTAAAAGTCCTCCACTGTTCCTCAATTGTGCCACCGTTTAGTCTGTGTTTCCAGTCTACTTTAGCCAACTCTGCCCTCATCCCACTGTAGTCCCCTTTGTTTAAGCATAGTATGCTCGTTCGAGACACTATTTCCTCACCCTCAATCTGTATTACAAATTCAACCATACTGTGATCACTCATTCCGAGAGGATCTTTTACTAGGAAATCGTTTATTATTCCTGTCTCATTACACAGGACCAGATCTAAGATAGCTTGCTCCCTTGTAGGTTCTGTAACATACTGTTCTAAGAAACAATCCCATATGCATTCTATGAATTCCTCCTCAAGGCTACCACGTGCGATTTGATTTGACCAATCGATATGTAGATTAAAATCCCCCATGATTACTGCCGTTCCTTTTTCACATGCCTCCATTATTCCCTTGATTATTGTCCGCCCCAACGTGAAGTTATTATTGGGGGCCTATAAACTACGCCCACCAGTGACTTTTTCCCCTTACTATCTCTAATCTCCACCCACAATGATTCAACATTTTGTTCATTAGAGCCAATATCGTCTCTCACAACTGCCCTGATATCATCCTTTATTAACAGAGCTACCCCACCTCCTTTCCCTTCTTGTCTATCTTTCCGAATTGTCAGATACTCCTGTATGTTTAATTCCCAATCACGGCCACCCTGCAACCATGTTTCTGTAATGGCCACCAAATCATACCCATTTGTAATGATTTGTGCCGTCAATTCATTTACTTTATTTCGAATGCTGCGTGTGTTTAGGTAGTGTTTTAATACTAGTTTTTAAGCCATGATTTTTAGTTTTGACCCCTCCTGCAGTCCCTTTATATTTATACATATTGTTCTTTCCTATCACCTTGTGGTTTACACTTACCCCAGTGCTACGCTGCTCTGTTGCCTCCTGCCTTTTGCATTCTTTCTTGGGGTCCTGTTCATCTGAGCTCTCACCCACTCTAACTAGCTCAGAGCCCTCTCCTGGGTTCTGAATATTCCTCGCATTGAGACATCGAGCTTTCATGCTTGCCTTTTTATTACACGTTGAACCTTTAGAATTTTGCTGTACAGTGGCCCTTTTTGTTTTTTGCCTTGGGTTTCTCTTCCCTCCACTTTTACTCATCTCCTTTCTGTCTTTTACATCTGCCTCCATTTTGTTTCCCTCTATCTCCCTGCATTGGTTCCCATTCCCCTGCCATATTAGTTTAACTCCTCCCCAACAGCACTAGCAAACACTTCCCGAGGACATGGGTTCCGGTCCTGCCCAGGTGCAGACCGTCCAGTTTGTACTGGTCCCACCTCCCCCAGAACCGGTTTCAATGCCCCAGGAATTTGAATCCCTCCCTGTTGCAGCACTGCTCAAGCCACGTATTCATCTGAGCTATCCTGCGATTCCTACTCTGACTAGCACGTGGCACTGGTAGCAATCCTGAGGTTACTATTTTTGAGGTCAGACGTTTTAATTTAGCTCCTAGCTCCTTAAATTCGTCTCGTAGGACCTCATCCCTTTCTTTACCTATATCGTTGGTACCAATGTGCACTACGACAACTGGCTGTTCACCCTCCCTTTTCAGAATGCCCTGCACCCGCTCCGAGACATCCTTGACCCTTGCACCAGGGAGGTGACATACCATCCTGGAGTCTCGGTTGCAGCCACAGAAACGCCGATCTATTCCCTTTACAATTGAATCCCCTATCACTATCGCTCTCCCACTCTTTTTCCTGCCCTCCTGTGCAGCAGAGCCAGCCACGGTGCTATGAACTTGGCTGCTGCTGCCCTCCCCTGATGAGTCATCCCCCTCAACAGTACTCAAAGTGGTGTACCTGTTTTGCAGGGGGATGACCGCAGGGGCCCCCTGCACTACCTTCCTTGCACTGCTCTTCCTGCTGGTCTTCCATTCCCTATCTGGTTGTGGATACCTTCACCTGCGGTAAGATCAACTCGCTACACGTGCTACTTACGTCATTCTCAGCATGGTGGATGCTCCAGAGTGAATCCACTCTCAGCTCCAATTCCACAACGCGGACCATCAGGAGCTGGAGGCAGATACACTTCCCGCACACGTAGTCGTCCGGGACACTGGAAGTGTCCCTGAGTTCCCACATGGTACAGGAGGAGCATATCACGTGACCGAGCTCTCCTGCCATGACTTAACCCTTAGATACACTTAAATTGGCAACAACAATGCTAAAGTTTACTCGCTGTTATAGAAGAGAAAAAAGAAAAACTACTCACCAATCAGCAGCCAATCACTTACCCCCTTGGCAGTGACGTCACCTTTCTATTTCTTTCTACTTCTTTTTTGCCTTCTCCCTGTAGCTGCACCGGCACGTCTTTTGTAGGCCTCTCGCCGACACTGCCCGAATCCTTGTCTTGCGGCCTTTTGTAGGCCTCCACGCATCCCGGACTGTTGCCTCTCGCCGACACTGCCCGAATCCTTGTCTTGCGGTCTTTTGTAGGCCTCCACGCATCCCGGACTGTTGCCTCTTGCCGACGCTGCCCGACTCCTTGTCTTGCGGTCTTTTGTAGGCCTCCACGCATCCCGGACTGTTGCCTCTTGCCGACGCTGCCCGACTCCTTGTCTCGCGGCCTTTTGTAGTCCTCCACGCATCCCGGACTGTTGCCTCTTGCCGACGCTGCCCAACTCCTTGTCTCGTGGCCTTTTGTAGGCCTCCACGCACCCCAGACTGTCGCCTCTCGCCGACGCTGCCCGACTCCTGCACTCACGGCCTTTTGTAGGCCTCCACGCATTCCCCACTCTCGCCTCTCGCCGACGCTCTGAAAGTCCAGGTTAGGAGTGTCTCCCACAAGTTCACCACCTAGTGGTCAATGTTCTCACGGTGTACAACTTAGGTCAGTTTATTCATGGGTTACAATGACAATTGAATACATGCCAGTACAGAAGGAGATAACACGTGTCCGAGCTGTCCTGCCATGACTTAACCCCTAGATAAACTTAATTTGGCAACAACAATGCTAAATGTTACTTACTGATAAAGAAAAGAAAAAAGAAAAACTACTCACCAATCACCAGCCAATCACTTACCCCCTTGGCTGTGATGTCACCTTTCGATTTCTTTCTACTTCTTTTTTGCCTTCTCTCCCCGCTGCAGCTGCACCGGCTGGCCTTTATAGGCTGCTCGCCACACGAACTCCCGCCTCCCGCCGCTCTCCTCGAACTGTTGGGCCTTTATAGGCTGCTCGCCACACGAACTCCCGCCTCCCACCGCTCTCCTCGAACTGTTGGGCCTTTATAGGCTGCTCGCCACACGAACTCCCGCCTCCCACCGCTCTCCTCGAACTGTTGGGCCTTTATAGGCCGCTCGCCTCACAAACTCCTGCCTCCCGCCGCTCTCCTCGAACTGTTGGGCCTTTATAGGCTGCTCGCCACACGAACTCCCGCCTCCCACCGCTCTCCTCGAACTGTTGGGCCTTTATAGGCCGCTCGCCTCACGAACTCCCGCCTCCCGCCGCTCTCCTCGAACTGTTGGGCCTTTATAGGCCGCTCGCCTCATGAACCCCCGCCTCCCACCGCTCTCCTCGAACTGTTGGGCCTTTATAGGCCGCTTGACTCACGAAACTCCGCCTCCCGCCTCCCACCGCTCTCCTCGAACTGTTGGGCCTTTATAGGCCTCTCGCCTCACAAACTCCCGCCTCCCAATTGCCGCCACTCTCCTCGAACTGTTGGGCCTTTATAGACCGCTCGTGTCACGAACTCCCGCCTCCCGACTGCTGCCACTCTCCTCGAACTGTTGGGCCTTTATAGACCGCTCGTGTCACAAACTCCCGCTTCCTGACTGCCACCACTCTCCTCGAACTGTTGGGCCTTGGTAGGCTGCTCTCCTCGAACTGTTGGGCCTTGGTAGGCTGCTCTCCTCGAACTGTTGGGCCTTGGTAGGCTGCTCGCCTCACCAACTCCCGCCTCCCAACTGCCGCCGCTCTCCTTGAACTGTTGGGCCTTGGTAGGCTGCGCGCCTCATGAACTCCCGCCTCCCGACTGCTGCCGCTCTCCTCGAACCTTCGGAATGCCCAGTCACGGCTGCAGAGAATTGCATCTTTCCTTCTGACTATACTGTCCCATACCACAACTACATTCCCTGTCACTCCCCCACTTGAATGGCCTCCTGCACCATGGTGCCATGGTTAGTCTGCTCATCCATCCTGCAGACTTTGCCCTCATCCACACAGGCAACAACAATCCCATACCTGTTGGATAAGGGCAAAGGCCGAGGTTCCTCCAGCACTGTGCCTGAGATCCCCTTACCTGCCAGAATTGCAGTCACACCCTCCTGTCCCTGACCACTAACCAGACCTGTACCATTATCTAACCGAAGGGGTGTGACTGCCTCCAGGATGTAAGTGTCCTGGTAACGCTCCCCCTTCCGAATGCATCACAATGTCTGCAGCTCGTACTGCTCAACAACTTTGAGCCGAGGTTCCTCGAGTTGCAGACACTTCCTGCCGATGTGGTTGCTCGGGATCACGATGATCTCCCCCAGCTCCCACACAAGAACATAAGAATAAAAGAAATAAGAGCGGGAATAGGCCCTATAGTCCTTCGAGCCTGCTGTATAAGATCGTGGCTGATCAGCGACCTCAATTCCACTTTCCCACCTGATCTCCATATCCCTTGATTCCCCTAGACTCCAAAAATCTATCTATCTCAGCCTTGACTATATCCAGAGACTCTGCATCCACAGCCCTCTGGGGTAGAGAATTCCAAACATGCCGCTGTTACGACACACCGCCTGCCCAACCTTGTTTTACTTATTAATTAATTAAAGCTTTTATTCAATCGATATTTTAGTTTTATTGTTTAATTATTTTATCTGTTCGAAGTTATTAATTTAATAACCACTAGCAAGTAACAGTTTCTCAGCTCTTAATTTAACCCCCTTCCCTAACTTAGAAAGCAAATAAAAGCTGTAATACCCACCAATCACGTACCTGCTCTCCTGTGTCATCACTCTTGGATTTTTTTTCGTCACGCTCTTTTTAAAATCTGGCTCTGACTCCCGTTCCTTTTTAACAGCCCACTTTGGCTCCGACTCTGCTACAGTGATAAAGTCTAGCTCAGACAAAGATAAAGATAAATAAAGGGAATGTTCGCACCATCTTTTATTTCTACTGAGAAATTGTCAACAATTATTGTTACAAGAAATGTCTTTAATTTTTCTGAATACAAACATTTATTTGTGGTTTTTCTCAGGCTTCAGCAGTACTTGCACTTCAGTTATTTTTCCAAATGGCTAGCCCAGTACCTTAACCAACACAATACCTTGCCCTCAGCCACTGTTTACTTAACAATTAGCCATTGTGGCATTAAACGTTTAAAAAAAGAGTCAATCTGACCTATATTGATTTTAGGAGTGCAGAACGATTACAACTCTTAGCCTTAAAACGATATACATTTACATAGAAACATAGAAACATAGAAAATCGGTGCAGGAGTCGGCCATTCGGACCTTCTAGCCTGCACCGCCATTCAATGAGTTCATGGCTGAACATGCAACTTCAGTACCCCATTCCTGCTTTCTTGTCATACCCCTTGATCCCCCTAGTAGTAAGGACTTCATCTAACTCCTTTTTGAATATATTTAGTGAATTGGCCTCAACAACTTTCTGTGGTAGAGAATTCCACAGGTTCACCACTCTCTGGGTGAAGAAGTTTCTCCTCATCTCGGTCCTAAATGGCTTACCCCTTATCCTCAGACTGTGACCCCTGGTTCTGGACTTCCCCAACATTGGGAACATTCTTCCTGCATCTAACCTGTCTAAACCCGTCAGAATTTTAAACGTTTCTATGAGGTCCCTCTCATTCTTCTGAACTCCAGTGAATAGTCTGTCTCTCTGTTTTTACCACCAAAGTGGATAACCTCACATTTATCCACATTATACTTCATCTGCCATGCATTTGCCCACTCACCTAACCTATCCAAGTCACTCTGCAGCCTCATAGCATCCTCCTCGCAGCTCACACTGCCACCCAACTTAGTGTCATCCGCAAATTTGGAGATACTACATTTAATCCCCTCGTCTAAATCAGTAATG
Organism: Pristiophorus japonicus; assembly: GCF_044704955.1. Taxonomy (NCBI): domain Eukaryota; kingdom Metazoa; phylum Chordata; class Chondrichthyes; family Pristiophoridae; genus Pristiophorus; species Pristiophorus japonicus. The sequence goes on along the minus strand of NC_091985.1, from coordinate 52,799,412 downwards.
TACAGTGTAAACAGCTGGGGCCCCAGCACAGAAACTTGCGGTACCCCACCAGTCACTGCCTGCCATTCTGAAAAGTACCCATTTACTCCTACTCTTTGCTTCCTGTCTGACAACCAGTTCTCAATCCATGTCAGCACACTACCCCCAATCCCATGTGCTTTAACTTTACATTTTAGTAACAGAATGTAACATTGTGAATTACATAGTATAGTGCTCCAATCCTTAAAAACTGCATCTTCTGAACTAGGAACACCAAGGGAGATCCACTATTATTATTTGTCCATCTTCACAGAGCTTTTATTTTATCGTTGTTTCTCTTTTAGTGATGAGCAGCTTCTCTTCATATCTTGATACCAGAAGGTTGGACGCCATTAGTCACTGATAACCTTTATGTTCATTTCATAAATTGTTGACCTGTAAAATTTGTAAAATTTCCCATTTATATATCCTGAAGTTTTTCTTAACAAGTACCAAGGATTACGATTTTATAATTAATTTGATTTTACACGAGGTAAATAGTATGATTTAGAACTACTGGTGCAGAAATTCAAGTGATGGGACTATGTGTCGGATATTTGGGTATGAAGGTCAACACTCCCAATTTGTGGCCCATGCAATTAACCATCCATTAAAATGGCTGGATGGAAAATTATGTGGGCTGCAAATTGAGCAGGCTGATCTCTGCACCCAAATTCCTGACAGGCACTCCTGTCCCGTGAAGCTCTGCGCCAGAGTACTAAATCCTAAAATGTTCTCATTCATTTATTGGATATATTCTGAATTTTAAACCAGCTACCTGAGGATGCACAGATTTTCTACCTTTACTTGCTCAGAGGGAGAGGAAGAAGGAGACTGAAAACATTGAAAACAAATCTGAAAGAGAGACAGAAGATAGAAGTAGAGAGAGGGAGACAAGTGGAGGCATAGTTACATGAAGAGAAGGACAAACTTTTTTTTGTCCAAGGGCAATGATATCTCCTTACTATACAGTACAAATGCACATGAGGTCCATACTTGAGAGAAGGTCATTCTGTGACCTGTTACCTTTATTACCAAGACCTCAACTGATGAAGATGGGTGGAGCTTCCCCTTTTTTACCTGAAATTCCAGGTTAGGAGTGTCTCCCACAAGTTCACCACCTTGTGGTCAATGTTCTCAAGGTGTACAACTTAGGTCAGCTTATACATGGGTTACAATGATAGTTGAATACATGACATCATCTCTCTGGTGGTTTACGCTCCCTTGCAGAGCGCCTGAGTTGGGACTCTGGTTTTTGGGCGCTGGCCTGAGTGTCTGCTGTTTGTGGTACCTCAGGCCTGTCCGGACTGCCCACAGTGACTGGGCTCTCCTCCACTTCGTTCCTGTGTTCGGTCACCTGTGGCGGAGTAAACTCTACGTCGTGTTCTTCCTCTACTTCTTCTGTGGGGTTGCTGAACCTCCTTTTTGTTTGATCCACGTGTTTGCGGCAGATTTGTCCATTGGTAAGTTTAACAACCAAAACCCTATACCCCTCTTTGGCAATCACAGTGCCTGCAAGCCATTTGGGCCCTGCAGCATAAGTAAGGACAAAAACAGGGTCATTGACATCAATACATCGCGCCCTCGCATTCCTGTCATGTAGTCACATTGTGCCTGACGCCTGCTCTCAAGCATTTCTTTCATAGTAGGGTGTATAAGGGATAACCTGGTTTTGAGCAGCTCTGCGGGTGGAACCCCTGTGAGCGAGCGTGGTTGGGATTTATTGGCCAACAGAAGGCGTGATAAGCAGCTTTGTAGGGAACCTCCTTAGATTCTGAGTACCCCCTGTTTGATTATCTGCATGGCTCATTCCGCTTGGCCGTTTGAGGCTGGCTTGAACGGTGCCGTTCTGACATGGTTGATTCCATTGTCTGCCATGAAGTCCTGGAATTCAGTGCTTGTGAAGCACGGGCCATTGTCGCTGACCAAGACATCCAGTCGACCATGGGGAGTGAACATTGCCCATAGACTTTCTACTGTGGCAGAGGATGTGCTTGAATATAAAATGGCACACTCAATCCATTTGGAGTAGGCGTCTAATACAACCAAAAACATTTTTCCCATGAAAGGACCTGCGTAGTCCACATGGATGTGTGACCATGGCTTGGCGGGCTAAGACCAGGGGCTAAGGGGGGCTTCCCTGGGTGCGTTGCCCAGCTGAGCACATGTGTTGCATCTGCGAACACAAAGTTCCAGGTCTGCACCTATCCCTGGCCACCAAACGTGTGACCTGGCAATAGCCTTCATAATGACAATGCCCGGGTGCTCATTGTGAAGTTCTCTAATGAACACCTCTCTGCCCCTCTGGGGCATGACTACTCGGTTTCCCCACAGTAGGCAATCGGCCTGAATCCTTGCGCCTATGAAACGGTTTAAATTCCTCAGGGCATGCCCCGAACATGGCTGCCCAGTCCCCATTCAGGACACATTTCTTAACTAAAGACAGTAGCGGGTCTTTATTTGTACTGACTTTAATCTGACAGGCTGTCACAGGTGAGCCTTCACTTTTGAAAGCTTCAACAGCCATGACCATCTCAGCATCATGCTCAGTTGCCCCCTCAGTGGTGGCTAGTGGGAGCCCGCTGAGTGCATTGATGCAGTTTTCAGTGCCCGGTCTGTGCCGAATTGTGTAGTCATAGGCGGCTAACATAAGTCCCCACCTCTGTTTGCGGGCCAATGCATTTGCATTTATGACTTTGTTGTTGGCCAAAAGGGACTTTAGAGGTTTGTGATCTGTCTCCAGCTCAAATTTCCTGCCAAACAGGTACTGGTGCAGTTTCTTTACTGCATATACACATGCTAGCACTTCCTTGTCTACCATCCCGTAGCCCCTTTCTGCCCGGGACAGACTTCTGGAGGCAGAAGCTACCGGCTGTAACCGACCATTGGCATTTACATGCTGCAACACACACCCGACCCCATTGGATGATGCATCGCACGTTAGAACAAGTTGCTTACATGGGTCACATAACGTGAACAGTTTGTTGGTGCATAACAAGTTGCATGCTCTATCCAAAGCCCTTTCCTGGCTGTACCCTCTGACCCAATCGCGACCTTTGTGTAGGAGCACGTGTAGCGGCTCTAACAGCGTGCTCAATTTGGGAAGAAAGTTGCGAAAATATTTCAGGAGCCCCAGGAACAAACGCAGCTGCATCGTGTTACGGGGTCTGGGTGCTCTCTGGATCGCTTCCAGTTTGGACGCAGTGGGTCTGATGCCGTCTGCTGCTACCCTCCTCCCCAGGAATTCTACCTCTGGAGCTAGGAAGACGCACTTCATCTTTTTCAGTCGCAGCCCTACCCAGTCCAGTCTGCGTAGCACCTCCTCCAGGTTGTGGAGGTGTTCTTCAGTATCATGACCCGTGATGAGGATGTCGTCTTGAAAAACCACTGTCCTTGGAATCGACTTGGGGAGGCTTTCCATATTTCGTTGGAAGATCGCGGCGGCCGAACAAATCCCGAACGGACATCTGTTATACTCAAACAACCCCTTGTGTGTCGTGATGGTGGTCAGCTTCTTCGACTCACTCGCCAGCTCCTGGGTCATGTAAGCTGAGGTCAGGTTCAATTTTGAAAAAGGTTTGCCACTGGATAGCGTCGCAAAGAAGTCCTCCACTCTCGGTAGCGGGTACTGGTCTTGGAGTGACACCTGATTGATGGTGGCCTTGTAATCACCACATATCCTGACCGACCCATCCACCTTGAGCACCGGCACGATCAGGCTCGCCCAGTCACTGAATTCGACTGGCGAGATGATGCCTTCCCTCAGCAGGCGGTTCAATTCACATTCTATCTTTTCCTGCATCACGTACGGCCTTGTGGTGTACTGGCCTGTCGTCCGGGTTTATATGAATCACTACCTTGGCCCCCATGAAAGTGCCGATGCCGCGTTGAAATAATGAGTCAAATTTGTCCAGGACCTGTGAGCATGATACTTGCTCCACAGAAAAAATTGCATTGACATCGCCCCAGTTCCAGTTCATGACAGAAAGCCAACTCCTCCCCAGTAGTGCGGAACCGTCCCCCGGGACAATCCAGAGTGGCAACCTGTTCTCCGAGTCTTCGTGGGTCACGACTACCATGGCGCTGCCTAGCACCGGAATGATCTCCTTTGTATACGTCTGTAGCTGTGCGTCAATCGGCAATAATTTTGGCCTTATGGCCTTGGACACCCACAACCTTTCGAACTGTTTGATACTCATCAGGGACTGGTTGGCCCCAGTGTCTAACTCCATTAATACTGGGATGCCATTGAGGAGCACTTTCATCATTATTGGTGGCGTCCTGGTATATGAACTGTATATGTGCTCCACATGAACTCGCTGAACTTCAGCTTCCAGTGATTTCCCCCATTGTTTATTTGGCCTCGTAGGGCTTACATCAGGCCCGTCCTCCTCGTACATCAACCTGGCTGCAGGCTTCCTGCATATACGCGCCAAATGACCACTGACATTGCAGTTTCTGCAGGTATATTGCTGATACCTGCAGGCTCTGGCTGGGTGTTTGCCTCCACAGCTCCAGCATGAGCTGGAAGCCCCGTTGTTGGAAACAAAAGGTCCATTACCAGTCAATCGTCTCTGACTGTCTCTGTAACTGTCCTTTAGCGCACCATTAACAGGTGTTGATGGCCCCATTACTGGCCGCATTGTCCATTGCGATGGCATGAATCGCCGTTCAACTAGCCATTGTCTCTGTTGAATTCCTCCTTTGGGTTCGACTACATGATGGGGCATGTCCGATTGCCCTTGTCTGCCTAGAGAACTGTGTGCCGCGTTAACAATGTTGACTCCCTGGTTGTTTGCCGCATTTGAGCCAAGATTTTTGTAATACGTCATTCTGGTCTCTTCCTCCCCTGAGATAAATGTCTGGGCTATCAGAGCCGCCGCTTCCAAGGTCAAGTCTTTGGTCTCAATCAGTTTCCTGAAAACCCCAGCGTGCCCGATGCCCTCAATAAAAAAGTCTCGCAGCATCTCCGTTCTGCATGCATCTGGGAACTTACATATAGGCTTACCAGTCGGCGGAGATCTGCCACGAAGTCAGGAACGCTTTGCCCTTCTCACCGCCGGTGCGTGTAAAACGGTGTCTCGCCATGTGCATGCTGCTTGCCGGTTTAAGGTGTTCCCTGATCAACTTACTGACCTCTTCGAATGTCTTGTCTTCCGGCTTCTCTGGCACTAGAAGGTCCTTCATCAGGGAATATGTTCTGGATCCACAAACCGTCAGGAGATGAGCCCTGCGTTTGTCGGCCGAATCCTGTCCCAACCATTCCTTAGTGACAAAACTTTGCTGTAGTCTCTCAATAAAGTTGTCCCAATCATCACCTTTGCTGCTAGTAGCCATGCTCACGTGGTTTAAATCCCAGTTTCATGTCGCCAATGATATGTCCTTACTATACAGCATAAATGCACACGAGGCCCATACTTGAGAGAAGGTCACTCTGTGACCAGTTACCTTTATTACCAAGACCTCAAGTGATGAAGGTGGGTGGAGCTTCCCCTTTTATACCTGAAAGTCCAGGTTAGGAGTGTCTCCCACAAGTTCACCCCCTTGTGGTCAATGTTCTCAAGGTGTACAACTTAGGTCAGCTTATACATGGGTTACAATGATAGTTGAATACATGACAGGCAATACAACAGAAGATCTACTATGTTTTCCCACAAATTTTAAATCACTGCTTTATGGCATTGAAATGAATTGTACATAGTTTTGTGCCAAAAAAAAAAGCTACTTATTATTTAAGTAGGGAGAGATTACAAAATGCTGCAGTACTGAGGGACCTCGGGGTTCTTGTACATGAAACACAAAAAGTTAGCATGCAGGTACAGCAAGTAATCAGGAAGGCAAATGGAATGTTGGCCTTTATTGCAAGGGGGCTGGCGTATAAAACTAGGGAAGCCCTGCTCCAACTATACAAGGCATTGGTAAGACCACACCTGGCATACTGCATACAGTTGTGGTCTCCTTATTTAAGGAAAAATATACTTGCATTGGAGGCAGTTCAGAGAAGGTTCATGAGGTTGATTCCTGAGATGAAGGGGTTGTCATTTGAAGAAAGGTTGAGCAGGTTGGGCCTATACTCATTGGACTTTAGAAGAATGGGAGGTGATCTTATTGAAACATATAAGATTCTGAGGGGGCTTGACAGGGTAGATGCAGAGAGGATGTTTCCCCGAGTGGGGAAATCTAGAACTAGAAGGCATAGTTTCAGAAGAAGGGGTTGCCCATTTAAAACAGAAATGAGGGGGAATTTCTTCTCTCAGAGGGTCGTGAATCTTTAGAATTCTATACCCCAGAAAACTGTGGAGGCTGGGTCTTTGAATATATTTAAGGTGGAGATAGACAGATTTTTGAATGATAAAGGAATCAAGAGTTATGGGGAGCGGGTGGGGAAGTGTTGAGGCCAGGATCAGATCAGCCATGATCTTATTGAATCGATGGGCCAAATAGTCTACTCCTGCTCCTGTTTCTTATGTTCTTATAAAATACCTTACAGTTATACAGTATCTTTAATGTAATTTTCCAAGGCATGTCGCAGTTGGGGGTCATATTTGAGCTTGAGTTAAGGTGGGTGGCCAAAACCCAGTGGAAAAGATAGGTTTTAAGGAGGGTTTTGAAGATTGTGAGGGTTTTGAAAATTGGGAGAAATTAGCAAGCGGGGGGGGGGAGGGGTCTGGTGTTCCAGGGTGTGGGGGCAATGCGACTGAAACATCTGACGCTGATGCTAGAGTGAATGGAGAGGGGAGTGACAATAGATCAGCATTGAAAGAGCAGAGGGTACAAGCAGAAATTTGAGTCTGAACATATTTGCAAAGGAGAGAAATGAAAGAATTTGCATTTATATAAGACCTTTCACATTCTCAGGATGTCCCAAAATGCTTCATAAACGATATAGTACTTTAAAGTGTAGTCACTTAGATGTAGACAAACACAGCAACCAATTAGTGAACAGCAACATCCCACAAACAGTAATTATATAAATTGCCAGTTAGTCTGTTTTGGTGGTGTTTATTAGCCAAGTTACCAAGAAAAGTCCCTTATCTTTCTTCAGATAGTGTAATTGGATCTTTTATATCAACACAGAGCCTTGGCTTAATCATCCGACAGCATTCCCTTTCTACTCCACTGAAGTGTCAGCCTAGATAATGTGCTAAACTCCCTAAAGTGGCACTTGAATTCACAACTGAACCAAGCTGACATTAGGCTGAGGTGAGGCCATGGAGGAATTTGGAGATGTGGTCCACGATCTTAAATTTGATATACTAAGGGACAGATAGCCAATGGAGATTGGCTAGGATAAGGGAAATAAATTACTGCAGGCTTTGTGGGAGTGGGTGTGGAGCGGGGGGAGGGGGGAGAAAAAGGATTTCACAATCCAGTTATGTTCTGATTAGATCAAAATTTTCAAACCTTAACGGAAACCTTACATAGACTGATTTAAACCATAAGAATTTTATTTTGTCTATCTTGGTACTTAGTTTTCAGTTATATGATCGCACCAATTTGCTCCTTTGTACTAATTTGCCCATATGTTATTTTCCACTGAATAGTCTGTAAGTGTCTTTTCATAGTGTTCCATCTTGTTCTTGAAACGGAGCAATAAGATCTTTCAGTATTTTGACACACATGCAGGAACAATCAGTCTCTTTCATTTATCATAATCTCATGCAAAACATCCTTAAGTAAAAATGTACTGAATCTCATCAACAGTAGGTTGTCATGCCAAGCCGCCAAAATTAAATTCTCTAAATCTGAAGTCCAAAGTGAACACATGACCAAGAGTTAGACAATGACAGCTATGTTGCATCAGCTTACATTTCATTGTCCAAACTTTTCTTATTGGAAACCGAATAATACTTTTTTTATATTATTAATCATCCCAAAATAATAAAAAGGTTGGAAAAAGTTCGGCAAATCAAATTTGTCAGTTATGCAGGAAACATTCAATATACAATGACATGTGAAAATGTGATTAAATTTTTAAACTCTTAAAATGAAACATGTATTGACATTAATATATTTGTTTGTTTCCATTTACTATAAAATACTCTTTGAAAGAACTGCAATGTTGTATTTTTATGAAAGCAACATGCAGAGTGGCAGTTGTATCTTTCAATCTTTCAGTGGTTGCTGCATGATATTTATTGTATTTGCATCCATGTTGTTCCCCAACTGCTGTTACTTTCCTCAAAATGTGCAAGCATTGTCTGAAATAGTCATCTAAAATATCGATACCAGAGATGTTAAGCACCTTCAGTTCATAATATTGTAACATATAGGTAGCAATGTTTGTGATAATGGAAATTTGTTTGCTCTTTTAAAGGTTTTTCAATTAACCTTTCAACTGTTCAGCTTAGATTTTAACCTGCAGTTAGAGGAGACTATCATCCTATTAGTTTAGACTGAGTCTGAACCCAGGTCCCATGTATAAAATAATGATTTGCTAACCAACTTCACCATTCATTTCCCTTCTTAGATCAGGTTCCACATGTAAGCTGACGACATCCAGCTCGACCTCACCACCACCTCTCTCGATCCCTTCACTGATTTTATACACTGCTTGTCCAACAACCAGTACTGGATGAGCAGAAAAATAAGCAGAAATCTCCTTCAACTAAAACCATTGTCTTCAATCCCCACCACAAACTTCATTCCCGAGCCACTAACTCCATCCATTTCCCTGGCAATTGTCTGAGGCTGAACCAGACCATTCGTAACCTTAGTGTCATATTTGAGTTGAGTTACCAACCACATATCTGGTCCATCATCGAGACTGCTATTTCCACCTCCGTAATATCACCCGACTCTGCCACTGCCTCAGCACATCTGCTGCTGACACCCTCATCCATGCCTTTGTTACCTCTAGACTTGACTATTCCAATGCTCTCCTGGCTGACCTTTTCTTTTGCCAATCATCTTTAATCTATGCCCTCTGGTTATCGACCCTTCCATTGGAAACTGTTTCAATACTTTGGGAGTGAAGAGGGAGCAAAAGGCCACCTTGGGTCAGAGGCCATGGGAGTGAATAAAAACAAAAAACGAAGAAAGTTTTAAGCATTTAGTGGGTAGGCAGGCTAGTAGGAGGAATAGCATGAGTGGGCAGACAGGTTAGTGATGATAGCAACGCATGACCCAAGGTCTCAAATTGGAATTCCATGTGTGGTGAAGACATAGCTCGGGACAGTACTGGCAGGCAGAAGGATTGGGTGATGGCAGCAACAATGGAGGTGGGCCTAATGGACCTGGGAGAACCAAGGCTGGAGTTAATCACATGGTCAGCTCCAGCAAATCAAATATATATAATCAATAGACTAGTGCCCTAGGGCCATATAACTTGGATACTCTGCTAGCAGGACAGAATCAGCACTGAATCACAGTTCAAGATAATAAATAAGACCATTGATGTTTGATGGAAAATGTGTTGGAAAAACAAGATAGAATTAGTGTAATGACAATAATATAATAGAAATAGTGTAGTGACAGAATAAGATGTTACAGGAAATAGGTGTTGCACTTATAGGAAATGTTTGTCGATTAAATGTTTTTAATATATTACTAACAAAACTCTGATGCTCTGCTCATGGTGATTTGGAGGATTTACATATGATAATAATAAACGTTTTATACTGGGTAAGCATAACGTGTCATCAGAGGTCAAAATGTACAATGACTGACAAAGTCAAATTCTCTATTCTGGGATTTTTACTGGTGCTTTGGGATAAAATTGCACAGGCTAGTAGGAGGAATTACTTTCTGAAAACTATGAATGAGCATAGGATCAGGAATAGGCTATTCAGCCCCTCGAGCCTGTTCCACCATTCTTTTAAACCCTGGCTGATCTGTACGTCAACTCCATTTTCTCCATATCCTAATAAAAATCTATCAATCTCTTGAAAATTTCACCTGACTCAGCATCCACGTCCTTTTAGGTGAGAGAGTTCCAGATTTCCACTAATGTTTGTTTGAAAAAAGGCTTCCCGATTTCACTCCTAACTGGCTGGCCTATTGGTAATTTTAAGGTTATTTCCCTTGTTTTGGATTCCCCCATCAGAGGAAATAGTTTTTCTACATTTAGCCTATAGAATCCCTTTATCATTTTAAACACTTTAATTAGATCACCCCTCAACCTTCTAAACTCAAGGTTTATGCAACTCATCCCCATAATTTAACCCTTTAAGCCCCGGTATCGTTCTGGTGAATGTGCACTGTACCCCCTTCAAGGTTAATTTATCTTTCCTCAGATACAGTATCCAAAATTGAATGTGGACTGCAGCAAGCCATTTGAATTCTCAGTTGAATGAATGGTGCCAGAGCGAGTCATTTTGGAAACAAATGAATAAATTAAGCAGCACTGATTGAAGGAGAGGAGGGGTGGTGGTTAGAGGTTGGGCTAAAATGGAGCAGAGTGGGTTGGGATCATTGGAGAAAGGAAGAGTAAAAATGCTAGCAGGAGCAACATTTTAAAATTTAGCAACTGGGCAAGCAGTTTCATGGGGGCAAGCAGGACTGTGCCCAGGACTGGAGGGCTTCAATCAGAGAGAGTGTAGTGAGACAAAATGAGCCACTAAAACAAAGAACAAAATGATGCAAGCTTACAATGGGCAGGAAGATTGGTGGGGGGGGAGGGTAAGTAAAATGATGGGCAGAGTTAAAATGAAAGAGTGGGCTGGAGCTGGAGGCCACAGTAACTGGAAGCAAAATATAAAAAATTATCAGAAACAGAATATATGCAGCACTAGAAATAGAAAAGACAGAGCACATAGTTAGAAATCTAGAGGTACTTACAGAAGCATGGACGCACAAGCTGCAGCAGATGAACATCAGCAGGTTTTAGAGGTATGACTTATACAAGGTCATTGGCTTGGCAACAAGAGCAGAAGGTAACCAGAGGCTTTACAATGCTACCTAGTGGCAGAAGGTGTGTAACCACATCAGGACAGGCAATTGTTTACATACGGAATTGTCATTATAAATGTTTAAATAAGCAGTTTCAATTGTAACTGTTGACATAAAAAGCGTTACTAAAAATCATGATGCAGGATGTGAGGTTTATGAACTGGATGTAAGCTTTTTGAGCAGGAACTGCATGCCATATGCAAGACTTTTAGTATTATATAAATAGATGAGAGATGAGCTGAACTCCTAGGCATTGCTCACAGTGAATTGGAGCTCATGCTGTTGCAAATAGTAGGAGAGCGGGAATGCGTACACATTTTCACTAAAATGATTCAGACAGAAATTTGGGAGATATGTGTTTTTGATTGGTTCCTGGAAAATAAATAAATGTTCCTTATCAATTGCAGGTAGGTATAATAAAGAAGTAAATTTAGCTCCTCAAATACCACAGTTACATACATAATACATTAAATCAATAGAGAACGGTGGTTCATGGTTAAGGGGAGTGAGAAGATTGATTCCGGACAATGTGGATGTACAATTATTTTTCCAGAAGACTGGCGCAGAGGAAAAGGGCAATTTAGCAATGTGTTCAATTGTTGATCACTGCACACTGGGAGTAAAAAACATATTCCTGAGAGTGTATAAAGAACGTGAGTGAGAGGAGTCTGTTTCTGGAATAATAATTAAGGGAAAGGCTGCTTAACAACATTCTGGTGGTGTTCTGCTCCCCAAAGCTCCATAGCATTGGAATCAGTAAGGGAGCGAGCCTTAATTGTATTCTGGAGTCAAAATGAAGCAGAGAAAGGCTCCCCTTCATTGACATGGACTGAAACCAATCAGGAGGAATTAAGATATTACCACAAAAAACAGACAACAACCCCAATTCAGTGACTAAAGCTCCTGAAGAAGCCCATTTGAGCCCTAGGCGCTTGATCCAGGAGTAGGCCTCTTCCCCAAAAGTTGCAAGGATATACAATGCTGAACCGGCAACTTTATGAGTAAGAAATAAGCATTTCAATCTGAATTGATTTTTTATAGGTTGATGTTATAAATGTTACTTACGCTGGTATATTTCCACACTGATAAAACATTTCTGATGGCTGGTCAAACAGATTTCACAACATTAGTTTATTTATTTGGTTGGCTGCATTCTGTCACTGACGGATTGAACTGGTAACCTTGAAAAAATATTGAGTTGTTTAATTGTTCCATTTTCTGTTGTTTACTCGTTCCTCTGAATCAAAATGTTTTAGATTTATTTACATTTACATTTAATGAATCAGATATTTGATAATTTAGTAGAAAAATCCTCACTGTGACTAACCACTAATTTGTGCAATGTGAATTTTTGATGTTATCCATAAAATATACTTTGATTACTCATGGTACTGGAGCTTCGAATATAGAATGAAGTCGAATAAAGATTGCTTCTTTTTTTTGTCTAAATTCACTTCTAGTTGAATGTCAACCTTTCAACAGCTGACATAATCATACAATCATAGAAATTCACAGCATGGAAGGAGGCCATTTTGGCCCATCGTGTCCGCGCCGGCCGACCAAGAGCTATCCAGCCTAATCCCACTTTCCAGCCCTGTTGGTTATGGCACTTTAAGTGCACATCCAAGTATTTTTTAAATATGGTGAGGCTTTCTGCCTCTACCACCCTCTGGGTGAAGAAATGTCCCCATATATCTCCTCTAAACCTCCAATTACTTTAAATCAATGTCCCCTGATTGTTGATCCCTCTGCCAAGGGAAACAGGTACTTCCTATCCACTCTATTCAGGCCCCTCATAATTTTATACACCTCAATCAGATCTCTCCTCAGCCTCCTCTGTTCCAAAGAAAACTGACCTAGCATCTCCAATTTTTCCTCATAGCCAAAATTTTCCAGTCCAGGCAACAGTCTTGTAAATCTCCTCTGCACCCTTTCCAGTGCAATCATATCTTTCCTGTAATGCGGTGACCAGAACTGCACACAATACTCCAGCTGCGGCCTAACCAGTGTTTTATACAGTTCAAGCATAACCTCCTTGCACTTGTCGTCATCATCACGGGCAGTCCCTCAGAATTGAGGAAGACTTGCTTCCACTCTTAACATGAGTTCTTAGGTGGCTGAACAGTCCAATACGAGAACCACAGACTCTGTCACAGGTGGGGCAGATAGTCGTTGAGGGAAGGGGTGGGTGGGACTGGTTTGCCACACGCTCTTTCCGCTGCCTGCGCTTGTTTTCTGCATGCTCTCGGCGATGAGACTCGAGGTGCTCAGCGCCCTCCTGGATGCACTTCCTCCACTTAGGGCGGTCTCTGGCCAGGGACTCCCAGGTGATGGTGGGGATGTTGCACTTTATCAGGGAGGCTTTGAGGGTGTCCTTGTAACGTTTTTTCTGCCCACCTTTGGCTCGTTTGCCGTGAAGGAGTTCCGAGTAGAGTGCTTGTTTTTGGAGTCTTGTGTTAGACATGCGAACAATGTGGCCTGCCCAGCGGAGCTGATCAAGTACTTCAGTGCTGGGGATGTTGGCCTGGCCGACGATGCTGATGTTGGTGCGTCTGTCCTCCCAGGGGATTTGTAGGATCTTGCAGAGACATCATTGGTGGTATCTCTCCAGCGTCTTGAGGTGTTTACTGTACATGGTCCATGTCTCTGAGCCATACTGGAGGGCGGGTATTACTGCAGCCCTGTAGACCATGAGCTTGGTAGCAGTTTTGACGGTCTGGTCTTCAAACACTCTTTTCCTCAGGCGGCCGAAGACTACACTGGCACACTGGAGGCGGTGTTGGATCTCATCGTCAATTCCTGCTCTTGTTGATATGGGAAATGGTCCACGTTGTCCAGGGCCGCGCCGTGGGTCTTGATGACTGAGGAGCAGTGCTGTGCGGCAAGAACAGGCTGGTGGAGGACCTTCGTCTTACGGATGTTTAGCGTAAGGTCCATGCTTTCATATGCCTCAGTAAAAACATCGACCCATGTCCTGGAGTTCAGCCTCTGTATGTGCGCAGACGCAGGCGTCGTCTGCGTACTGTAGCTCGACGATAGAGGTTGGGGTGGTCTTGGACCTGGCCTGGAGACGGCGCAGGTTGAACAGGTTCCCACTGGTTCTGTCGTTTAGTTCCACTCCAGCGGGGAGCTTGTCAACTATGAGGTGGAGCATGGCAGCGTAGGCAGCTGGCATTGGCCTCCTACCAGTCTTAGGAAACATGGAAGCCTGTCGCCTCTCCATCACCTCCACAAGAGCCTGAAAGGTGTCGTCGCTAAAGCGCATGGCATATAGTTTTTGTCCCTGAGTAGCCATGTTGCTCCTTCAACACCAAGAGCAAAGATGGAATGGTGAGTTTGAGGCTGGGTGACATCATTGCCCCTCCCCTTAAAGATCCAGTTGAAGCCAGCATGTCTGATGAGTCTGGACATGAGCACAGCTGAAATTGATTAGCGTTAAGGGTAGCGCTGTGCTTGGCGATACTATCACCCCAAGATCGCTTGATTTAGCGCTGCAATCCCCTCTTAAAGCAGTGAAAATCAATTTCGCAATTGCCGGCGCTAATTCTCTTCCGGCGCTAAAATTAGCGCCCAGTCGATGTTAACACCATAAAATGGTTGATACTCAATTTTTCCCCTTAGAGCTTTCACCTGGAGAAAAGGCAAACCTGAAATAAAGATGAACAAACTAAAGTTTCTTAAAGACATTCATTTTTATTAACATGGATAAAATTGACGCTGCACAAAATTAAAATTAGATTTTCAGGGCCATAACCTTTGTTTAGCAGTCAATACGCTGTTAAAACCCCAGTTACACTCAATCCAACAAGGTCTAACTTTTAGTGGGGAATATAACAATGGTATTGCTGTGGAAGAGCCGAGGTTTTCATCAGTTTCCATGCTTTTAGAGGTTTCACTGATTGCCGCTTCCGTGGTTGGGGTGGTGGGTGGTGGGGTGGGGTGGGGTGAGGGGGGGGTTGGTGAAGGGGCATAGCGCAGCCTGTGGAGGAGCAGTGAATGACAGACCACAACTTCAGGATTTCTGCATTAGACTACGCATGTGCAAAATCCTGAAGTTGCGGTCAATTTCAAAGGCGAAATGATGGCCAATGCTGCCAGGTTGCTGTCATCAGGACCACAAATTCCAGGCCTGAAAGGAAAAGAGTGTTTCCTCTCACTGGCGGTCTAGATTTACTCCTATTACTAAAAGTTTAGATCAAACTTTATAAAATAGATCCTGGTGTTATCTATTTGCATGTGATTCTTATCAAACAGAATGCTATCTCACATAGCGTTCAACCAGTGTAAACAAGATTCATCAAAAGATTTCTAGTTGGCAAGAATACATATTTTAGCAGCAATAAGAATGAGATTAACTAATTGAAAGGGAGCCATAATGGGAAAGCTCATAGGAGAAAGTGTATTTATGCATTAAGACGCAACTAAAATGCATGTGTAAATATTTCTAACCCTTTGTTGAGTCTTGAAAAGAAGTTCTGTTCCTAATCAAAGGGGGATGACAAAACCTGTCCAAAATTTTATGTTGAATCTTTTAATTAGTTGCAAATTGAAATCGTATGTGGAAATATCAAGATATCATTGCAGAGTTGATAGGACCCCCCAAATCCTTTCCCCAGATGTATTTGATAGAATTACAGTTTCTACATGCATTTCCAAAAATAAACTATGTACACAAGAAACCAATTTAGTTGTTCATTCATTTTTATCATAAACATTTAAAATTAAGAAAGGGGTTTATTGAAGCACTCAAGCTCGCCTTGAAATATGAAACAGTGAATTTGCAAGTTCAGTGGAATCTTGTTACATTTAATAGTTTGGGGCAGACAAAAATGTTGCACATAACCAAATTCATATCTGACAGGATAGTGTAATGCTGAAATGGGTGGTTATTTAAGAAAATTTGAAACTGAGAATTAAAACTAAGCATTGCTCAAATAAAGAGTAGAAAGAGTTAAAATCTTAAGTAGTGAAATGGGAATGGAAATTGAAACAGAATATCTATGAGCAATTGGTTGGAGACATCATGTCTGGGGGAGGTGTGAAGCTGCATAAGGAGCCTGCTTCTAAGATTTTATTATTGTTCTAAAGAGAGGCCTCTGCACTCCAAAAGAGTGATGAAAATTGCTGTAGGTTTAAAATGCAACTGGTTGATACATCTATGTACAAGGTATAAGTACTAAAGGGCAGTTATGACATTCCTTTCAACACTCAGTTCAGTATCTTAACTAGCGGAATTATTGCATGAAACATAGATACGACTGAAATATGAGTTGTCACCAAATTGATGTTTTAAATCAAATATCACAAAGATGTTAGTAATGACAATGTTTAAATATATATTCATTGTTACAATTAATTGAATTTAAGTTTTGATCTTTCACCAAATAATTAAGCCGTACAATACATAAGGTGTAATTACACTACAACCCTAGCATTAGTATGAAGCTACAGCATACATGCAGTCAGAACCCAACCTGACTCTTTTTATGAAACAGTGAAACTCTAGAACAGGTAATCTGATTCCACTTTACTCCAGAGTTAGTTTGGAATTACACACTCCAAATTCAGCCAGCACTAGCTAATATGTCCTTACTATACAGTATAAATACACACGAGGCCCATACTTGAGAAAAGATCACTCTGTGACCAGTTATCTTTATTACCAAGACCTCAAGAGGCAGACGGTGGGTGGAGCTTCCCCTTTTATACCTGAAAGTCCAGATGGGGAGTGCCTCCCACAAGTTCGCCCCCTGTGGTCAGTGTTCTCAAGGTGTACAACTTAGGTCAGCTTTCACAATGACAGTTGAATACATGACATCACCTCCCCTCCAAAGTCTTATTGGGATCACAGGTTAAGTCTCTCCGGTGGTTTACACTCCCTTGTAGAGCGCCTGAGTTGGGGCTCCAGTTGTTGGGCGCTGGCCTGAGTGTCTGCTGTTTGCGTTGCCCTAGGCCCGTCCGGACTGCCCACAGTGACTGGGCTCTCCTCCACTTGGTTCCGGTGTTCGGTCACCTGTGGAGGAGTAAACTCTACGTCGTGTTCTTCCTCTGCTTCTTCTATGGGGTTTCTGACCTCGTTTTAGTTTGATCCACGTGTATGCGGCAGATTTGTCCATTGGAAATTTTAACTACCAAAACCCTATTCCCCTCTTTGGCAATCACAGTGCCTGCAAGCCATTTGGGCCCTTCAGCGTAATTAAGGAAAAAACCAGGGTCATTGACATCAATACATCGCGCCCTCGCATTCCTGCCATGGTAGTCACATTGTGACTGACGCCTGCTCGGAACAATTTATTTCATAATAGGGTGTATAAGGGATAACCTGGTTTTGAGCATCCTTTTCATTAGCAGCTCTGCAGGTGGAACCCCTGTGAGCGAGTGTGGTCGGGATCTATTGGCCAACAGGAGGCGTGATAAGCGGCTTTGTATGGAACCCCCTTGGATTCTGAGCATCCTCTGTTTGATTATCTGCACTGCTCGTTCCGCCTGGCCGTTTGAGGCCGGCTTCAACGGTGCCGTTCTGACATGGTTGATTCCATTGCTTGCCATGAAGTCCTGGAATTCATTGCTTGTGAAGCACGGGCCATTGTCGCTGACCAAGACATCCAGTAGATCGTGGGCGGCAAACATTGCCCATAGACTTCCTTCCGTGGCAGAGGATGTGCTTGAATTTAAAATGGCACATTCAATTCATTTGGAGTAGGCGTCTACTACAACCAAAAACATTTTCACCATGAAAGGACTTGCGTAGTCCACATGGATGCGTGACCATGGCTTGGCGGGCCAGGCCCAGGGGCTAAGGGGGGCTTCCCTGGGTGCGTTGCCCAGCTGAGCACACATGTTGCACCTGCGAACACAAAGTTCCAGGTCTGCATCTATCCCTGGCCAACATATGTGTGTCCTGGCAATAGCCTTCATCATGACAATGCCCAGGTGCTCATTGTGAAGTTCTCTTATTAGCATCTCTCTGCCCATCTGGGGCATGACTACTTGGTTTCCCCACAGTAGGCAATCAGCCTGAATTGAGAGTTCATCCTTGCGCCTATGAAATGGTTTAAACTCCTCAGGGCATGCTCCGTATGTGGCTGCCCAGTCCCCATTCAGGACACATTTCTTAACTAAAGACAGTAGCGGGTCTTTATTTGTGCAGACTTTGATCTGACGGGCTGTCACAGGTGAGCCTTCACTTTTGAAAGCTTCAACAGCCATGACCATCATGCTCAGCTGCCCCCTCAGTGGTAGCTAGTGGTAGCCTGCTGAGTGCATCAGCACAGTTTTCAGTGCCCGGTCTATGCCGAATTGTGTAGTCATAGGCGGCTAACGTAAGTGCCCACCTCTGTATGCGAGCCGATGCATTCGTATTTATGGCCTTGTTGTTGGCCAAAAGGGACTTTAGGGGTTTATGATCTGTCTCCAGCTCAAATTTCTTGCCAAACAGGTACTGGTGCATTGTTTTTACTGCATATATACATGCTAGCGCCTCCTTTTCTACCATCCCGCAGCCCCTTTCTGCCTGGGACAGACTTCTGGAGGCATAGGCTACTGGCTGTAACTGACCATTGGCATTCACATGCTGCAACAGAGACCCGACCCCATAGGATGATGCCTCACATGTTAAAACTAGTTTCTTACACGGGTCATGTAACATTAAATATTTGTTGGAGCATAACAAATTGTGTGCTCTATCAAAAGCTCTTTCCTGGCTGTCCCCCCAAACCCAATTGCGACCTTTGCGTAGGAGCACATGTAGCGGCTCTAACAGCGTGCTCAATTTGGGAAGAAAGTTGCCAAAATAGTTCAGGAGCCCCAGGAACGAACGCAGCTCCGTCATGTTACGGGGTCTGGGTGCTCTCTGGATCGCTTCCGTTTTGGACGCAGTAGGTCTGATCCCGTCTGCTGCTACCCTCCTCCCCATGAATTCTACCTCTGGAGCTAAAAGACGCACGTCACCTTTTTCAGTTGCAGTCCTACCCGGTCCAGTCTGCGTAGCACCTCCTCCAGGTTGTGGAGATGTTCTTCAATATCGCGACCCGTGATGAGGACTTCGTCTTGAAAAACCACCGTCCTTGGAATCGACTTGTGGAGGCTTTCCATATTTCGCAGAAATATCGCGGTGGCCGAACGAATCCCGAACGGACATCTGTTATACTCAAACAACCCCTTGTGTGTCGTGATGGTGGTCAGCTTCTTCGACTCACTCGCCAGCTCCTGGGTCATGTAAGCTGCGGTCAGGTCCAATTTTGAAAAAAGTTTACCACTGGATAGCGTCGCAAAGAGGTCCTCCGCTCTCGGTAGCGGGCACTGGTTTTCAAGTGACACCCGATTGATGGTGGCCTTGTAATCGCCACAAATCCTGACCGACCCATCCGCCTTGAGCACCGGCACGATTGGGCTTGCCCAGTCACTGAATTCGACTGGCGAGATGATGCCTTCCCTCAGCAGGCGGTCCAACTCGCATTCTAACTTTTCCCGCATCACGTACGGCATCGCTCTGGCCTTGTGGTGTACTAGCCTAATGTCCGGGTTTATGTGAATCACTATCTTGGTCCCCATGAAAGTGCCGATGCCGGGTTGAAATAATGAGTCAAATTTGTCCAGGACCTGTGAGCATGATACTCGCTCCACGGAAGAAATTGCATTGACATCGCCCCATTTCCAGTTCATGACAGCAAGCCAACTCCTCCCCAGTAGTGCAGGACCATCCCCCGGGACAATCCAGAGTGGCAACCTCTTCTCCGAATCTTTGTGGGTCACGACTACTGTGGCGCTGCCTAGCACCGGAATTATCTCCTTTGTAAATGTCCGTAGCAGTGCGTCAATCGGCAATAATTTTGGCCTCCTGGCCTTGGACACCCACAACCTTTCGAACTGTTTGATACTCATCAGGGACTGGCTGGCCCCCGTGTCTAGCTCCATTAATACTGGGACGCCATTGAGGAGCACTTTCATCATTTTCGGTGGCATCCTGGTATATGAACTGTATATGTGCTCCACATGAACTCGCTGAACTTCAGCTTACAGCAATTTCCCCCAGTATTCATTTGGCCTCGTAGGGCTTACATCGGGCCCATCCACCTCGTATATCAAGCTGGCTGCAGGCTTCCTGCACATACGCGCCAAGTGACCACTGACGTTGCAGTTTCTGCAGGTATATTGCTGATACCTGCAAGCTCTGGCTGAGTGTTTGCCTCCACACCTCCAGCATGAGCTAGAGGCCCCATTGTTGGAAACAAAAGGTCCATTACCAGTCGATCGTCTCTGACTGCCTCTGTAACTGACCTTAAGCGCACCATTAACAGGTGTTGTTGGCCCCATTACTGGCCGCATTGTCCATTGCGATGGCATGAATCGCCGTTCAGCTAGCCATTGTCTCTGTTGAATTCCCCCTTTGGGTTCGACTACATCCTGGGGCACGTCCGATTGCCCTTGTCTGCCTAGAGAACTGTGTGCCGCGTTAACAATGTTGACTCCCTGGTTGTTTGCCGCATTCGAGCCAAGATTTTTGCCATAAATCATTTTGGTCTCTTCCTCCCCTGAGATAATTGTTTGGGCTATCATAGCCGCCGCTTCCAAGGTCAAGTCTTTGGTCTCAATCAGTTTCCTGAAAATCCCAGCGTGCCTGATGCCCTCAATAAAAAAGTCTCGCAGCATCTTCACTCTGCATGCATCTGTGAACTTACATAGGCTCGCCAGTCGCCGGAGATCTGCCACGAAGTCTGGAACGCTTTGCCCTTCTCGCCGCCGGTGCGTATAAAACTGGTGTCTCGCCATGTGCATGCTGCTCGCCAGTTTAAGGTGTTCCCTGATCAACTTACTGAGCTCTTCGAACGTCTTGTCCATCGGCTTCTCTGGCGCTAGAAGGTCCTTCATCAGGTTGTACGTTCTGGATCCACAAACCGTCAGGAGATGAGCCCTGCGTTTGTCGGCCGAATCCTGTCCCAACCATTCCTTAGTGACAAAACATTGCTGAAGTCTCTCAATAATGTCATCCCAATCATCACCAACACAGTATCTCTCTTCTGTGCTGCTAGTGGCCATACTCGCGTGGTTTAAATCCCAGTTTCTCATCGCCAATAAAATGTCCTTACTATACAGTATAAATGCACACGAGGCCCATACTTGAGAAAAGGTCACTCTGTGACCAGTTACCTTTATTACCAAGACCTCAAGAGGCAGACGGTGGGTGGAGCTTCCCCTTTTATACCAGAAAGTCCAGGTTAGGAGTGTCTCCCACAAGTTCGCCCCCTGTATTCAGTGTTCTCAAGGTATACAACTTAGGTCAGCTTATACATGGGTTACAATGACAGTTGAATACATGACACTAGCAGTTTAAATGCATAATCTATACTGTATCTATCTATAAATAAAAGCCCGGAATTTGTGGTCAGCGGTGGAGCAATGGCGCTCGCCGCTGACCTCGAAGAAAGCTGCTCATTAAAGATCTAGTGATCTCTGTGGCGTGAATTTGAGCTTTCCCAACATAAGTTTGAATCTGGCATGAAATCAAGCGAAGCTCCAACATCCAGCAACAGTGATGTCATCAAGCCGACTAAGCAGACAATCACATTGAAGAATTCTCACAGACAGCAAGCCAGGAAGTAAAATACACAAATACTAATTTACCTTTTAATAAATTTTACAGGGAGCAAAATAAAGATTGGGATTAAGATAAAAACTGAAATATCATAAATAAACTTTTATAAATAAAATTCTTAGCATATTAATGGAAAATTTGACATTCCACAAATATTAGTTTTTTAGTCAATATGCCATTAAAAACCAAGTTACACCTCTTTCAACAAGACTTTTTCAGGCCTGGGCTGAATTTTGCCGGTCCCACCCGCACCCACGGGGGGACCAAGGTGCGTGCGATATCAAAGGCAGGTTCCCTGCCCGGATTGACAGGCTGGCTTCCAGTTGTGCAGGGGCCACGAAACAGGAGGCCACAGGACCAGGTAAGTGTTGGGCCCACAATGGTTGGAGGGGGGGGGTGGTTTCAAGTTGGGGGGCGTCCAAACCCCGACCCCAGCGTTGAGTTGCGAACCCCGGGGAGGTCTGATCTCTGACCCTGGGGCTGAGTCGCGATCCAGGGGAGTGTTCCAGGCCCAGGGGTGTTCCGATCCCAAGGGTCGGGGAGGGTTTGAACCCAGCCCCAGGGATCCCCGGCCAGCCGCAGTACAACCTGGCTGATGTTGGGAGAGCTTTGCGACTGAGAGGAAGCACTCCTGCTCCTGCCGGCCCCAAAGGATTGCTCCACAGGCTGAGGTCGTCTCGGATTTCCGCATTTATCTGTGCATGCGGTGACTCCAGAAGTTGCTGTCACTTTCAGTGAAATAACGACGACGAACGCTGACAGTCTCGTCATTACCACCACAAAATCCCAGCCAATATGTTTCCTGTTCATCCCACTTTCAGTGTCACACTCGGGCACTACACTTTCTTACATGTAAATTTCTTGGCAGCTGGTTGGTTTAGATTTCATATTTATAAAACAGCTGCAAATGAGAACCCTATGGCTAGGACCAACGAGGAAAAAAATCTAGCAATAAAAACAAAAATCAAAAGAATAGATTTGCTCAAAAACAAATTTCAAAATCCTTTTAAGTGCAACAAATCAGAATTCCATAACTATGTGAAGTGAGAAAAGTCTACCAATAGAAAAAAGAAACTGAATTGGTCAAATAGCTCAAAATAGTTTTACAAAAAGCCTTGGTCAATATTTTTATTTCTTACAAATGCAAGCATCCAGGAATCAGCACAGAATTCTAACGTAATACATATTTTACAATAACATCATTAAGCTTCCCTATAAAATTATCTTTTGTGTCTTGATGACTTTAACATGTTTATTCAGAGGCCTTCGTTTCTCTCAAAATCTTGGAATTGGAATTGAAATATTAAATCCATCACTGCCATAATACTGGCAACAGAAGGGAGTTATGAACTACTTCTGTGCTTGCAATTCCCATTAAATCTTTAAAATTATATAGATTTTTGATAGGTTAGAGTATCAAGGGATATGGACCAAAGGCGGGTAAATAGAATTGAGGTACAGACCAGCCATAATCGAAATGAATGGTGGAACAGGCTCTCGGGGCTGAATGGCCTACTCTTGTTCCTAATTTCCTAAAACTCAACAGGTTTACTGATATATTTTAGGGAAGGAAACCTACTGTCCTTACCTGGTCTGGCTTAAATGTGAATGCAGCCCCACACCAACATGGCTGGCTGATAAGTGGCCTTTGAAGTGCCCTAGAAAAACCTCCCTCTGAAGTGGCCTACAAAAACATTCAGTTGTATCTAACCACCACCACCTTCTCAGGGTCAATTGGGATGGGCATTAAATGTCAACCTTGCCAGTGATCCCCATATTTCAAGATTTTGTTTTTGTAATTCTGTGAGTCTGAAGATGTAAGCAATAAAAATTGTGAAGAAAGAAGAGAGCCATAATATGGAAGAGGATCATAAGCATTCTTTGAAATTATACCTATCCTGGTGAATTTTTGAGTAAGATCAGCCAAAGTTGGCAGCAACACAGCGAACATCTTTATTGAAAGTAGGAAGTTGAACACAACAGAATAGAATTAAACATCAGTGAAAAGCAAAGTACGGCAGATACTGAAAATCTGAAAAACTTAGAAACATTCAGCGGGTCAGTTAGCATTTGTTAATTTGAATACTTATCAAGCGTTACTTCATTATCTTAACATTCCAAGTGACAGCTCATGACAGAATTATTAGTAGGGTAGAAAATAGTATAATTTATTTTTCTTTACTATTTGCAATTGATATAATGTTGTTTGGGGCCCCAAACTCCATGGCGTGATTATATGTCTGAGTGAATTATCTGGATATCCAAGTGTGGAATGACTTCCTCCAAAATTTGAAAACCTGGATATAACCATCCTGTATGATTTTCAGGTATATTGGATATTATAATCTGCTCAAATCTAACAATTCACAGTTTTTTCTTTAGGAAGCTACAATCCTTTCCTTGATATTGTAATTCCAATAAAAAATCTGGATTAATTTAGTTTGCAGCTCCAAAGTATTACTGGAACTGGAACTGAAACTTTCTCACTAACCATTCACAATATTAAAACCCTATTTCATAGTACACAAACTGGTCAGCTTGAATTTGTGCCTGCCTCCCTGAATATCTTCCCAGTACGATTCCATTCATTTCATTTGGACTTGTTACTTGTGGGCCTGTGCTTATAGCTTGATTTCCTACAAAACATTGTTGTGTCAACTACCTTCACTGATTTCCATTCTTGCACTGGCAATATGTTGCTGATTTTTTTATTTGGAATAATTTACAAACATTGTACCAGTGGTGACCCTTGGTTCAGAAAAAATCCAGCCCTTGAGTTTTGAATAAGAACTGAGGTTTGATACAGCAATTTGGAGATAATTAGTTGAGCTAATTCCACTCCTGGAGTTGTTGCTGGTAATGCTGCTAATAAGGCAAATAATTAGCAATTATTCTCTCAACCCAGAAGACGGCCAAGGCTTCCACTGGACAATCATTTTACTCTCTATGCTGCTCAAGGTGGCAGTGAAAATGACTAATCAACATAGAGGCTGATAGGCATCTATTAAATACCTTAACAGCCCTAATAATTGTGATTCAAAAAAAGGCTGCAGCTGCTGAAATAGCTGACGAGACTAAAGAAATAGGAGGAATAATGGCAGCTACCCATAGAAAGAAGGAAGGAACATTTAATGAATTATACCACAGCATATATTCAGATCAGCAGGTTATACAATAACTACAGCCCACTGATGTTATGCACAGGAGGTTAAACGGTATCAATCCGATGTTTCACAACAGGAGAACCACCACAGCAAGAGTGGTCAGCTGGCATCTCTAACTCACGTACAGCTTTTCCATGGCTGCAGTGTGACTTTCTGAATGTTCTATTTAGCTGCTCTACCCATGCATTCATTCTGGGCATGAGAGAAATGGAGAACTTGATCAACAATAACAATATTGACATGCTTCAATCCAGTCTCACCCCACTGACCTATTTATTTTGACTTAATTATTATCTACTAACTACATAGTGTTAGGTGTGCATCATCATCTAAGTGCAACGCACTAATGTAAAACAAGATCTGAAACTCATATTTGACTTTTCTGTTTTTTATGATGGACTTATTTATTGTGAAA
Organism: Pristiophorus japonicus; assembly: GCF_044704955.1. NCBI lineage: Eukaryota > Metazoa > Chordata > Chondrichthyes > Pristiophoridae > Pristiophorus > Pristiophorus japonicus. The sequence continues at coordinate 52,774,331 of NC_091985.1, read as the reverse complement.
TTGACTTTGAGCTTATTCGTAACCCCCCTCCCCCACCTGCATGTTAATAATGAATTGAGTGGATTTTTCTTCCAAAATAAGTCTCATCTTGGTTTTCAGTAAAATTGCTTGTAAGTTGAAAGAAGCCTTTGTAAAAATATTTTTGTAAGTTGATTTTTTGGGGATGGAGGCTTACGACAACTTACATTTATGTACCATCTTTAAGTTAGTAAAACATCCCAAGGCACTTCACAGGAGCATTATCAAACAACATTTGATACCAGGCCATATAATAGATATTAAGACAGGTGACCAAAAGCTTTGTAAAAGAGGTAGGTTTTAAGGAGTGTCTAAAAGGAGGAGAGTGAAGTGGAGAGGTTTAGGGAGGGAATTCCAAAGTGAGAGCCTAGGCAGCTGAAGGAATGATGGAGCAATTAAAATCAGTGATGAGCAAGAGGCCCAAATTGGATGAGCGCAGATATCTCAGAGGGTTGTAAGGCTGGAGGAGGTTACAGGGATAGGGAGGAGCGAAGCCATGGAGGAACTTGAAAATAAGGAGGAGAATTTTAAAATGGAGGCGCTGTCAGATGGGAAGCCATGTAGCTCAGCAAGTGGAGGGGTGATGGGTGAACGGGACTGGTTACAAGTTAGGACACGGGCAAAAGAGTTTTGAATGACCTCAAATTTACGGAGAGTAGAATGTGGGAAGCCAGCGAGGAGTGCTTTAGACTAGTCAAGTCTAAAGGTAACATACACATGGATGAGGGTTTCAACAGCAGATGAACTGAGACAGGGGAGGTGTTGGGTGATCATACAGGGGTGGAAATAGGTGGTCTTAGTGATGGCACCGATATGTGATCGGAAGCTCATTTTGGTGCCAAGTATGACACCAAGGTTGTGAACAGTCTGGTTCAGTAGCAGATATTTGCCAGGGTGAGGGATGTACCAGAGGCTAGGGAACAGAGTTTGTGGTGGGGACCAAAGAGGATGGCCTTAGGTCTTCCCAATATTTAGTTGGAGAAAATTTCTGCTCATCCAGTCCTGAATGTCAGACAAGCAATCTGACAATTTAGAGACAGTGATGGAGTTGAGGTAGAACTGGGTGCCGTCGACATACATGTGGAAACCGATGCTTAGTTTTCAGATGATGTCGCTGAGGGGCAGCATGTAGATGAAAAATAGGAGGTGGCCAAGAATAGATCCTAGGAGGATACCAGAGGTAACAGTGGGGGAATGGGAACAGAAGCCATTGCAGGTGACGACTGGATAGCAAAGAATGGAACCAGGCGAGTGCAGTCTCACCCAGTTGGACGACGGAGGAGAGGTGTTGGAGGATGGTGTGGTCAACCATGTCAAAGGCTGCAAACAGGTCGATAAGGACGAGGACGGATCGATTACCATGGTCACAGTCACATAACATGTAATTTGTAACTTTGATAAGGGCCATTTCAGTACTGTGGCGGGCGGAGACATGATTGGAGGGATTGAAGCATGGAATTCCGGGAAAGAAGGCCACAGATTTGGAAGGAGACAGCGTTTTCAAGGACTTTGTCGAGTAAAGGGAGGTTTATGATGGGATGGGCTTGCAAGTTCAGAGCGGGTTTTGTGAGGAGAGGGGATGATAATGGCAGATTTGAAGGAAAGTGGAATGGTACCTGAGCAGACGGAACCGCTAACAATATTAGCTAACATGGGGCCAGGAAGGGAAGTTGGGTGGTCAGCAGTTTGATGGGAATAGGGTCGAGGGAGCAGGAGGTGGGTCCCATGGAGAAGATGAGCTTGGAGAGGGCATGAGGGGAGATCGGAGAGAAACTCGAGAAATATGAGGGTTCAGGGCTAGGGCAGGGGGGAACTGTTGAGTCCTTAACTCTTAAACATAATCACACAAGGCACATACTGCAGACACAGTCAATCTGTGACCTTCACCTTTATTATCTGGACCAAGGAGTGCTGGCCCTGCGAGGGACCTCCCCTTATATACCTGAATCTCCAGGTAAGGAGTGTCTCCCACAAGTACGCCCCTTGTGGTCAAGGTGTGCATTTCTAGTAAGTATGTACAGTATGTAGTGGTTACCTGAGGGTTACAATTGTATAAGGATTACAGTAATATGCTGGTTATAGACATGACATCAGCTCCCCCCTCACGTCTTTTTGACTCAAAGGTTAAGTCTATCAGGTGGTCGACGCTCCCTCGTGGAGCGCCGCAGTTGAGGCTCTGGTGGCTGAGCCTTGGCATGCGTTTCTGTCACCTGAGGTGATTCCGGCCTGTCCGGGTTGGCCACAGGGACTGTGCATGCTGATGATTGTCTTTGTTGCTCGTCCACTGGCAGTGATGTGGTTGACATCTCCTGCTCTTCTTCATGTTCATCAGTGTCTATGCTGAACCTTTTCTTTACTTGTTCCATGTGTTTGCGGCATATCTGCCCATTATTGAGTCTGACCACAATGACCCTGTTTCCCTCTTTACCAATTATGGTGCTCTCCAGCCAATTGGGTCCCATGAGTTACGATCGTGGCACTCGGTTTGGGACTGGCGCTTGCCCTCAACAATGTTTGCCAGGGTTGAGTGGATGAGGAACAGTTGCATTTTGAGCGTACGTTTCATGAGCGGTTCTCCCGTGAGCGAGTGCGACTAGGATCTATAGGCCAGCAGGAGGCGCGATAGGCGGTACTGCAGAGAGGGTCCTTGGATGCGGAGCATGCCTTGCTTTATGACTTGGACCGCACTTTCCACCTGGTCATTGGAAGCCGGCTTGAACGGCGCCGTCCGGACATGTTTGATGCCATTACCCGACATAAACTTCTGGAATTCATGGCTGGTGAAACACGGGCCATTGTCGCTGACCAGGATGTCCGGTAAGCTGTAGGTCGCGAAAACCGTGCGCAGGCTCTCCACGGTGATAGATGTCGTGCACGTGTTTAATATGATGCACTCGATCCATTTCGAGTTTTCATCGACAATTATCAAGAACATTTTTCCCATGAACGGGCCCACATAGTCCACGTGAATGCGTGACCAAGGCTTGGTGGGCCAGGGCCACGGGCTGAGCGGGGCCTCCCTGGGGCATTGCCTAGCTGGGCACACGTCGTGTACCTGCGAACCCAGTGTTCCAGGTCTGAGTCAATCCCCGGCCACCATACATGTGACCGGGCAATGGCCTTCATTAACACGATGCCAGGGTGCTCGCTGTGGAGTTCCCTGATGAATGCTTCCCTCCCCTTCTGGGGCATGACCACTCGGCTGCCCCATAGCAGTCAGTCAGCTTGGATGGAGAGCTCATCCATCCGTCTCTGAAACGGTCTGACCTCCTCGGGGCACGCCAATCCCCCATCAGGACACATTTCTTTATCATGGATAGGAGGGGGTTTCTAACTCGAACGGTCTGCCGAAAAGGTATTGGTGCATTTTTTTCACACCATAAACGCAAGCGAGTGCTTCCTTTTCGACCATGCCGTACCCACGCTTTGCCTGGGAGAGCGACCTGGAGGCAAAAGCCACCGGTTGGAGTTGTCCGTCTCCATTACCCTGCTGCAACACATACCCAACCCCGTATGATGATGCATCACATGTTAAAACTAGCTTTTTACAGGGGTCATACAACGTTAACAGTTTGTTAGAACAAAGCAGATTCCGCGCCCTGTTGAAAGCCCGTTCTTGACAGTCTCCCCAAAACCATTTGCAACCCTTACGCAGGAGCACATGTAACGGATCCAACAATGTGCTTAAGTTTGGCAGGAATTTCCCGAAATAGTTCAAAAGTCCCAGGAACGATTGCAACTCCTATGTGTTGCCGGGCCGGGACGCACGATGGAGCGCCTCCGTTTTGGATTCGGTAGGCCGGATCCCGTCTGTGGCAACCCTCCTGCCCAAAAACTCGACCTCTGGGGCCAAAAACACACACTTGGCCTTCTTCAGCCGCAGACCTACCCGGTCCAGTCGGCGTAGCACCTCCTCCAGGTAGTGGAGGTGTTCCTCGGTGTCTCGACCCATTATTAGGATGTCGTCCTGGAATATGATTGTGCTGGGAATGGATTTCAGCAATCTTTCCATGTTTCTCTGAAAGATGGCGGCCGCCGAACGGATGCCAAAAGGACACCTGTTGTAGATGAATAAATCCTTGTGCGTCGCGATGGTGGCCAGAAGCTTGGATTCTTCAGCCAGTTCCTGAGTCATGTAGGCCGAAGTGAGGTCCAATTTAGTGAACAGCTTGCCACCTGCCAACGTGGCAAAAAGGTCCTCCGCCCTCGGGAGCGGGTATTGGTCCTGCAGGGACACCCGGTTGATGGTGGCTTTGTCGTCCCCACAGATCCTAACCGAGCCATCTGCTTTAAGGACAGGAACAATGGGACTTGCCCAGTCACTGAATTCAACGGGTGAAATTATGCCCTCTCTGAGCAGCCTGTCCAGTTCACTTTCAATTTTCTCACGCATCACGTATGGCACCGCTCTGGCTTTGTGGTGCATTGGTCTGGCGTCCGGGGCGATGCGTATAACTACTTTTGTGCCCTTGAACGTTCCGACACCGGGTTAAAACAGTGACCCAAATTTTTGTAGTACCTGTGAGCATGAGCTTCGCTCCACAGATGAAATGGTGTGCACATCCCCTCATTTCCAGTTCATCTCAGCTAGCCAGCTCCTTCCCAAAAGCGCGGGATCATTTCCCGGAACAATCCAGAGTGGCAGTCGGTTCTGTGACCCATTGTGTGTTACCACCAAGTTTGCACTGCCAAGCACTGGAATGATCTCTTGGGTGTACGTCCGTAGCTGCGTATTAATTCATTCCAGTTTGGGCCTGCTAGCTTTGTGTGGCCATAGTTTCTCAAATTGAGGGACTGGCTAGCTCCCGTGTCCAGCTCCATGCGCACCGGGATGCCATTCAATAAAACTCTCATCATCATGGGTGGCGTTTTGGTGTATGAGCTGTGGACGTCAGCCACATGAACCCGCTGAACTTCAGCATCTATGGCTTTACCCCAGACATTGTCCTGTACTGCAAGCCCCTGGCCTGATTTCTCTGTTTCACAGATTAGCCTCGCTACCGGCTGTTTGCAAACCCTAGCCAAATGTCCTCTGGCATTACAATTCCTACAGATGAACTGCTGAAATTTGCAGCTTTTCGCATAATGTTTGGCCCCGCATCTCCAGCATTGTCTGAGATCGTTGTTCACAAAAGGACTGTTAGCAGGCATTCCTCTCTGATTGTTCCCTTGGTTGTTTCTAAACATTCTGATGGTGGGTGTTAATGGTCCCCTTGATGGCGTGAATTGCCGCTCGCCTCGCCATTGTCCCTGTCGGGGGCCCACCTTAGAGCCGGTTTTAGCTTGGGCAGTTTCAAAATGCCTTTGCCTGACTGTGAGATCTTGAGCTGCGTTTATCACATTAATTCCTTGGTCCGTTGCCACGTTGGACCCAGGACTACTCGTGTAAATTAACTTGGTCTCTTCTTCGCCCACTATGAAAGTTTGAGCTATCAATGCTGCCCCTTCTAGAGTTAAGTCCTTGGTCTCTATGAGCTTCCTGAAGATCCCGGCATGACTAATGCCCTCAATGAAAAAATCCCTTAACATCTCCCCCCTGTAGGCGTCTGAGAACTTACAGAGGCTGGCCAAGTGCCGCAAGTCTGCCACGAAGTCCGAGATGTTTTACCCTTCCCGACATCGGTGTGTGTAGAACCGGTGCCGGGCCATGTGTATGCTGCTCGCCGGTTTTAAGTGTTCGCTGATCAGCTGGCTGAGCTCTTCAAAAGACTTGTCGGCCGGTTTGTCGGGTGTGAGCAGGTCCTTCATCAGCGCATAGGTTTTTGTCCCGCAGCTTGTTAGTAGATGCGCCCTCCGCTTGTCAGCCGCATTCTCTCCCAGCCAGTCCTTCGTGACCAAGGTCCCAGTCGTCACCCACACAGTAACGTTCCTCTGAACTACCGGTGGCCATCCTCTGGGTTCAGTGATTCCCGTTTCCCATCGCCAGGTGTTGAGTCCTTAACTCTGAAACATAATCACACGAGGCACATACTGCAGACACAGTCACTCTGTGACCTTCACCTGTATTACCTGGACCAAGGAGTGCTGGCCCTGCGAGGGACCGCCCCTTATATACCTGAATCTCCAGGTAAGGAGTGTCTCCCACAAGTACACCCCTTGTGGTCAAGGTGGGCATTTCTAGTAAGTATGTACAGTATGTAGTAGTTACCTGAGGGCTACAATTGTATAAGGGTTACAGTAGTATGCTGCTTACATACATGACAGGAACCTTAGTGGAAGTTTGGCCCGGTGGTCTCGGGGAAGGCAGAAAAATGGCAAAGGTAGCTGAATGGATGGTTGGAATCTTAGTGATAAAGAAGTCCATGAGTTCCTTACATTTCATGTTGGAGAAGACAAGGCAGAGGGTTCTAAAAAGACATATTGTAGAAAGAGAAAGAGGAGAAGCCAGAGGATGTCTTTGCATTCCAGGATGGAATAGTGAGCAGTTTACAGAGCAGAGCAGAGCAGGACCCGATAGTGTCTTATGTGGTCCAGCTATATCTGCCGATGAATGGCGCTGTCCGCCATAAACCTTCAATCTGTGTCCCTTGGACTTACGTGTGCAGAGATGAGGGTCGTACCAGGAAGAATGACCAGGGTGAGAGAGAGTAATGGTTTTAATGGGGACAAGGTATCAAAGGTGGAGGTGATGGTATGATTGAGCAGATCAGAAGCTGCAGAAGTGCTGTGGTTAATAAGGGCCAAAGGCTAGACAGTAGACATACGAAATAAGATTTTTAAAATAATTTCCAATGTACAGTTACTGAAATTTTATTTTCAGTCATGATTTTGTCATTAGGTTCTGCCCACCAGTTTGTGATTCAAGGTTCTCTAAGTTCTCTGCCGCGGACAAACTTCTGATGCACTTAGCTTACACTTTTACTTTACTTTTGCCTTGGAGGTAGTATTCTATATATGACCGCTTTTGGGGAAGGTTGGACCTGTAAACGCCGGACGGGTTGCACCTCAACAGAGCCGGGACCAATATCCTCGTGGGGGTGGTGGGGTGGGGGGGGCGCGGTTGCTAGTGCTGTTGGGGAGGGTTTAAACTAGCTTGGCAGGGGTATGGGAACCTGAAAATAGATTCATTAGGGCGGGGAGTAAAGCTGGAATTAGAAAGCAAAAATATAGAAAGTGAGTTTGAAGGAGAGAGGAAACAAGCAGGAAAAAAGGGTAAAAAAACACATTTAAAGGCACTTTGTCTAAATGCACGTAGCATTCGTAACAAAATAGATGAGTTGACAGCACAAATAGGTACAAATGGGTATTTTCTGATAGCCATCACAGAGACGTGGTTGCAAGGTGACCAGGACTGGGAATTAAATATTCAGGGGTACTTGACAATCTGGAAGGACAGACAGAAAGGAAAAGGAGGTGGGGTAGCTCTATTGATAAAGGATGGAATCACTGCAATAGTGAGAAACTACATTGGCTCAAATGATCAAGATGTTGAAACAGTTTTGGTGGAGATAAGGAATAATAAGGGGAGAAAGTCACTGATGGGCATAGTCTATAGCCCCCCTAACAGTAGCAACTCTGTTGGTCAGAGTATAAACCAGGAAATAGTGGGAGCTTGTAAAAAGGGAACAGCAATAATCAGTGGTGATTTTATTAACCTCCATAATGATTTGACAAATCAAATTGGTCATGGTAGCCTTGAGGAAGAGTTCATAGAGTGCATAAGGGACAGGTTCCTTGAGCAGTATGTAACAAAACCAACCAGGGGCAGGCTAACTTCGATCTGGTCCTGTGTAATGAGACAGGATTAATAAACAATCTCCTAGTAAAGGATTCCCTTGGAATGAATGATCATAGCATGGTTGAATTTCAAATTCAAATGGAGGGTGAGAAAGTTGGATCTCAAACCAGCGTACAAAGCTTAAATAAAGGAGACTATGAAGGTATGAGGGCAGAGTTGAGTAAAGTGGAGTGGGAAAATAGATTAAAGTGTTAGATGGTTGATGAATAGTAGCATACATTTAAGAAGATATTTCACAACTCTCAAGAAAAATATATTCCAGTGAGGAGAAAAGGGCGTAAAAGAAAAGATAACCATCCGTGGCGAACTAAAGAAATAAAGGACAGTATCCGATTAAAAACAAGGGCATACAAAGTGACCAAAACTAGTGGGAGAAGAGAAGATTGGGAAGCTTTTAAAAGCCAGCAAAGAATGACTAAAAAAATGATTGAAAGGGAAGATATGAAAATAGACTAGCATGAAATATAAAAAAAGATAGCAAGAGTTTCTATCGGTACATAAAAAGAAAATATTGGGCCCAAGTTTCCCTAGGAGTTATTCCATTTTTTTTGGAGCAACTAGATTTTTTTGGAGTAACTTAAAAATCACAATTCTCCCAATTTAAGTTGCTCCAGTGTAAGTGAGTTAGTTAGGTTTTTTTTTAGTTCAGTTTTTTTTTCAAAAGGCTGCATCACCAGCCACTTACGATCGTTTTGGCCATTAAAGCAAGTTTAGCCGATATATAAAACGGAAAAGAGTGACTAAAGTAAATGTTGGTCCTTTAGAATATGAGAAGGGGGATTTAATAATGGGAAATGTGGAAATGGCTGAGACCTTAAACAATTATTTTGCTTCGGTCTTCAGAGTGGAAGACACAAAAACCATGTCAAAAATTGCTGGTCATGGGAATGTGGGAAGGGAGGACCTTGAGATAATCACTATTACTAGGGGGGTAGTGCTGGACAGGCTAATGGGACTCAAGGTAGACAAGTCCCCTGGTCTGGATGAAATGCATCCCAGGGCATTAAAAGAGATGGTGGAAGTTATAGCAGATGCATTCGTTATAATCTACTAAAATTCTCTGGACTCTGGGGTGGTACCAGAGGATTGGAAAGCAGCTAATGAAATGCCTCTGTTTAAAAAAGGGGGCAGACAAAACGCAGGTAACTATAGGCCGGTTAGTTTAACATCTGTAGTGGGGAAAATGCTTGAAGCTATCATTAAGGAAGAAATAGCGGGACATCTAGATAGGAATAGTGCAATCAAGCAGACGCAACATGGATTCATGAAGGGGAAATCATGTTTAACTAATTTACTGCAATTCTTTGAGGATATAACGAGCATGGTGGATAGAGGTGTACCGATGGATGTGGTGTATTTAGATTTCCAAAAGACATTCGATAAGGTGCCACACAAAAGGTTACTGCAGAAGATAAAGGTACGCGGAGTCAGAGGAAATGTATTAGCATGGATAGAGAATTGGCTGGCGAACAGAAAGCAGAGAGTCGGGATAAATGGGTCCTTTTCAGGTTGGAAATCGGTGGTTAGTGGTGTGCCACAGGGATCGGTGCTGGGACCACAACTGTTTAAAATATACATAGATGACCTGAAAGAGGGGACAGAGTGTAGTGTAACAAAATTTGCAGATGACACAAAGATTGTGGGAAAGCGGGTTGTGTAGAGGACACAGAGAGGCTGCAAAGAGATTTAGATAGGTTAAGCAAATGGGCTAAGGTTTGGCAGATGGAATACAATGTCGGAAAATGTGAGGTCATCCACCTTGGGAAAAAAAACAGTAAAAGGGAATATTATTTGAATGGGGAGAAATTATAACATGCTGCGGTGCAGAGGGACCTGGGGGTCCTTGTGCATGAAACTCTATTGAGTTTACCTGCAAAACATAAAAACATTAAACGGTGCCACCCGACCTGGGTGACACTCCAGACATTTACAAGGCCCTTTTTTTTTTCCCCCCCTTTTTTTTTTGTTTTTTTTTTTCTTTTTTTTCTTCTTTTTTTTTTGGGGCACTAAAGTCACAATTTTCCCCAGTGCCCCCTATAAAAGGGAAGGGGGACACTAAAAGCACCGGCAATTAAGACAAATTAAACTTAAAAAACGTAAAATCAAATTAAAATTTGGTTGCCGGGCGTGATGATGCACTCCAGTCCCTCCGGTGCCCACCTCTCGCGGAAGGCCGCGAGCGTACCGGTGGACACCGCGTGCTCCATCTCCAAGGACACCCTGGACCGGATGTAAGAGCGGAAGAGAGGCAGGCAGTCAGGTTGAACGACCCCCTCGACCGCCCGCTGCCTGGACCGGCTGATGGCACCCTTGGCCGTGCCCAGGAGCAGTCCTACGAGGAGGCCTTCGGACCTACCCGCTCCCCTCCGCACAGGGTGCCCGAAGATCAGGAGTGTGGGACTGAAGTGCAGCCAGAATTTCAGGAGCAGCCCCTTCAAATAATGGAACAGGGGCTGCAACCTTGTGCACTCAATAAAAACATGGAACACGGACTCCTCCAGACCGCAGAAATTGCAGGCGGCCTGGGAGTCCGTGAACCGGCTTAAAAATTTATTGCACGGCACTGCTCCGTGCACCACCCTCCAGGCCAAGTCCCCGATGAATAGTGGGAGGACCCCTGCGTAGAGTGCCCTCCATCGGGGACCCCCGCCTCCTCCGGACGGCAAGATGGTACGCCATGGCGTGTCCGGACGGCCGGCGAGGATGGCAAAGTTGAGGGTGTGCAGGAGCAGCCCGTACAGGAAACCCCTCCGCGCGGAACTGAAAGGCACGGAGGGGATTTCCCCGAGGCGGCTCAAGTTGTGAGGCGCCGGCCCCCGAGGGAGGTTCCGGGGTTTGGCGCCGATGAGGAATTCCGTCCGGACGGGGGTCAGTTCGGACGGGATCTCCCCACGTGCTTGAGCCTCCTCGATGCACCTAACGGAGTCAGGGCCCAGAGCTGTTTTTAGCGACTCGATGGCATCGGCCGCGTGGCGGACGTTGGCAGAGTTTAGGCGCCGCGCCAGCGTGTCTGGCGCCATCCAGCCCGCTCCTCCGCCATCGAGCAGGTCCCTGACCCTGGTCACCTCACCAGCCACAGCCCTCTCTTCCGACCGCCACATGAAACCTCGGCCGTGGAGGTACGGATTCCCGAGCAGCGGTTCCTGCAGGACGGCCGCCACTCCAGCCGGCGGAGAGCTGCGCTTGGTGGAGACTTTGTTCCAGACCCTGATGAGTTCCCTGTAAAAGACAGGCAGCTCCCGGAGGGCGGTCCTGGCACCCCCCAAGTTCACAAACAGGAGCTGCGTGTCATAATTGAGGTCGAGCTGCTGGCGGAAGAAATACCTCGCCAGAGCGCACCACCTAGGAGGGGGCTCGACGTAAAGGTATCTCTGCAGGGTCTGAAGACGGAAAGTCGCGAGCTGGGCGCTGACGCACACCAACGACTGACCGCCCTCCTCAAGCGGGAGACTCAAGACCGCGGCAGAGACCCAGTGCTTCCTGTTGTTCCAGAAGAAGTCCACCAGCTTCTTCTGTATCTTGGCGACAAACGCAGGGGGAGGGGTCAAAGTGACCAGCCGGTATGACAGCATTGCGGCCACCAGCTGGTTTATGACTAGCGCTCGACCCCTGTAGGACAGCACTCGGAGCAGTCCTGTCCAGCGCCCTAGGCGAGCGGCGACCTTGGCCTCCAGCTCCTGCCAGTTCGCCGGCCAGGCTCCCTCGTCGGGGCTAAGGTAGACTCCCAGATAGAGGAGATGGGTCGTGCTCCAGGCAAAAGGCCTGAGCTCCTCCGGCAGGGAGTCCACCCGCCACTGACCCACCAGGAGTCCGGAACATTTCTCCCAGTTGATCCTGGCGGAGGACGCGGCCGAGTAAATCTCCTGGCACTCACGCATCCTCCGCAGGTCAGCGGGATCCTCTATCGCGAGGAGCACGTCATCGGCGTAAGCCGAGAGGACGACCTCCACGCCCGGCCCTTGCAGAGCCAGTCCCGTCAACCTCGTCCGCAAGAGGCGCAGGAAAGGCTCCACGCAAACGGCGTATAACTGGCCGGACATGGGGCATCCCTGGCGCACCCCTCTCCTAAAGCGAAGGGGCGCCGTCAAGGACCCGTTAACCTTAATCAGACACTCCGCGGCGGCGTACAAAAGTCGGATCCGGGCGACGAAATGCGTCCCGAACCCGAAAGCGCGCAGAGTTCCGAGCAGATAGTCGTGGTCCACCCTGTCGAACGCCTTCTCTTGGTCGAGGGATAGGAAGGCGACCGACAGACCAGCCTCCTGGGAACAATGGATGAGGTCCCGGACCAGATGGATGTTATCGTGGATTGTCCGGCCCGGGACCGTGTATGACTGGTCGGGGTGGATCATGTGGTCCAGCACGGCACCAAGGCGAGCAGACATCGCCCTGGGGAAGATTTTGTAGTCCGTGCTGAGGAGGGAGACCGGGCGCCAGTTCTTAAGGAGGCGGAGATCGCCCTTCTTAGGCAGCAGGACGATGACTGCCCTGCGCCAAGAGAGGGGCATCTCCCCGGTCGCCAGATTTTCCCCCAGGACCCGCGCGTAGTCGCTCCCCAGGACGTCCCAGAACGCCCTGTGGAACTCCACGGTCAGCCCGTCCAGCCCCGGGGATTTTCCCCTCGAGAGCCGGGCGAGGGCACCGGTCAGCTCCGCCAGGCTTAGCGGAGCTTCCAGATTTTCGGCGCCCTCCGGGCTGACCTTCGGCAGGTCCTCCCACAAAACTCTACGCGCTTCCTCGCTGGACGGATCCGGAGAGAACAGAGCCCCATAATATTCACGGACCCTGTTGTTGACGCCCTCCGGATCCGAGACGAGAGAGCCGTCGTCGGCCAGCAGCGTCAAGAGCTGCTTACGGACACTCTGCCTTTTTTCCAGCGAGTAGAAGAAGGGGGAGCCGCGGTCCAGATCTCGCAGGAACCGGATCCGCGACCTCACGAACGCGCCTCGGGACCCGACGAGCTGCAGGTCCTTCAGCGCGGCCTTCTTCGCTTCGTACACCGTCCGCAGGGCCGGGTCCTGGACGACTTGACCGAGACGGGCTTCCAGGTCGAGCACCTCTTTTTCTAGGCGCCCGACTCTGGCCGCCCGCCTCTTGGTCGACCCCCTCGCGTACTCTTGACAGAAGACGCGGACGTGAGCCTTGCCCACGTCCCACCATAGCCTCGAGGAGGGGAAGCCCCCCTGCTTCCTTCTCCAGTCGGACCAGAATCGACGGAACGAGTCCTGGAACCGCACGTCCTCCAGCAGCCGGTTGTTAAAGTGCCAGTACGCGGACCCCGTCCTCGCGCGGAGTGAAGCGAGCTCCGCCCACACCAGGTGGTGGTCCGAACACGGCACCGGCCGCATGGAGGCCGCCGGGACGCAGGAAACGTACGCCCGAGACACGTAAAGGCGGTCGACTCTAGACCATCCAACTCCAGGCCTCACCCAAGTAAAGGCGCTGGAGTCGGGGTGGAGATTTCGCCAGACGTCCACCAAGTCGAAGGACCCGACCAGGTCCCTCAACTTCTCCATCGCCGTCATGCACTGCGGGGCACCGGAGCGGTCCCGCGCCTCGAGGGTGCAGTTAAAATCCCCCCCGAGGACAATGCAGTCGCCGACGTCGACGGAGCCAAGAAGAGCGGACACCTCTTCAAAGAAGCGCGTCTGCTGCGGGCCGGGCTGAGGGGCGTACACGTTCACGAGATGGAGCGGCACGTCCCCCAGGCGAACCGTTACGTGCAGCAAGCGGCCTGGCACGGGCTCCTCGACCCCCAAGATCTCCGGCTGAAAATGCGGGCCCAGCAAGATGGCCACCCCACTAGAAATGGCGGTGAGGTGGCTCATGCGGACCTCTCCTTGCCATTCCAGGAGCCACGTGGCTTCGTGTCCCGGAACGGTGTGGGTTTCTTGCAGGAAGCACACCACATATTTCCCCTCCCGCAGGAGCGAAAAATTGTCAAATCTACGGCGTGCCCCTCTGCCGCCGTTGATGTTGAGGCTGGCTATGGTTATCTTCATGGCAAAAGCATAGTGCAACCTCTACCTTAACCTATTGTGGGGGAGGGAGCGGAGTCTTTTGTTGAACTCCGCTCCCTCCGCAGCCCAGCGAGGAGTCCCTCGAGCTCGCGCAGCTCAAGGTGCTGCTCCTTTGTCAAGGGCCCGCCCGCGGCCAAGGTTTTAACGGCGGCGCGGACGGACCCCTTGATCAGCTCCGGCTCGGACCATTTTTCCAGGGCCAGTCGGGCTTGGTCGCGGCGACCCCGGCTCTGGGCCAAAAAGTCCCGGAGTTCCTTTGCAGGAATGAGGAGGGCCTCAGCGGCGGCCGCGAGCAGATCCACCGCCTCCCTGGCGGTGGTCTCTAGTTCTTCTCCCGCGTCCCCCACCGAGTCCCCGTCCTCCTCCGGGAGGTGGCCGCCAGCAGCCGGCCCATCGACCGCACAAGGTACGGCAAATGAACCGGCCGCTCCAACCGGCCCTGGCTCTGCCCCGATCCCACCCCCAGGATCGTCGGCAGAGGAGTCCCCACTGGGCTCTTTTAAAAATGGTGCTGGGCCGGGAAATGACAGCGGAAGGGGTTCCCCCTCCGCCCCAGGAACCGGAGAACAAGGAGAGACCCGCCCATAGGAAATCCCCAGGCTCCCCAAGTGCTCCAGCTCCAAAGTAAGAGGCGAGGGTGGGTGTTCCTCCCCCTCCCCGCTGCCATCCCCCGGCCCAGCATTTACAGTTTCATTAAAAACCTGAATTTCAGTTTCTGCCGGGTCGAGCGACTCCCGGGGGAAGTTGGGTAGTGGCTGGGCGGGCTCAGGTTCGGCCTTTTCGGCCCCGCCCGCCTCAGTCCCCGGGACGCCCGGCCCGGCGGCAATGCATTCTTCCGCTGGCCCCACGCCCCCCACGACAGGCAGATCTTCCACTCCATCCCCAGGAGGCAGCGGCTGGGCAGCCTCGACTGCCACACCCTCCCCGGGGACAGACTCTTCGCGCCTGCAGCGCAATTTGGGAGCGCTGGTGGGGGACGCGGGACACGCGGCGGGCACCGACTCCTCCGCGGAGGGATGTTGTTACCCCTCCGCCTCATCGGAGCCGCGCCTCCTTTTGTTCCTGGGGGCGCGCGGAGGCAGGGAGACCCCCATGTCTGCCGAGGCCTCCCGCTCCGCCCCCCCCTTTTCCTTTCCTTTCCCGTGCCCGGGCCCCTCTGTGGTGTTATTCAAGGGCTCGGGCACGGGCTCGGGGCACCACGCGCTCGCCGGTGACTGGGTTGGGCTGAGCGCGGTGGTCAAACTTTCCGGCGCACTGAGGGGACCCGCCTCTAGATGTCTCGTCTTCTTCCGCGCCTTCCTTCCGTTCGGACGCTCTCCCTCCCCCCCGCCGGAGGCCCTGAAAACAAAGGCCCCCGACGATGCCCGCGCATCTACGGCTCCCGGCACGCGGACGCAACTAGGGGGAGGGGTGGCGGCGGCGCCAGCCTTGGCCGCCTTCGGTGGTTTGGCGGCCTTGGAGGCGGGGCAGTTCTTGCGAACGTGCCCCACCTCCTTGCAGGCATGGCACCGCACGCCGTCCGACGTCCAGAAGACGCGGTAGGCAGTCCCCTCGTGCACCACATTAAAACTTCCCTCTGTCGTGTCCTCCCGCGCCAGCCGGACAAAGAGCTGGCGGCGGAAGGAGAACACGTGGCGCAGGCTGTTCTCCCTGAGGCCGAGCGGTATGGGGTTGATCCCTGACCTTACCTCCCCCAGTTGTTGTAGGTGAGGGAGGAGGAGCTCAGCGGAAACAAAGGGCGGGACGTTTGACACGATGACCCTCTGCGCGGTGGCCTCGAGAGGGTCCACCGGCAGGAACGTCCCGCCCACCGTGAGCCCCTTTTCAAGGGCCAGGGACACCGCCCGCTCCGACCCCAGGAAGAACACGGCCTTCCCAGACATCTTGGAGGCTGCGACAATGGCCGAGGGGCCGACTACCCCAGCCATCGCCCGCACGCACTCCTCGATGCTCATTGTGGGGTGAGTGTAGCTCTTGACCCCGTGTTTCCTGGTTATAAGTGTAAAAGGTGGCAGGGCAGCGGGTGGCGCAGGAGGTGCCGTGGATGTGGACACCGCCTGCGCATACGTCCTTGCTGGCCCTGCCACCGGCGTGGATGGGGTCGCCATCACGGGGTCCCTTTAAGGGCTACACCCACCCCAAAGTCACAGGCCTTAATGGTCTTAATTAGGCCTCGTATATTAACTGAGCAGAGGAGCCCTTAACGAGGCACCTCTCCCCTAGTTGGTAATTGGGGAGGGGCCTTGCTCCCTCTGCTCAGTTGTCTTAATTGTTTTTTTTTTTATTAATTTGGAAGAAAGAGGCCTCAGAGAGAGAGGGGAGAAACAGAGTAGCAGAGAAAGAGAGAGGGGGGTGGGAAGGGGGGGGGACTGCGAGGGCAGGTCTCCCCTCGCAGCTGTGGGTGGGTGCACTCCCCAGATGGCAAAACACACAAAAAACACAGTCTTTGGATTCGTCTTCAGGTGGGGTAGAAGACGTCTTCACCTGGGGTAGCTAGAGCCACCAGGCACGCACTCCTAACGATGTTAATTGGGTAAATCTTCAGCCTGGTAGCTCCAGCTATCCCAGGCTAGGCAAATGTGGGGGGTGGGGGGGGTTCCAATTGTGGGGGGGGCCTAGTTGTAGCAAGGCCCCCACGCACACTACCACACACACACACACACCCCGCGATGTTCCGGCCCTCAGTGGTCTTCTTTCCTCCCCCCACCGATACAACAAAGTCTTTTTGGGAAATGCACCCACACCCACCTGTAGAAGATGTAGAGTCTCCCTCCTTCCACACTGGATGTTGTTGGTTTTTCCCCCTCTCTCCAACTCCTTGCAGAAATGGTAAAGTTGTTGCAAAGTTTTCTTTTCTCCTCCTCTCCCTCTGGGTAAAAGTTGGTGTTGAAACCCCTTCCTTCCTTCTTTTCCTGGGCTGGTCTCAGGGCTCTCCAGGCAGGAGCTCAAGTTGACAGCAGCTCTCCTCACTGCTCACAGCTCCAACTGAGCAGGACACGCCTCCACTGCTCCACGATTGGTTCCTTGTGCATGAAACTCTTTTGAGTTAACCTGCAAAACATAAAACATGTATCCGTGCCACCCGACCTGGATGACACACACAAGACATTTACAAGGCTTTTTTTTTTTTTTTTTTTTTGCACTAAAATCAAATTTTTCCTTTTTCCAGTGCCCCCTATAAAAGGAGAGGGCGACACTAAAAGCACCGGCAATTAAAACAAATTAAACTTTAAAACGTAAAATCAAATTAAAATTTGGTTGCCGGGCGTGATGATGCACTCCAGTCCCTCCGGTGCCCACCTCTCGCGGAAGGCCGCGAGCGTACCGGTGGACACCGCGTGCTCCATCTCCAAGGACACCCTGGACCGGATGTAAGAGCGGAAGAGAGGCAGGCAGTCAGGTTGAACGACCCCCTCGACCGCCCGCTGCCTGGACCGGCTGATGGCACCCTTGGCCGTGCCCAGGAGCAGTCCTACGAGGAGGCCTTCGGACCTACCCGCTCCCCTCCGCACAGGGTGCCCAAAGATCAGGAGAGTGGGACTGAAGTGCAGCCAGAATTTCAGGAGCAGCCCCTTCAAATAGTGGAACAGGGGCTGCAACCTTGTGCATTCAATAAAAACATGGAACACGGACTCCTCCAGACCGCAGAAATTGCAGGCGGCCTGGGAGTCCGTGAACCGGCTTAAAAATTTGTTGCACGGCACTGCTCCGTGCACCACCCTCCAGGCCAAGTCCCCGATGAATAGTGGGAGGACCCCTGCGTAGAGTGCCCTCCATCGGGGACCCCCGCCTCCTCCGGACGGCAAGATGGTACGCCATGGCGTGTCCGGACGGCCGGCGAGGATGGCAAAGTTGAGGGTGTGCAGGAGCAGCCCGTACAGGAAACCCCTCCGCGCGGAACTGAAAGGCACGGAGGGGATTTCCCCGAGGCGGCTCAAGTTGTGAGGCGCCGGCCCCCGAGGGAGGTTCCGGGGTTTGGCGCCGATGAGGAATTCCGTCCGGACGGGGGTCAGTTCGGACGGGATCTCCCCACGTGCTTGAGCCTCCTCGATGCACCTAACGGAGTCAGGGCCCAGAGCTGTTTTTAGCGACTCGATGGCATCGGCCGCGTGGCGGACGTTGGCAGAATTTAGGCGCCGCGCCAGCATGTCTGGCGCCATCCAGCCCGCTCCTCCGCCATCGAGCAGGTCCCTGACCCTGGTCACCTCACCAGCCACAGCCCTCTCTTCCGACCGCCACATAAAACCTCGGCCGTGGAGGTACGGATTCCCGAGCAGCGGTTCCTGCAGGACGGCCGCCACTCCAGCCGGCGGAGAGCTGCGCTTGGTGGAGACTTTGTTCCAGACCCTGATGAGTTCCCTGTAAAAGACACGCAGCTCCCAGAGGGCGGTCCTGGCACCCCCAAGTTCACAAACAGGAGCTGCGTGTCATAATTGAGGTCGAGCTGCTGGCGGAAGAAATACCTCGCCAGAGCGCACCACCTAGGAGGGGGCTCGACGTAAAGGTATCTCTGCAGGGTCTGAAGACGGAAAGTCGCGAGCTGGGCGCTGACGCACACCAACGACTGACCGCCCTCCTCAAGCGTGAGACTCAAGACCGCGGCAGAGACCCAGTGCTTCCTGTTGTTCCAGAAGAAGTCCACCAGCTTCTTCTGTATCTTGGCGACAAACGCAGGGGGAGGGGTCAAAGTGACCAGCCGGTACCACAACATTGCGGCCACCAGCTGGTTTATGACTAGCGCTCGACCCCTGTAGGACAGCACTCGGAGCAGTCCTGTCCAGCGCCCTAGGCGAGCGGCGACCTTGGCCTCCAGCTCCTGCCAGTTCGCCGGCCAGGCTCCCTCGTCGGGGCTAAGGTAGACTCCCAGATAGAGGAGATGGGTCGTGCTCCAGGCAAAAGGCCTGAGCTCCTCCGGCAGGGAGTCCACCCGCCACTGACCCACCAGGAGTCCGGAACATTTCTCCCAGTTGATCCTGGCGGAGGACGCGGCCGAGTAAATCTCCTGGCACTCACGCATCCTCCGCAGGTCAGCGGGATCCTCTATCGCGAGGAGCACGTCATCGGCGTAAGCCGAGAGGACGACCTCCACGCCCGGCCCTTGCAGAGCCAGTCCCGTCAACCTCGTCCGCAAGAGGCGCAGGAAAGGCTCCACGCAAACGGCGTATAACTGGCCGGACATGGGGCATCCCTGGCGCACCCCTCTCCTAAAGCGAAGGACCCGTTAACCTTAATCAGACAATCCGCGGCGGCGTACAAAAGTCGGATCCGGGCGACGAAATGCGTCCCGAACCCGAAAGCGCGCAGAGTTCCGAGCAGATAGTCGTGATCCACCCTGTCGAACGCCTTCTCTTGGTCGAGGGATAGGAAGGCGACCGACAGACCAGCCTCCTGGGAACAATGGATGAGGTCCCGGACCAGATGGATGTTATCGTGGATTGTCCGGCCCGGGACCGTGTAGGACTGGTCGGGGTGGATCATGTGGTCCAGCACGGCACCAAGGCGAGCAGACATCGCCCTGGCGAAGATTTTGTAGTCCGTGCTGAGGAGGGAGACCGGGCGCCAGTTCTTAAGGAGGCGGAGATCGCCCTTCTTAGGCAGCAGGACGATGACTGCCCTGCGCCAAGAGAGGGGCATCTCCCCGGTCGCCAGACTTTCCCCCAGGACCCGCGCGTAGTCGCTCCCCAGGACGTCCCAGAACGCCCTGTGGAACTCCACGGTCAGCCCGTCCAGCCCCGGGGATTTTCCCCTCGAGAGCCGGGCAAGGGCACCGGTCAGCTCCGCCAGGCTTAGCGGAGCTTCCAGATTTTCGGCGCCCTCCGGGCCGACCTTTGGCAGGTCCTCCCACAAAACTCTACGCGCTTCCTCGCTGGACGGATCCGGAGAGAACAGAGCCCCGTAATATTCACGGACCCTGTTGTTGACGCCCTCCGGATCCGAGACGAGAGAGCCGTCGTCGGCCAGCAGCGTCAAGAGCTGCTTACGGACACTCTGCCTTTTTTCCAGCGAGTAGAAGAAGGGGGAGCCGCGGTCCAGATCTCGCAGGAACCGGATCCGCGACCTCACGAACGCGCCTCGGGACCCGACGAGCTGCAGGTCCTTCAGCGCGGCCTTCTTCGCTTCGTACACCGTCCGCAGGGCCGGGTCCTGGACGACTTGACCGAGACGGGCTTCCAGGTCGAGCACCTCTTTTTCTAGGCGCCCGACTCTGGCCGCCCGCCTCTTGGTCGACCCCCTCGCGTACTCTTGACAGAAGACGCGGACGTGAGCCTTGCCCACGTCCCACCATAGCCTCGAGGAGGGGAAGCCCCCCTGCTTCCTTCTCCAGTCGGACCAGAATCGACGGAACGAGTCCTGGAACCGCACGTCCTCCAGCAGCCGGTTATTAAAGTGCCAGTACGCGGACCCCGTCCTCGCGCGGAGCGAAGCGAGCTCCGCCCACACCAGGTGGTGGTCCGAACACGGCACCGGCCGCATGGAGGCCGCCGGGACGCAGGAAACGTACGCCCGAGACACGTAAAGGCGGTCGACTCTAGACCATCCAACTCCAGGCCTCACCCAAGTAAAGGCGCTGGAGTCGGGGTGGAGATTTCGCCAGACGTCCACCAAGTCGAAGGTCCCGACCAGGTCCCTCAACTTCTCCATCGCCGTCATGCACTGCGGGGCACCGGAGCGGTCCCTCGCCTCGAGGGTGCAGTTAAAATCCCCCCCGAGGACAATGCAGTCGCCGACGTCGACGGAGCCAAGAAGAGCGGACACCTCTTCAAAGAAGCGCGTTTGCTGCGGGCCGGGATGAGGGGCGTACACGTTCACGAGATGGAGCGGCACGTCCCCCAGACGAACCGTTACGTGCAGCAAGCGGCCTGGCACGGGCTCCTCGACCCCCAAGATCTCCGGCTGAAAATGCGGGCCCAGCAAGATGGCCACCCCACTAGAAATGGCGGTGAGGTGGCTCATGCGGACCTCTCCTTGCCATTCCAGGAGCCACGTGGCTTCGTCTCCCGGAACGGTGTGGGTTTCTTGCAGGAAGCACACCGCATATTTCCCCTCCCGCAGGAGCGAAAAATTGTCAAATCTACGGCGTGCCCCTCTGCCGCCGTTGATGTTGAGGCTGGCTATGGTTATCTTCATGGCAAAAGCATAGTGCAACCTCTACCTTAACCTATTGTGGGGGAGGGAGCGGAGTCTTTTGTTGAACTCCGCTCCTTCAGCAGCCCAGCGAGGAACTTTTTGAGCCGGCGCAGCTCAAGGCCTTGAGCCTTTAATAAGGGCCCGCCCGCGGCCATGGTTTTAGCGGCGGCGCGGACGGACGCGACGAGCAGCCCCGGCTCGGACCATCTTTCCAGGGCCAGACGGGCTTGGTCGCGGCGACCCCGGCACTGGACCAAAAAGTCCCGGAGTTCCTCTGCGGGAATGAGGAGGGTGTCAGTGGCGGCCGCGAGCAGATCCACCGCCTCACTGGCGATGGACTCGAGATCTTCACCCGCGTCCTCCACCGAGTCCCCGTCCCCCTCCGGGAGGTCGCCGCTAGCAGCCGGCCCGTCGACCGCACGAGGTACGGCAAACGGCCCGGCCGCTCCATCTGGCCCTGGCTCTGCCCCGATCCCACCCCCAGGATCGTCGGCAGAGGAGTCCCCACTGGGCTCTTTTAAAATTGGTGCTGGGTCGGGAAGCGACAGCGGAAGGGGTTCCTCCTCCGCCCCAGGAGCCGGGGAACACGGAGAGACCAGGTTTAGAAAATTCTCCAGGTCCACCAAGTCCCTCAGCTCCAAAGTAGGGGGCGAGGGTTGTTGTTCTTCCCCCTCCCCGCCGCCTCCCCCCAGCCCAGCGTGTACGGATTCATTAAACTTTTCCATTTTTTCAGTTTCTCCCGAGTCGAGCAAATCCCGGGGGAAGTTGGGTATTGGCTGGGCGGGCTCAGGTTCGGCCTTTTCGGCCCCGCCCGCCTCGGTCCCCGGGACGCTCGACCCGGCGGCTACGCATTCTTCCTCTGGCCCCACGCCCCCCACGACAGGCAGATCTTCCATGCCCTCCCCAGGAGGCAGCGGCTGGGCAGCCTCGACTGCCTCACCCTCCCCGGGGAAAGACTCCTCGCGCCTGCAGCGCAATTTGGGGGCGCTGGTGGGGGACGCGGGACACGCGGCGGGCACCGCCTCCTCCGCGGAGGGATGTTGTTCCCCCTCCGCCTCATTGGGGCGGTGCCTCTTTTTGTTCCTGGGGGCGCGCGGAGTCAGGGAGACCTCCATGTCTGCCGAGGCCCCCCGCTCCGCCCCCCCCTTTTCCTTTTCTTGCCCGCGCCCGGGCCCCTCTGTGGTGTTGTTCAAGGGCTCGGGCACGGGCTCGGGGCACCCCGCGCTCGCCGGTGACGGGGTTGGGCTGAGCGCGGTGGTCAAATTATCTGCCACACTGAGGGGACCCACCTCTTGATGTTTTGCCTTCTTCCGCGCCTTCTTTCCGGTCGGACGCTCTCCCTCCCCCCCGCCGGAGGCCCTGAAAACAAAGGCCTCCGACGATGCCCGCGCACCTACGGCTCCCGGCACGCGGACGCAACTAGGGGGATGGGTGGCGGCGGCGCCAGCCTTGGCCGCCTTCGGTGGTTTGGCGGCCTTGGAGGCGGGGCAGTTCTTGCGAACGTGCCCCACCTCTCTGCAGGCATGGCACCGCACGCCGTCCGACGTCCAGAAGACACGGTAGGCAGTCCCCTCGTGCACCACATTAAAAGACCCCTCCGTCGTCTCCACCCGCGCCAGCCGGACAAAGAGCTGGCGGCGGAAGGAGAACACGTGGCGCAGGCTGCTCTCCCTGAGGCCGAGCGGTATGGGGTTGATCCCCGACCTTACCTCCCCCAGTTGGTGTAGGTGAGGGAGGAGGAGCCCAGCGGGAACAAAGGGCGGGACGTTCGATATGATGACCCTCTGCGCGGTGGCCTCGAGAGGGTCCACCGGCAGGAACGTCCCGCCCACCGTGAGCCCCTTTTCGAGGGCCAGGGACACCGCCCGCTCCGACCCCAGGAAGAAAACAGCCTTCCCAGACATCTTGGAGGCTGCGACAATGGCCGAGGGGCCGACTACCCCAGCCATCGCCCGCACGAACTCCTCAATGCTCATTGTGGGGTGAGTGTAGCTCTTGACCCCGTGTTTTTTTGTAATGAGTCTGAATGGTGGCAGGGCAGCGGGTGGCGCAGGAGGTGCCGTGGAAGCGGTTGCCACCTGCGCATATGTCTTCGCTGGCCCTGCCACCGGCGTGGATGGGGTCGCCATCACGGGGTCCCTTTAAGGGCTACACCCACCCCAAAGTCACAGGCCTTAATGGTCTTTAATGGCCTCGTATATTTAACTGAGCAGAGGAGCCCTTCACGAGGCACCTCTCCCCTCGTTGGCAATTGGGGAGAGGCCTTGCTCCCTCTGCTCAGTTGTCTCAATTGTTTTTTTTAAAAATTCGGAAGAAAAGGGTTCTCAGAGAGAGAGGGGAGAAACAGAGGGTAACGGAGAAAGAGAGAGGGGGGTGGGAAGGGCGGGGGGGGGGGGGCTGCGAGGGCAGGTCTCCCCTCGCAGCTGTGGGTGGGTGCACTCCCCAGATGGCAAAAACACACAAAAAACACAGTCTTTGGATTGGTCTTCAGGTGGGGGGAGAAGACGTCTTCACCTGGGGTAGCTAGAGCCACCAGGCACCCACTCCTAACGATGTTAATGGGGTGATTAAACAATCTTCAGCCTGGTAGCTCCAGCTATCCCAGGCTAGGCAAATGTGGGGGGGGTGGGGGGGGTTCCAATTGTGGGGGGGGCCTAGTTGTAAGCAAGGCCCCCACACACACTTCCACACACACACACACCCCCCGCGATGTTCCGGCCCTCAGTGGTCTTCTTTCCTCCCCCCACCGATACAACAAAGTCTTTTTGGGAAATGCACCCACACCCACCTGTAGAAAGTGTAGAGTCTCCCTCCTTCCACACTGGATGTTGTTGTGGTTTTTCCCCCTCTCTCCAACTCTTTGCAGAAATGATAAAGTTGTTCAAAGTTTTCTGTTCTTTCCTCCTCTCCCTCTGGATAAAAGTTGGTGTTGAAGCCCCTTCCTTCCTTCTTTTCCTGGGCTGGTCTCAGGGCTCTCCAGGCAGGAGCTCAAGTTGATAGCAGCTCTCCTCACTGCTCACAGCTCCAACTGAGCAGGACACGCCTCCACTGCTCCACGATTGGTTCCTTGTGCATGAAACTCTTTTGAGTTCACCTGTGAAAACATAAAAACAATAAACGGTGCCACCCGACCTGGGTGACACTCCAGACATTTTCAAGGCCCTTTTTTTCCCCCCTTTTTTTTTTGGTTTTTTTTTTTGTGTTTTTCTTTTTTTTTTTTTGGTTTTTTTTTTTGGGCACTAAAATCACAATTTTCCCCAGTGCCCCCTATAAAAGGGAAGGGGGACACTAAAAGCACCGGCAATTAAAACAAATTAAACTTTAAAACGTAAAATCAAATTAAAATTTGGTTGCCGGGCGTGATGATGCACTCCAGTCCCTCCGGTGCCCACCTCTCGCGGAAGGCCGCGAGCGTACCGGTGGACACCGCGTGCTCCATCTCCAAGGACACCCTGGACCGGATGTAAGAGCGGAAGAGAGGCAGGCAGTCAGGTTGAACGACCCCCTCGACCGCCCGCTGCCTGGACCGGCTGATGGCACCCTTGGCCGTGCCCAGGAGCAGTCCTACGAGGAGGCCTTCGGACCTACCCGCTCCCCTCCGCACAGGGTGCCCAAAGATCAGGAGAGTGGGACTGAAGTGCAGCCAGAATTTCAGGAGCAGCCCCTTCAAATAGTGGAACAGGGGCTGCAACCTCGTGCATTCAATAAAAACATGGAACACGGACTCCTCCAGACCGCAGAAATTGCAGGCGGCCTGGGAGTCCGTGAACCGGCTTAAAAATTTATTGCACGGCACTGCTCCGTGCACCACCCTCCAGGCCAAGTCCCCGATGAATAGTGGGAGGACCCCTGCGTAGAGTGCCCTCCATCGGGGACCCCCGCCTCCTCCGGACGGCAAGATGGTGCGCCATGGCGTGTCCGGACGGCCGGCGAGGATGGCAAAGTTGAGGGTGTGCAGGAGCAGCCCGTACAGGAAACCCCTCCGCGCGGAACTGAAAGGCACGGAGGGGATTTCCCCGAGGCGGCTCAAGTTGTGAGGCGCCGGCCCCCGAGGGAGGTTCCGGGGTTTGGCGCCGATGAGGAATTCCGTCCGGACGGGGGTCAGTTCGGACGGGATCTCCCCACGTGCTTGAGCCTCCTCGATACACCTAACGGAGTCAGGGCCCAGAGCTGTTTTTAGCGACTCAATGGCATCGGCCGCGTGGCGGACGTTGGCAGAGTTTAGGCGCCGCGCCAGCGTGTCTGGCGCCATCCAGCCCGCTCCTCCGCCATCGAGCAGGTCCCTGACCCTGGTCACCTCACCAGCCACAGCCCTCTCTTCCGACCGCCACATAAAGCCTCGGCCGTGGAGGTACGGATTCCCGAGCAGCGGCTCCTGCAGGACGGCCGCCACTCCAGCCGGCGGAGAGCTGCGCTTGGTGGAGACTTTGTTCCAGACCCTGATGAGTTCCCTGTAAAAGACAGGCAGCTCCCGGAGGGCGGTCCTGGCACCCCCCAAGTTCACAAACAGGAGCTGCGTGTCATAATTGAGGTCGAGCTGCTGGCGGAAGAAATACCTCGCCAGAGCGCACCACCTAGGAGGGGGCTCGACGTAAAGGTATCTCTGCAGGGTCTGAAGGCGGAAAGTCGCGAGCTGGGCGCTGACGCACACCAACGACTGACCGCCCTCCTCAAGCGGGAGACTCAAGACCGCGGCAGAGACCCAGTGCTTCCTGTTGTTCCAGAAGAAGTCCACCAGCTTCTTCTGTATCTTGGCGACAAACGCAGGGGGAGGGGTCAAAGTGACCAGCCGGTACCACAGCATTGCGGCCACCAGCTGGTTTATGACTAGCGCTCGACCCCTGTAGGACAGCACTCGGAGCAGTCCTGTCCAGCGCCCTAGGCGAGCGGCGACCTTGGCCTCCAGCTCCTGCCAGTTCGCCGGCCAGGCTTCCTCGTCGGGGCTAAGGTAGACTCCCAGATAGAGGAGATGGGTCGTGCTCCAGGCAAAAGGCCTGAGCTCCTCCGGCAGGGAGTCCACCCGCCACTGACCCACCAGGAGTCCGGAACATTTCTCCCAGTTGATCCTGGCGGAGGACGCGGCCGAGTAAATCTCCTGGCACTCACGCATCCTCCGCAGGTCAGCGGGATCCTCTATCGCGAGGAGCACGTCATCGGCGTAAGCCGAGAGGACGACCTCCACGCCCGGCCCTTGCAGAGCCAGTCCCGTCAACCTCGTCCGCAAGAGGCGCAGGAAAGGCTCCACGCAAACGGCGTATAACTGGCCGGACATGGGGCATCCCTGGCGCACCCCTCTCCTAAAGCGAAGGGGCGCCGTCAAGGACCCGTTAACCTTAATCAGACACTCCGCGGCGGTGTACAAAAGTCGGATCCGGGCGACGAAATGCGTCCCGAACCCGAAAGCGCGCAGAGTTCCGAGCAGATAGTCGTGATCCACCCTGTCGAACGCCTTCTCTTGGTCGAGGGATAGGAAGGCGACCGACAGACCAGCCTCCTGGGAGCAATGGATGAGGTCCCGGACCAGATGGATGTTGTCGTGGATCGTCCGGCCCGGGACCGTGTATGACTGGTCGGGGTGGATCATGTGGTCCAGCACGGCACCAAGGCGAGCAGACATCGCCCTGGCGAAGATTTTGTAGTCCGTGCTGAGGAGGGAGACCGGGCGCCAGTTCTTAAGGAGGCGGAGATCGCCCTTCTTAGGCAGCAGGACGATGACTGCCCTGCGCCAAGAGAGGGGCATCTCCCCGGTCGCCAGACTTTCCCCCAGGACCCGCGCGTAGTCGCTCCCCAGGACGTCCCAGAACGCCCTGTGGAACTCCACGGTCAGCCCGTCCAGCCCCGGGGATTTTCCCCTCGAGAGCCGGGCGAGGGCACCGGTCAGCTCCGCCAGGCTTAGCGGAGCTTCCAGATTTTCGGCGCCCTCCGGGCCGACCTTCGGCAGGTCCTCCCACAAAACTCTACGCGCTTCCTCGCTGGACGGATCCGGAGAGAACAGAGCCCCGTAATATTCACGGACCCTGTTGTTGACGCCCTCCGGATCCGAGACGAGAGAGCCGTCGTCGGCCAGCAGCGTCAAGAGCTGCTTACGGACACTCTGCCTTTTTTCCAGCGAGTAGAAGAAGGGGGAGCCGCGGTCCAGATCCCGCAGGAACCGGATCCGCGACCTCACGAACGCGCCTCGGGACCCGACGAGCTGCAGGTCCTTCAGCGCGGCCTTCTTCGCTTCGTACACCGTCCGCAGGGCCGGGTCCTGGACGACTTGACCGAGACGGGCTTCCAGGTCGAGCACCTCTTTTTCTAGGCGCCCGACTCTGGCCGCCCGCCTCTTGGTCGACCCCCTCGCGTACTCTTGACAGAAGACGCGGACGTGAGCCTTGCCCACGTCCCACCATAGCCTCAAGGAGGGGAAGCCCCCCTGCTTCCTTCTCCAGTCGGACCAGAATCGACGGAACGAGTCCTGGAACCGCACGTCCTCCAGCAGCCGGTTGTTAAAGTGCCAGTACGCGGACCCCGTCCTCGCGCGGAGCGAAGCGAGCTCCGCCCACACCAGGTGGTGGTCCGAACACGGCACCGGCCGCATGGAGGCCGCCGGGACGCAGGAAACGTACGCCCGAGACACGTAAAGGCGGTCGACTCTAGACCATCCAACTCCAGGCCTCACCCAAGTAAAGGCGCTGGAGTCGGGGTGGAGATTTCGCCAGACGTCCACCAAGTCGAAGGACCCGACCAGGTCCCTCAACTTCTCCATCGCCGTCATGCACTGCGGGGCACCGGAGCGGTCCCTCGCCTCGAGGGTGCAGTTAAAATCCCCCCCGAGGACAATGCAGTCGCCGACGTCGACGGAGCCAAGAAGAGCGGACACCTCTTCAAAGAAGCGCGTTTGCTGCGGGCCGGGATGAGGGGCGTACACGTTCACGAGATGGAGCGGCACGTCCCCCAGGCGAACCGTTACGTGCAGCAAGCGGCCTGGCACGGGCTCCTCGACCCCCAAGATCTCCGGCTGAAAATGCGGGCCCAGCAAGATGGCCACCCCACTAGAAATGGCGGTGAGGTGGCTCATGCGGACCTCTCCTTGCCATTCCAGGAGCCACGTGGCTTCGTCTCCCGGAACGGTGTGGGTTTCTTGCAGGAAGCACACCGCATATTTCCCCTCCCGCAGGAGCGAAAAATTGTCAAATCTACGGCGTGCCCCTCTGCCGCCGTTGATGTTGAGGCTGGCTATGGTTATCTTCATGGCAAAAGCATAGCGCAACCTCTACCTTAACCTATTGTGGGGGAGGGAGCGGAGTCTTTTGTTGAACTCCGCTCCCTCCGCAGCCCAGCGAGGAGTCCCTCGAGCTCGCGCAGCTCAAGGTGCTGCTCCTTTGTCAAGGGCCCGCCCGCGGCCAAGGTTTTAACGGCGGCGCGGACGGACCCCTTGATCAGCTCCGGCTCGGACCATTTTTCCAGGGCCAGTCGGGCTTGGTCGCGGCGACCCCGGCTCTGGGCCAAAAAGTCCCGGAGTTCCTTTGCAGGAATGAGGAGGGCCTCAGCGGCGGCCGCGAGCAGATCCACCGCCTCCCTGGCGGTGGTCTCTAGTTCTTCTCCCGCGTCCCCCACCGAGTCCCCGTCCTCCTCCGGGAGGTGGCCGCCAGCAGCCGGCCCATCGACCGCACAAGGTACGGCAAATGAACCGGCCGCTCCAACCGGCCCTGGCTCTGCCCCGATCCCACCCCCAGGATCGTCGGCAGAGGAGTCCCCACTGGGCTCTTTTAAAAATGGTGCTGGGTCGGGAAATGACAGCGGAAGGGGTTCCCCCTCCGCCCCAGGAACCGGGGAACAAGGAGAGACCCGGCCATAGGAAATCCCCAGGCCCTCCAAGTGCACCAGCTCCAAAGTAAGGGGCGAGGGTGGGTGTTCCTCCCCCTCCCCGCTGCCACCCCCCGGCCCAGCATCTACAGTTTCATTAAAATCAATATATTGTGTTTCTGCCGGGTCGAGCAACTCCCGGGGGAAGTTGGGTAATAGCTGGGCGGGCTCAGGTTCGGCCTTTTCGGCCTCGCCCGCCTCAGTCCCCGGGACGCCCGGCCCGGCGGCTACGCATTCCTCCGCGGTCCCCACGCCCCCCACGACAGGCAGATCTTCCACTCCATCCCCGGGAGGCAGAGGCTGGGCAGCCTCAACTGTCTCACCCTCCCCGGGGAAAGACTCCTCGCGCCTGCAGCGCAATTTGGGGGCGCTGGTGGGGGACGCGGGACACGCGGCGGGCACCGACTCCTCCGCGGAGGGATGTTGTTCCCCCTCCGCGTCATTGGGGCGGTGCCTCTTTTTGTTCCTGGGGGCGCGCGGAGTCAGGGAGACCCCCATGTCTGCCGAGGCCTCCCGCTCCGCCCCCCCCTTTTCCTTTTCTTGCCCGCGCCTGGGCCCCTCTGTGGTGTTATTCAAGGGCCCGGGCACGGGCTCGGGGCACCCCGCGCTCGCCGGTGACTGGGTTGGGCTGAGCGCGGTGGTCAAACTTTCCGGCGCACCGAGGGGACCCGCCTCTAGATGTTTCTCCTTCTTCCGCGCCTTCTTTCCGCTCGGACGCTCTCCCTCCCCCCCGCCGGAGGCCCTGAAAACAAAGGCCTCCGACGATGCCCGCGCACCCATGGCTCCCGGCACGCGGACGCAACTAGGGGGAGGGGTGGCGGCGGCGCCAGCTATGGCCGCCTTCGGTGGTTTGGCGGCCTTGGAGGCGGGGCAGTTCTTACGAACGTGCCCCACCTCCCTGCAGGCATGGCACCGCACGCCGTCCGACGTCCAGAAGACGCGGTAGGCAGTCCCCTCGTGCACCACATTAAAGTGCCCTTCTGTCATGTCCTCCCGCGCCAGCCGGACAAAGAGCTGGCGGCGGAAGGAGAACACGTGGCGCAGGCTGTTCTCCCTGAGGCCGAGCGGTATGGGGTTGATCCCCGACCTTACCTCCCCCAGTTGGTGTAGGTGAGGGAGGAGGAGCTCAGCGGAAACAAAGGGCGGGACGTTTGACACGATGACCCTCTGCGCGGTGGCCTCGAGAGGGTCCACCGGCAGGAACGTCCCGCCCACCGTGAGCCCCTTTTCAAGGGCCAGGGACACCGCCCGCTCCGACCCCAGGAAGAACACGGCCTTCCCAGACATCTTGGAGGCTGCGACAATGGCCGAGGGGCCGACTACCCCAGCCATCGCCCGCACGCACTCCTCGATGGTCATTGTGGGGTGAGTGTAGCTCCTGACCCCGTGTTTTTTAGTAATTAACCTAAATGGTGGCAGGGCAGCGGGTGGCGCAGGAGGGGCCGTGGAAGCGGTTGCCACCTGCGCATACGTCCTCGCTGGCCCTGCCACCGGCGTGGATGGGGTCGCCATCACGGGGTCCCTTTAAGGGCTACACCCACCCCAAAGTCACAGGCCTTAATGGTCTTAATTGGCCTCGTTAATTAACTGAGCAGAGGAGCCCTTAACGAGGTACCTCTCCCCTAGTTGGCAATTGGGGAGAGGCCTTGCTCCCTCTGCTCAGTTGTCTTAATTGTTTTTTTTTGTAAATTTGGAAGGAAGAGGCCTCAGAGAGAGAGGGGAGAAACAGAGTAGCAGAGAAAGAGAGAGGGGGGTGGGAAGGGGGGGGGGGACTGCGAGGGCAGGTCTCCCCTCGCAGCTGTGGGTGGGTGCACTCCCCAGATGGCAAAACACAAAAGTCTTTGGGGTGGTCTTCAGGTGCGGGGAGAAGATGTCTTCACCTGGGGTAGCTGGAGCCACCAGGCACTCCTAACGATCTTTAATTGGGTGATTGATAACAATCTTCAGCCTGGTAGCTCCAGCTATCCCAGGCTAGGCAAATGTGGGGGGGTGGGGGTGGTTCCAATTGTGGGGGGGGCCTAGTTGTAAGCACGGCCCCCACGCACACTACCACACACACACACACCCCCCGCGATGTTCCGGCCCTCAGTGGTCTTCTTTCCTCCCCCCACCGATACAACAAAGTCTTTTTGGGAAATGCACCCACACCCACCTGTAGAATTGTAGAGTCTCCCTACTTCCACACTGGATGTTGTTGGTCTTTTCCCCCTCTCTCCAACTCCTTGCAGGATGGTAAAGATGTAAAAAGTTTTCTGCTTCCTCCTCTCCCTCTGGGTAAAGTTGTAGTGAAGCCCCTTCCTTCCTTCTCTTCCTGGGCTGGTCTCAGGGCTCTCCAGGCAGGAGCTCAAGTTGATAGCAGCTCCTCTCACAGCTCACAGCTCCTACTGAGCAGGACACGCCTCCACTGCTCCACGATTGGTTCCTTGTGCATGAAACTCTTTTAGGAGTCTACCTGCAAAACATAAACAACATTAAACTGTGCCACCCGACCTGGGTGACACAGCAGACATTTTCAAGGCCCCCTTTTTTTTTTTTGGTTTTTTTTTTTTTTTTTTTTTTTTTTTTTTTTTTTTTTTGGCGCTAAAATCAAATTTTTCCAGTGCCCCCTATAAAAGGAGAGGGGGACACTAAAAACACCGGCAATTAAAACAAGTTAAACTTTAAAACGTAAAATCAAATTAAAATTTGGTTGCCGGGCGTGATGATGCACTCCAGTCCCTCCGGTGCCCACCTCTCGCGGAAGGCCGCGAGCGTACCGGTGGACACCGCGTGCTCCATCTCCAAGGACACCCTGGACCGGATGTAAGAGCGGAAGAGAGGCAGGCAGTCAGGTTGAACGACCCCCTCGACCGCCCGCTGCCTGGACCGGCTGATGGCACCCTTGGCCGTGCCCAGGAGCAGTCCTACGAGGAGGCCTTCGGACCTACCCGCTCCCCTCCGCACAGGGTGCCCAAAGATCAGGAGAGTGGGACTGAAGTGCAGCCAGAATTTCAGGAGCAGCCCCTTCAAATAATAAAACAGGGGCTGCAACCTCGTGCATTCCATAAAAACATGGAACACGGACTCCTCCAGACCGCAGAAATTGCAGGCGGCCTGGGAGTCCGTGAACCGGCTTAAAAATTTGTTGCACGGCACTGCTCCGTGCACCACCCTCCAGGCCAAGTCCCCGATGAATAGTGGGAGGACCCCTACGTAGAGGGCCCTCCATCGGGGACCCCCGCCTCCTCCGGACGGCAAGATGGTACGCCATGGCGTGTCCGGACGGCCGGCGAGGATGGCAAAGTTGAGGGTGTGCAGGAGCAGCCCGTACAGGAAACCCCTCCGCGCGGAACTGAAAGGCACGGAGGGGATTTCCCCGAGGCGGCTCAAGTTGTGAGGCGCCGGCCCCCGAGGGAGGTTCCGGGGTTTGGCGCCGATGAGGAATTCCGTCCGGACGGGGGTCAGTTCGGACGGGATCTCCCCACGTGCTTGAGCCTCCTCGATACACCTAACGGAGTCAGGGCCCAGAGCTGTTTTTAGCGACTCGATGGCATCGGCCGCGCGGCGGACGTTGGCAGAATTTAGGCGCCGCGCCAGCGTGACTGGCGCCATCCAGCCCGCTCCTCCGCCATCGAGCAGGTCCCTGACCCTGGTCACCTCACCAGCCACAGCCCTCTCTTCCGACCGCCACATGAAGCCTCGGCCGTGGAGGTACGGATTCCCGAGCAGCGGTTCCTGCAGGACGGCCGCCACTCCAGCCGGCGGAGAGCTGCGCTTGGTGGAGACTTTGTTCCAGACCCTGATGAGTTCCCTGTAAAAGACAGGCAGCTCCCGGAGGGCGGTCCTGGCACCCCCCAAGTTCACAAACAGGAGCTGCGTGTCATAATTGAGGTCGAGCTGCTGGCGGAAGAAATACCTCGCCAGAGCACACCACCTAGGAGGGGGCTCGACGTAAAGGTATCTCTGCAGGGTCTGAAGACGGAAAGTCGCGAGCTGGGCGCTGACGCACACCAACGACTGACCGCCCTCCTCAAGCGGGAGACTCAAGACCGCGACAGAGACCCAGTGCTTCCTGTTGTTCCAGAAGAAGTCCACCAGCTTCTTCTGTATCTTGGCGACAAACGCAGGGGGAGGGGTCAAAGTGACCAGCCGGTACCACAGCATTGCGGCCACCAGCTGGTTTA
This sequence comes from Pristiophorus japonicus, assembly GCF_044704955.1. Classification (NCBI taxonomy): domain Eukaryota; kingdom Metazoa; phylum Chordata; class Chondrichthyes; family Pristiophoridae; genus Pristiophorus; species Pristiophorus japonicus. Next base: position 52,741,416 of record NC_091985.1, on the reverse strand, counting down.
TGACTAGCGCTCGACCCCTGTAGGACAGCACTCGGAGCAGTCCTGTCCAGCGCCCTAGGCGAGCGGCGACCTTGGCCTCCAGCTCCTGCCAGTTCGCCGGCCAGGCTTCCTCGTCGGGGCTAAGGTAGACTCCCAGATAGAGGAGATGGGTCGTGCTCCAGGCAAAAGGCCTGAGCTCCTCCGGCAGGGAGTCCACCCGCCACTGACCCACCAGGAGTCCGGAACATTTCTCCCAGTTGATCCTGGCGGAGGACGCGGCCGAGTAAATCTCCTGGCACTCACGCATCCTCCGCAGGTCAGCGGGATCCTCTACCGCGAGGAGCACGTCATCGGCGTAAGCCGAGAGGACGACCTCCACGCCCGGCCCTTGCAGAGCCAGTCCCGTCAACCTCGTCCGCAAGAGGCGCAGGAAAGGCTCCACGCAAACGGCGTATAACTGGCCGGACATGGGGCATCCCTGGCGCACCCCTCTCCTAAAGCGAAGGGGCGCCGTCAAGGACCCGTTAACCTTAATCAGACACTCCGCGGCGGCGTACAAAAGTCGGATCCGGGCGACGAAATGCGTCCCGAACCCGAAAGCGCGCAGAGTTCCGAGCAGATAGTCGTGATCCACCCTGTCGAACGCCTTCTCTTGGTCGAGGGATAGGAAGGCGACCGACAGACCAGCCTCCTGGGAGCAATGGATGAGGTCCCGGACCAGATGGATGTTGTCGTGGATCGTCCGGCCCGGGACCGTGTATGACTGGTCGGGGTGGATCATGTGGTCCAGCACGGCACCAAGGCGAGCAGACATCGCCCTGGCGAAGATTTTGTAGTCCGTGCTGAGGAGGGAGACCGGGCGCCAGTTCTTAAGGAGGCGGAGATCGCCCTTCTTAGGCAGCAGGACGATGACTGCCCTGCGCCAAGAGAGGGGCATCTCCCCGGTCGCCAGACTTTCCCCCAGGACCCGCGCGTAGTCGCTCCCCAGGACGTCCCAGAACGCCCTGTGGAACTCCACGGTCAGCCCGTCCAGCCCCGGGGATTTTCCCCTCGAGAGCCGGGCGAGGGCACCGGTCAGCTCCGCCAGGCTTAGCGGAGCTTCCAGATTTTCGGCGCTTCCGGGCCGACCTTCGGCAGGTCCTCCCACAAAACTCTACGCGCTTCCTCGCTGGACGGATCCGGAGAGAACAGAGCCCCGTAATATTCACGGACCCTGTTGTTGACGCCCTCCGGATCCGAGACGAGAGAGCCGTCGTCGGCCAGCAGCGTCAAGAGCTGCTTACGGACACTCTGCCTTTTTTCCAGCGAGTAGAAGAAGGGGGAGCCGCGGTCCAGATCCCGCAGGAACCGGATCCGCGACCTCACGAACGCGCCTCGGGACCCGACGAGCTGCAGGTCCTTCAGCGCGGCCTTCTTCGCTTCGTACACCGTCCGCAGGGCCGGGTCCTGGACGACTTGACCGAGACGGGCTTCCAGGTCGAGCACCTCTTTTTCTAGGCGCCCGACTCTGGCCGCCCGCCTCTTGGTCGACCCCCTCGCGTACTCTTGACAGAAGACGCGGACGTGAGCCTTGCCCACGTCCCACCATAGCCTCAAGGAGGGGAAGCCCCCCTGCTTCCTTCTCCAGTCGGACCAGAATCGACGGAACGAGTCCTGGAATCGCACGTCCTCCAGCAGCCGGTTATTAAAGTGCCAGTACGCGGACCCCGTCCTCGCGCGGAGCGAAGCGAGCTCCGCCCACACCAGGTGGTGGTCCGAACACGGCACCGGCCACATGGAGGCCGCCGGGACGCAGGAAACGTACGCCCGAGACACGTAAAGGCGGTCGACTCTAGACCATCCAACTCCAGGCCTCACCCAAGTAAAGGCGCTGGAGTCGGGGTGGAGATTTCGCCAGACGTCCACCAAGTCGAAGGACCCGACCAGGTCCCTCAACTTCTCCATCGCCGTCATGCACTGCGGGGCACCGGAGCGGTCCCTCGCCTCGAGGGTGCAGTTAAAATCCCCCCCGAGGACAATGCAGTCGCCGACGTCGACGGAGCCAAGAAGAGCGGACACCTCTTCAAAGAAGCACGTCTGCTGCGGGCCGGGCTGAGGGGCGTACACGTTCACGAGATGGAGCGGCACGTCCCCCAGGCGAACCGTTACGTGCAGCAAGCGGCCTGGCACGGGCTCCTCGACCCCCAAGATCTCCGGCTGAAAATGCGGGCCCAGCAAGATGGCCACCCCACTAGAAATGGCGGTGAGGTGGCTCATGCGGACCTCTCCTTGCCATTCCAGGAGCCACGTGGCTTCGTCTCCCGGAACGGTGTGGGTTTCTTGCAGGAAGCACACCGCATATTTCCCCTCCCGCAGGAGCGAAAAATTGTCAAATCTACGGCGTGCCCCTCTGCCGCCGTTGATGTTGAGGCTGGCTATGGTTATCTTCATGGCAAAAGCATAGTACAACCTCTACCTTAACCTATTGTGGGGGAGGGAGCGGAGTCTTTTGTTGAACTCCGCTCCTTCAGCAGCCCAGCGAGGAACTTTTTGAGCCGGCGCAGCTCAAGGCCCTGAGCCTTTGATAAGGGCCCGCCCGCGGCCATGGTTTTAGTGGCGGCGCGGACGGATGCGACGAGCAGCCCCGGCTCGGACCATCTTTCCAGGGCCAGACGGGCTTGGTCGCGGCGACCCCGGCACTGGACCAAAAAGTCCCGGAGTTCCTCTGCGGGAATGAGGAGGGTCTCAGTGGCGGCCGCGAGCAGATCCACCGCCTCACTGGCGATGGACTCGAGATCTTCACCCACGTCCTCCACCGAGTCCCCGTCCCCCTCCGGGAGGTCGCCGCTAGCAGCCGGCCCGTCGACCGCACGAGGTACGGCAAACGGCCCGGCCGCTCCATCTGGCCCTGGCTCTGCCCCGATCCCACCCCCAGGATCGTCGGCAGAGGAGTCCCCACTGGGCTCTTTTAAAATTGGTGCTGGGTCGGGAAGCGACAGCGGAAGGGGTTCCTCCTCCGCCCCAGGAACCGGGGAACACGGAGAGACCCGGTTTAGGAAGTTCTCCAGGTCCACCAAGTCCCCCAGCTCCAAAGTAGGGGGCAAGGGTTGTTGTTCTTCCCCCTCCCCGCCGCCTCCCCCCAGCCCAGCGTGTACGGATTCATTAAAATTGTTCATATTCTCAGTTTCTACCGGGTCGAGCAAATCCCGGGGGAAGTTGGGTATTGGCTGGGCGGGCTCAGGTTCGGCCTTTTCGGCCCCGCCCGCCTCGGTCCCCGGGACGCTCGACCCGGCGGCTACGCATTCTTCCACTGGCCCCACGCCCCCCACGACAGGCAGATCTGCCACGCCCTCCCCAGGAGGCAGCGGCTGGGCAGCCTCGACTGCCTCATCCTCCCCGGGGACAGACTCCTCGCGCCTGCAGCGCAATTTGGGGGCGCTGGTGGGGGACACGCGGCGGGCACCGCCTCCTCCGCGGAGGGATGTTGTTCCCCCTCCGCCTCATTGGGGCGGTGCCTCTTTTTGTTCCTGGGGGTGCGCGAAGGCAGGGAGACCTCTGTGTCTGCCGAGGCCTCCCGCTCCGCCCCCCCCTGTTCCTTTTCTTGCCCGCGCCCGGGCCCCTCCGCGGTATTGGTCAAGGGCTCGGGCACGGGCTCAGGGCACCCCGCGCTCGCCGGTGACGGGGTTGGGCTGAGCGCGGTGGTCAAATTTTCCGGCGCACTGAGGGGACCCGCCTCGAGATGTTTCGCCTTCTTCCGCGCCTTCTTTCCGGTCGAACGCTCTCCCTCCCCCCCGCCGGAGGCCCTGAAAACAAAGGCCTCCGACGATGCCCGCGCACCCATGGCTCCCGGCACGCGGACGCAACTAGGGGGAGGGGTGGCGGCGGTGCCAGCCTTGGCCGCCTTCGGTGGTTTGGCGGCCTTGGAGGCGGGGCAGTTCTTACGAACATGCCCCACCTCCCTGCAGGCATGGCACCGCACGCCGTCCGACGTCCAGAAGACGCGGTAGGCAGTCCCCTCGTGCACCACATTAAAGTTCCCCTCCGTCGTCTCCTCCCGCGCCAGCCGGACAAAGAGCTGGCGGCGGAAGGAGAACACGTGGCGCAGGCTGCTCTCCCTGAGGCCGAGCGGTATGGGGTTGATCCCCGACCTTACCTCCCCCAGTTGGTGTAGGTGAGGGAGGAGGAGCTCAGCGGGAACAAAGGGCGGGACGTTTGAAATGATGACCCTCTGCGCGGTGGCCTCGAGAGGGTCCACCGGCAGGAACGTCCCGCCCACCGTGAGCCCCTTTTCAAGGGCCAGGGACACCGCCCGCTCCGACCCCAGGAAGAACACGGCCTTCCCAGACATCTTGGAGGCTGCGACAATGGCCGAGGGGCCGACTACCCCAGCCATCGCCCGCACGCACTCCTCGATGCTCATTGTGGGGTGAGTGTAGCTCTTGACCCCGTGTTTTTTAGTTATAAGTCTGAAAGGTGGCAGGGCAGCGGCTGGCGCAGGAGGTGCCGTGGATGTGGACACCGCCTGCGCATACGACCTTGCTGGCCCTGCCACCGGCGTGGATGGGGTCGCCATCACGGGGTCCCTTTAAGGGCTACACCCACCCCAAAGTCACAGGCCTTAATGGTCTTTAATGGCCTCGTGTATTTAACTGAGCAGAGGAGCCCTTAACGAGGCACCTCTCCCCTCGTTGACAATTGGGGAGAGGCCTTGCTCCCTCTGCTCAGTTGTCTTAATTGTTTTTTTTTATAAAATTTGGAAGGAAAGGGTTCTCAGAGAGAGAGGGGAGAAACAGAGTAGCAGAGAAAAGAGAGAGGGGGGTGGGAAGGGGGGGGGGCTGCGAGGGCAGGTCTCTCCTCGCAGCTGTGGGTGGGTGCACTCCCCAGATGGCAAAACACAAAAGTCTTTGAGGTGGTCTTCAGGTGGGGGGAGAAGATGTCTTCACCTCGGGTAGCTGGAGCCACCAGGCACTCCTAACGATCTTTAATTGGGTGATTAATAACAATCTTCAGCCTGGTAGCTCCAGCTATCCCAGGCTAGGCAAATGTGGGGGGTGGGGGGGGTTCCAATTGTGGGGGGGGGGCCTAGTTGTAAGCAAGGCCCCTACACACACTACCACACACACACACACCCCCCGCGATGTTCCGGCCCTCAGTGGTCTTCTTTCCTCCCCCCACCGATACAACAAAGTCTGTTTGGGGAAATGCACCCACACCCACCTGTAGAATGTAGAGTCTCCCTCCTTCCACACTGGATGTTGGTTGTTGTGGTTTTTCCCCCTCTCTCCAACTCCTTGCAGAAATGATAAAGATGTTGAAAGTTTTCTGCTTTCTCCTCCTCTCCCTCTGGATAGAAGTTGGTGTGAAACCCCTTCCTTCCTTCTATTCCTGGGCTGGTCTCAGGGCTCTACAGGCAGGAGCTCAAGTTGATAGCAGCTCCTCTCACAGCTCACAGCTCCTACTGAGCAGGACACGCCTCCACTGCTCCACGATTGGTTCCTTGTGCATGAAACTCTTTTAGGAGTCTACCTGCAAAACATAAACAACATTAAACTGTGCCACCCGACCTGGGTGACACAGCAGACATTTTCAAGGCCCCCTTTTTTTTTTTTTTTTTTTTTTTGGCGCTAAAATCAAATTTTTCCAGTGCCCCCTATAAAAGGAGAGGGGGACACTAAAAACACCGGCAATTAAAACAAGTTAAACTTTAAAACGTAAAATCAAATTAAAATTTGGTTGCCGGGCGTGATGATGCACTCCAGTCCCTCCGGTGCCCACCTCTCGCGGAAGGCCGCGAGCGTACCGGTGGACACCGCGTGCTCCATCTCCAAGGACACCCTGGACCGGATGTAAGAGCGGAAGAGAGGCAGGCAGTCAGGTTGAACGACCCCCTCGACCGCCCGCTGCCTGGACCGGCTGATGGCACCCTTGGCCGTGCCCAGGAGCAGTCCTACGAGGAGGCCTTCGGACCTACCCGCTCCCCTCCGCACAGGGTGCCCAAAGATCAGGAGAGTGGGACTGAAGTGCAGCCAGAATTTCAGGAGCAGCCCCTTCAAATAATAAAACAGGGGCTGCAACCTCGTGCATTCCATAAAAACATGGAACACGGACTCCTCCAGACCGCAGAAATTGCAGGCGGCCTGGGAGTCCGTGAACCGGCTTAAAAATTTGTTGCACGGCACTGCTCCGTGCACCACCCTCCAGGCCAAGTCCCCGATGAATAGTGGGAGGACCCCTGCGTAGAGGGCCCTCCATCGGGGACCCCCGCCTCCTCCGGACGGCAAGATGGTACGCCATGGCGTGTCCGGACGGCCGGCGAGGATGGCAAAGTTGAGGGTGTGCAGGAGCAGCCCGTACAGGAAACCCCTCCGCGCGGAACTGAAAGGCACGGAGGGGATTTCCCCGAGGCGGCTCAAGTTGTGAGGCGCCGGCCCCCGAGGGAGGTTCCGGGGTTTGGCGCCGATGAGGAATTCCGTCCGGACGGGGGTCAGTTCGGACGGGATCTCCCCACGTGCTTGAGCCTCCTCGATACACCTAACGGAGTCAGGGCCCAGAGCTGTTTTTAGCGACTCGATGGCATCGGCCGCGCGGCGGACGTTGGCAGAATTTAGGCGCCGCGCCAGCGTGACTGGCGCCATCCAGCCCGCTCCTCCGCCATCGAGCAGGTCCCTGACCCTGGTCACCTCACCAGCCACAGCCCTCTCTTCCGACCGCCACATGAAGCCTCGGCCGTGGAGGTACGGATTCCCGAGCAGCGGTTCCTGCAGGACGGCCGCCACTCCAGCCGGCGGAGAGCTGCGCTTGGTGGAGACTTTGTTCCAGACCCTGATGAGTTCCCTGTAAAAGACAGGCAGCTCCCGGAGGGCGGTCCTGGCACCCCCCAAGTTCACAAACAGGAGCTGCGTGTCATAATTGAGGTCGAGCTGCTGGCGGAAGAAATACCTCGCCAGAGCACACCACCTAGGAGGGGGCTCGACGTAAAGGTATCTCTGCAGGGTCTGAAGACGGAAAGTCGCGAGCTGGGCGCTGACGCACACCAACGACTGACCGCCCTCCTCAAGCGGGAGACTCAAGACCGCGACAGAGACCCAGTGCTTCCTGTTGTTCCAGAAGAAGTCCACCAGCTTCTTCTGTATCTTGGCGACAAACGCAGGGGGAGGGGTCAAAGTGACCAGCCGGTACCACAGCATTGCGGCCACCAGCTGGTTTATGACTAGCGCTCGACCCCTGTAGGACAGCACTCGGAGCAGTCCTGTCCAGCGCCCTAGGCGAGCGGCGACCTTGGCCTCCAGCTCCTGCCAGTTCGCCGGCCAGGCTTCCTCGTCGGGGCTAAGGTAGACTCCCAGATAGAGGAGATGGGTCGTGCTCCAGGCAAAAGGCCTGAGCTCCTCCGGCAGGGAGTCCACCCGCCACTGACCCACCAGGAGTCCGGAACATTTCTCCCAGTTGATCCTGGCGGAGGACGCGGCCGAGTAAATCTCCTGGCACTCACGCATCCTCCGCAGGTCAGCGGGATCCTCTACCGCGAGGAGCACGTCATCGGCGTAAGCCGAGAGGACGACCTCCACGCCCGGCCCTTGCAGAGCCAGTCCCGTCAACCTCGTCCGCAAGAGGCGCAGGAAAGGCTCCACGCAAACGGCGTATAACTGGCCGGACATGGGGCATCCCTGGCGCACCCCTCTCCTAAAGCGAAGGGGCGCCGTCAAGGACCCGTTAACCTTAATCAGACACTCCGCGGCGGCGTACAAAAGTCGGATCCGGGCAACGAAATGCGTCCCGAACCCGAAAGCGCGCAGAGTTCCGAGCAGATAGTCGTGATCCACCCTGTCGAACGCCTTCTCTTGGTCGAGGGATAGGAAGGCGACCGACAGACCAGCCTCCTGGGAGCAATGGATGAGGTCCCGGACCAGATGGATGTTGTCGTGGATTGTCCGGCCCGGGACCGTGTATGACTGGTCGGGGTGGATCATGTGGTCCAGCACGGCACCAAGGCGAGCAGACATCGCCCTGGCGAAGATTTTGTAGTCCGTGCTGAGGAGGGAGACCGGGCGCCAGTTCTTAAGGAGGCGGAGATCGCCCTTCTTAGGCAGCAGGACGATGACTGCCCTGCGCCAAGAGAGGGGCATCTCCCCGGTCGCCAGACTTTCCCCCAGGACCCGCGCGTAGTCGCCCCCCAGGACGTCCCAGAACGCCCTGTGGAACTCCACGGTCAGCCCGTCCAGCCCCGGGGATTTTCCCCTCGAGAGCCGGGCGAGGGCACCGGTCAGCTCCGCCAGGCTTAGCGGAGCTTCCAGATTTTCGGCGCCCTCCGGGCCGACCTTCGGCAGGTCCTCCCACAAAACTCTACGCGCTTCCTCGCTGGACGGATCCGGAGAGAACAGAGCCCCGTAATATTCACGGACCCTGTTGTTGACGCCCTCCGGATCCGAGACGAGAGAGCCGTCGTCGGCCAGCAGCGTCAAGAGCTGCTTACGGACACTCTGCCTTTTTTCCAGCGAGTAGAAGAAGGGGGAGCCGCGGTCCAGATCCCGCAGGAACCGGATCCGCGACCTCACGAACGCGCCTCGGGACCCGACGAGCTGCAGGTCCTTCAGCGCGGCCTTCTTCGCTTCGTACACCGTCCGCAGGGCCGGGTCCTGGACGACTTGACCGAGACGGGCTTCCAGGTCGAGCACCTCTTTTTCTAGGCGCCCGACTCTGGCCGCCCGCCTCTTGGTCGACCCCCTCGCGTACTCTTGACAGAAGACGCGGACGTGAGCCTTGCCCACGTCCCACCATAGCCTCAAGGAGGGGAAGCCCCCCTGCTTCCTTCTCCAGTCGGACCAGAATCGACGGAACGAGTCCTGGAACCGCACGTCCTCCAGCAGCCGGTTGTTAAAGTGCCAGTACGCGGACCCCGTCCTCGCGCGGAGCGAAGCGAGCTCCGCCCACACCAGGTGGTGGTCCGAGCACGGCACCGGCCGCATGGAGGCCGCCGGGACGCAGGAAACGTACGCCCGAGACACGTAAAGGCGGTCGACCCTAGACCATCCAACTCCAGGCCTCACCCAAGTAAAGGCGCTGGAGTCGGGGTGGAGATTTCGCCAGACGTCCACCAAGTCGAAGGACCCGACCAGGTCCCTCAACTTCTCCATCGCCGTCATGCACTGCGGGGCACCGGAGCGGTCCCTCGCCTCGAGGGTGCAGTTAAAATCCCCCCCGAGGACAATGCAGTCGCCGACGTCGACGGAGCCAAGAAGAGCGGACACCTCTTCAAAGAAGCGCGTTTGCTGCGGGCCGGGATGAGGGGCGTACACGTTCACGAGATGGAGCGGCACGTCCCCCAGGCGAACCGTTACGTGCAGCAAGCGGCCTGGCACGGGCTCCTCGACCCCCAAGATCTCCGGCTGAAAATGCGGGCCCAGCAAGATGGCCACCCCACTTGAAATGGCGGTGAGGTGGCTCATGCGGACCTCTCCTTGCCATTCCAGGAGCCACGTGGCTTCGTCTCCCGGAACGGTGTGGGTTTCTTGCAGGAAGCACACCGCATATTTCCCCTCCCGCAGGAGCGAAAAATTGTCAAATCTACGGCGTGCCCCTCTGCCGCCGTTGATGTTGAGGCTGGCTATGGTTATCTTCATGGCAAAAGCATAGTGCAACCTCTACCTTAACCTATTGTGGGGGAGGGAGCGGAGTCTTTTGTTGAACTCCGCTCCCTCCGCAGCCCAGCGAGGAGTCCCTCGAGCTCGCGCAGCTCAAGGTGCTGCTCCTTTGTCAAGGGCCCGCCCGCGGCCAAGGTTTAAACGGCGGCGCGGACGGACCCCTTGATCAGCTCCGGCTCGGACCATTTTTCCAGGGCCAGTCGGGCTTGGTCGCGGCGACCCCGGCTCTGGGCCAAAAAGTCCCGGAGTTCCTTTGCAGGAACGAGGAGGGCCTCAGCGGCGGCCGCGAGCAGATCCACCGCCTCCCTGGCGGTGGTCTCTAGGTCTTCACCCACGTCCCCCACCGAGTCCCCGTCCTCCTCCGGGAGGTGGCCGCCAGCAGCCGGCCCATCGACCGCACAAGGTACGGCAAATGAACCGGCCGCTCCAACCGGCCCTGGCACTGCCCCGATCCCACCCCCAGGATCGTCGGCAGAGGAGTCCCCACTGGGCTCTTTTAAAAATGGTGCTGGGTCGGGAAATGACAGCGGAAGGGGTTCCCCCTCCGCCCCAGGAACCGGAGAACAAGGAGAGACCCGGCCATAGGAAATCCCCAGGCCCTCCAAGTGCTCCAGCTCCAAAGTAAGGGGCGAGGGTGGGTGTTCCTCCCCCTCCCCGCTGCCACCCCCCGGCCCAGCATCTACAGTTTCATTAAAATCAATATATTTTGTTTCTGCCGGGTCGAGCAACTCCCGGGGGAAGTTGGGTAATAGCTGGGCGGGCTCAGGTTCGGCCTTTTCGGCCTCGCCCGCCTCAGTCCCCGGGACGCCCGGCCCGGCGGCTACGCATTCCTCCGCGGTCCCCACGCCCCCCACGACAGGCAGATCTTCCACTCCATCCCCGGGAGGCAGAGGCTGGGCAGCCTCAACTGTCTCACCCTCCCCGGGGAAAGACTCCTCGCGCCTGCAGCGCAATTTGGGGGCGCTGGTGGGGGACGCGGGACACGCGGCGGGCACCGCCTCCTCCGCGGAGGGATGTTGTTCCCACTCCGCCTCATTGGGGCGGTGCCTCTTTTTGTTCCTGGGGGCGCGCGGAGTCAGGGAGACCTCCATGTCTGCCGAGGCCTCCCGCTCCGCCCCCTCTTTTCCTTTTCTTGCCCGCGCCTGGGCCCCTCTGTGGTGGTATTCAAGGGCCCGGGCACGGGCTCGGGGCACCCCGCGCTCGCCGGTGACTGGGTTGGGCTGAGCGCGGTGGTCAGACTTTCCGGCGCACCGAGGGGACCCGCCTCTAGATGTTTCTCCTTCTTCCGCGCCTTCTTTCCGCTCGGACGCTCTCCCTCCCCCCCGCCGGAGGCCCTGAAAACAAAGGCCTCCGACGATGCCCGCGCACCCATGGCTCCCGGCACGCGGACGCAACTAGGGGGAGGGGTGGCGGCAGCGCCAGCCTTGGCCGCCTTCGGTGGTTTGGCGGCCTTGGAGGCGGGGCAGTTCTTACGAACATGCCCCACCTCTCTGCAGGCATGGCACCGCACGCCGTCCGACGTCCAGAAGACGCGGTAGGCAGTCCCCTCGTGCACCACATTAAAGTGCCCTTCTGTCACGTCCTCCCGCGCCAGCCGGACAAAGAGCTGGCGGCGGAAGGAGAACACGTGGCGCAGGCTGTTCTCCCTGAGGCCGAGCGGTATGGGGTTGATCCCTGACCTTACCTCCCCCAGTTGTTGTAGGTGAGGGAGGAGGAGCTCAGCGGGAACAAAGGGCGGGACGTTCGACACGATGACCCTCTGCGCGGTGGCCTCGAGAGGATCCACCGGCAGGAACGTCCCGCCCACCGTGAGCCCCTTTTCAAGGGCCAGGGACACCGCCCGCTCCGACCCCAGGAAGAACACGGCCTTCCCAGACATCTTGGAGGCTGCGACAATGGCCGAGGGGCCGACTACCCCAGCCATCGCCCGCACGCACTCCTCAATGCTCATTGTGGGGTGAGTGTAGCTCTTGACCCCGTGTTTCCTGGTTATAAGTCTGAACGGTGGCAGGGCAGCGGGTGGCGCAGGAGGTGCCGTGGATGTGGACACCGCCTGCGCATACGTCCTTGCTGGCCCTGCCACCGGCGTGGATGGGGTCGCCATCACGGGGTCCCTTTAAGGGCTACACCCACCCCAAAGTCACAGGCCTTAATGGTCTTTAATGGCCTCTTATGTTAACTGAGCAGAGGAGCCCTTAACGAGGCACCTCTCCCCTCGTTGACAATTGGGGAGAGGCCTTGCTCCCTCTGCTCAGTTGTCTTAATTGGTTTTTTTTTATTAATTTGGAAGGAAAGGGTTCTCAGAGAGAGAGGGGAGAAACAGAGGGTAACGGAGAAAGAGAGAGGGGGGTGGGAAGGGGGGGGCGCTGCGAGGGCAGGTCTCCCCTCGCAGCTGTGGGTGGGTGCACTCCCCAGATGGCAAAACACAAAAGTCTTTGGGGTGGTCTTCAGGTGGGGGGAGAAGATGTCTTCACCTGGGGTAGCTGGAGCCACCAGGCACTCCTAACGATCCTCAATAGGGTGATTAATGACTCTTCAGCCTGGTAGCTCCAGCTATCCCAGGCTAGGCAAATGTGGGGGGGGTGGGGGGGGTTCCAATTGTGGGGGGGGCCCAGTTGTAAGCACAGCCCCCACGCACACTACCACACACACACACACACCCCCCGCGATGTTCCGGCCCTCAGTGGTCTTCTTTCCTCCCCCCACCGATACAACAAAGTCTGTTTGGGGAAATGCACCCACACCCACCTGTAGAGATAGTAGAGTCTCCCTCCTTCCACACTGGATGTTGGTTGTTGTGGTTTTTCCCCCTCTCTCCAACTCTTTGCAGAAATGATAAAGATGTTGAAAGTTTTCTGCTTTCTCCTCCTCTCCCTCTGGATAGAAGTTGGTGTGAAACCCCTTCCTTCCTTCTATTCCTGGGCTGGTCTCAGGGCTCTACAGGCAGGAGCTCAAGTTGATAGCAGCTCCTCTCACAGCTCACAGCTCCTACTGAGCAGGACACGCCTCCACTGCTCCACGATTGGTTCCTTGTGCATGAATTTCTTTTAGGAGTCTACCTGCAAAACATAAACAACATTAAACTGTGCCACCCGACCTGGGTGACACAGCAGACATTTTCAAGGCCCCTTTTTTTTTTGGTTTTTGGTTTTTTTTTTTGGGGCGCTAAAATCAAATTTTTCCAGTGCCCCCTATAAAAGGAGAGGGGGACACTAAAAACACCGGCAATTAAAACAAATTAAACTTTAAAACGTAAAATCAAATTAAAATTTGGTTGCCGGGCGTGATGATGCACTCCAGTCCCTCCGGTGCCCACCTCTCGCGGAAGGCCGCGAGCGTACCGGTGGACACCGCGTGCTCCATCTCCAAGGACACCCTGGACCGGATGTAAGAGCGGAAGAGAGGCAGGCAGTCAGGTTGAACGACCCCCTCGACCGCCCGCTGCCTGGACCGGCTGATGGCACCCTTGGCCGTGCCCAGGAGCAGTCCTACGAGGAGGCCTTCGGACCTACCCGCTCCCCTCCGCACAGGGTGCCCAAAGATCAGGAGAGTGGGACTGAAGTGCAGCCAGAATTTCAGGAGCAGCCCCTTCAAATAGTGGAACAGGGGCTGCAACCTCGTGCATTCAATAAAAACATGGAACACGGACTCCTCCAGACCGCAGAAATTGCAGGCGGCCTGGGAGTCCGTGAACCGGCTTAAAAATTTATTGCACGGCACTGCTCCGTGCACCACCCTCCAGGCCAAGTCCCCGATGAATAGTGGGAGGACCCCTGCGTAGAGTGCCCTCCATCGGGGACCCCCGCCTCCTCCGGACGGCAAGATGGCGTGTCCGGACGGCCGGCGAGGATGGCAAAGTTGAGGGTGTGCAGGAGCAGCCCGTACAGGAAACCCCTCCGCGCGGAACTGAAAGGCACGGAGGGGATTTCCCCGAGGCGGCTCAAGTTGTGAGGCGCCGGCCCCCGAGGGAGGTTCCGGGGTTTGGCGCCGATGAGGAATTCCGTCCGGACGGGGGTCAGTTCGGACGGGATCTCCCCACGTGCTTGAGCCTCCTCGATACACCTAACGGAGTCAGGGCCCAGAGCTGTTTTTAGCGACTCGATGGCATCGGCCGCGTGGCGGACGTTGGCAGAATTTAGGCGCCGCGCCAGCGTGACTGGCGCCATCCAGCCCGCTCCTCCGCCATCGAGCAGGTCCCTGACCCTGGTCACCTCACCAGCCACAGCCCTCTCTTCCGACCGCCACATAAAACCTCGGCCGTGGAGGTACGGATTCCCGAGCAGCGGCTCCTGCAGGACGGCCGCCACTCCAGCCGGTGGAGAGCTGCGCTTGGTGGAGACTTTGTTCCAGACCCTGATGAGTTCCCTGTAAAAGACAGGCAGCTCCCGGAGGGCGGTCCTGGCACCCCCCAAGTTCACAAACAGGAGCTGCGTGTCATAATTGAGGTCGAGCTGCTGGCGGAAGAAATACCTCGCCAGAGCACACCACCTAGGAGGGGGCTCGACGTAAAGGTATCTCTGCAGGGTCTGAAGACGGAAAGTCGCGAGCTGGGCGCTGACGCACACCAACGACTGACCGCCCTCCTCAAGCGGGAGACTCAAGACCGCGGCAGAGACCCAGTGCTTCCTGTTGTTCCAGAAGAAGTCCACCAGCTTCTTCTGTATCTTGGCGACAAACGCAGGGGGAGGGGTCAAAGTGACCAGCCGGTACCACAGCATTGCGGCCACCAGCTGGTTTATAACTAGCGCTCGACCCCTGTAGGACAGCACTCGGAGCAGTCCTGTCCAGCGCCCTAGGCGAGCGGCGACCTTGGCCTCCAGCTCCTGCCAGTTCGCCGGCCAGGCTCCCTCGTCGGGGCTAAGGTAGACTCCCAGATAGAGGAGATGGGTCGTGCTCCAGGCAAAAGGCCTGAGCTCCTCCGGCAGGGAGTCCACCCGCCACTGACCCACCAGGAGTCCGGAACATTTCTCCCAGTTGATCCTGGCGGAGGACGCGGCCGAGTAAATCTCCTGGCACTCACGCATCCTCCGCAGGTCAGCGGGATCCTCTATCGCGAGGAGCACGTCATCGGCGTAAGCCGAGAGGACGACCTCCACGCCCGGCCCTTGCAGAGCCAGTCCCGTCAACCTCGTCCGCAAGAGGCGCAGGAAAGGCTCCACGCAAACGGCGTATAACTGGCCGGACATGGGGCATCCCTGGCGCACCCCTCTCCTAAAGCGAAGGGGCGCCGTCAAGGACCCGTTAACCTTAATCAGACACTCCGCGGCGGCGTACAAAAGTCGGATCCGGGCGACGAAATGCGTCCCGAACCCGAAAGCGCGCAGAGTTCCGAGCAGATAGTCGTGATCCACCCTGTCGAACGCCTTCTCTTGGTCGAGGGATAGGAAGGCGACCGACAGACCAGCCTCCTGGGAACAATGGATGAGGTCCCGGACCAGATGGATGTTATCGTGGATTGTCCGGCCCGGGACCGTGTATGACTGGTCGGGGTGGATCATGTGGTCCAGCACGGCACCAAGGCGAGCAGACATCGCCCTGGCGAAGATTTTGTAGTCCGTGCTGAGGAGGGAGACCGGGCGCCAGTTCTTAAGGAGGCGGAGATCGCCCTTCTTAGGCAGCAGGACGATGACTGCCCTGCGCCAAGAGAGGGGCATCTCCCCGGTCGCCAGACTTTCCCCCAGGACCCGCGCGTAGTCGCTCCCCAGGACGTCCCAGAACGCCCTGTGGAACTCCACGGTCAGCCCGTCCAGCCCCGGGGATTTTCCCCTCGAGAGCCGGGCGAGGGCACCGGTCAGCTCCGCCAAGCTTAGCGGAGCTTCCAGATTTTCGGCGCCCTCCGGGCCGACCTTCGGCAGGTCCTCCCACAAAACTCTACGCGCTTCCTCGCTGGACGGATCCGGAGAGAACAGAGCCCCGTAATATTCACGGACCCTGTTGTTGACGCCCTCCGGATCCGAGACGAGAGAGCCGTCGTCGGCCAGCAGCGTCAAGAGCTGCTTACGGACACTCTGCCTTTTTTCCAGCGAGTAGAAGAAGGGGGAGCCGCGGTCCAGATCCCGCAGGAACCGGATCCGCGACCTCACGTACGCGCCTCGGGACCCGACGAGCTGCAGGTCCTTCAGCGCGGCCTTCTTCGCTTCGTACACCGTCCGCAGGGCCGGGTCCTGGACGACTTGACCGAGACGGGCTTCCAGGTCGAGCACCTCTTTTTCTAGGCGCCCGACTCTGGCCGCCCGCCTCTTGGTCGACCCCCTCGCGTACTCTTGACAGAAGACGCGGACGTGAGCCTTGCCCACGTCCCACCATAGCCTCAAGGAGGGGAAGCCCCCCTGCTTCCTTCTCCAGTCGGACCAGAATCGACGGAACGAGTCCTGGAACCGCACGTCCTCCAGCAGCCGGTTGTTAAAGTGCCAGTACGCGGACCCCGTCCTCGCGCGGAGCGAAGCGAGCTCCGCCCACACCAGGTGGTGGTCCGAACACGGCACCGGCCGCATGGAGGCCGCCGGGACGCAGGAAACGTACGCCCGAGACACGTAAAGGCGGTCGACTCTAGACCATCCAACTCCAGGCCTCACCCAAGTAAAGGCGCTGGAGTCGGGGTGGAGATTTCGCCAGACGTCCACCAAGTCGAAGGACCCGACCAGGTCCCTCAACTTCTCCATCGCCGTCATGCACTGCGGGGCACCGGAGCGGTCCCTCGCCTCGAGGGTGCAGTTAAAATCCCCCCCGAGGACAATGCAGTCGCCGACGTCGACGGAGCCAAGAAGAGCGGACACCTCTTCAAAGAAGCGCGTTTGCTGCGGGCCGGGATGAGGGGCGTACACGTTCACGAGATGGAGCGGCACGTCCCCCAGGCGAACCGTTACGTGCAGCAAGCGGCCTGGCACGGGCTCCTCGACCCCCAAGATCTCCGGCTGAAAATGCGGGCCCAGCAAGATGGCCACCCCACTAGAAATGGCGGTGAGGTGGCTCATGCGGACCTCTCCTTGCCATTCCAGGAGCCACGTGGCTTCGTCTCCCGGAACGGTGTGGGTTTCTTGCAGGAAGCACACCGCATATTTCCCCTCCCGCAGGAGCGAAAAATTGTCAAATCTACGGCGTGCCCCTCTGCCGCCGTTGATGTTGAGGCTGGCTATGGTTATCTTCATGGCAAAAGCATAGTGCAACCTCTACCTTAACCTATTGTGGGGGAGGGAGCGGAGTCTTTTGTTGAACTCCGCTCCTTCAGCAGCCCAGCGAGGAACTTTTTGAGCCGGCGCAGCTCAAGGCCTTGAGCCTTTAATAAGGGCCCGCCCGCGGCCATGGTTTTAGCGGCGGCGCGGACGGACGCGACGAGCAGCCCCGGCTCGGACCATCTTTCCAGGGCCAGACGGGCTTGGTCGCGGCGACCCCGGCACTGGACCAAAAAGTCCCGGAGTTCCTCTGCGGGAATGAGGAGGGTCTCAGTGGCGGCCGCGAGCAGATCCACCGCCTCACTGGCGATGGACTCGAGATCTTCACCCACGTCCTCCACCGAGTCCCCGTCCCCCTCCGGGAGGTCGCCGCTAGCAGCCGGCCCGTCGACCGCACGAGGTACGGCAAACGGCCCGGCCGCTCCATCTGGCCCTGGCTCTGCCCCGATCCCACCCCCAGGATCGTCGGCAGAGGAGTCCCCACTGGGCTCTTTTAAAATTGGTGCTGGGTCGGGAAGCGACAGCGGAAGGGGTTCCTCCTCCGCCCCAGGAACCGGGGAACACGGAGAGACCCGGTTTAGGAAGTTCTCCAGGTCCACCAAGTCCCCCAGCTCCAAAGTAGGGGGCAAGGGTTGTTGTTCTTCCCCCTCCCCGCCGCCTCCCCCCAGCCCAGCGTGTACGGATTCATTAAAATTGTTCATATTCTCAGTTTCTACCGGGTCGAGCAAATCCCGGGGGAAGTTGGGTATTGGCTGGGCGGGCTCAGGTTCGGCCTTTTCGGCCCCGCCCGCCTCGGTCCCCGGGACGCTCGACCCGGCGGCTACGCATTCTTCCACTGGCCCCACGCCCCCCACGACAGGCAGATCTTCCACGCCCACCCCAGGAGGCAGCGGCTGGGCAGCCTCGACTGCCTCATCCTCCCCGGGGACAGACTCCTCGCGCCTGCAGCGCAATTTGGGGGCGCTGGTGGGGGACGCGGGACACGCGGCGGGCACCGCCTCCTCCGCGGAGGGATGTTGTTCCCCCTCCGCCTCATTGGGGCGGTGCCTCTTTTTGTTCCTGGGGGTGCGCGAAGGCAGGGAGACCTCTGTGTCTGCCGAGGCCTCCCGCTCCGCCCCCCCCTTTTCCTTTTCTTGCCCGCGCCCGGGCCCCTCCGCGGTATTGGTCAAGGGCTCAGGCACGGGCTCAGGGCACCCCGCGCTCGCCGGTGACGGGGTTGGGCTGAGCGCGGTGGTCAAATTTTCCGGCGCACTGAGGGGACCCGCCTCGAGATGTTTCGCCTTCTTCCGCGCCTTCTTTCCGGTCGAACGCTCTCCCTCCCCCCCGCCGGAGGCCCTGAAAACAAAGGCCTCCGACGATGCCCGCGCACCCATGGCTCCCGGCACGCGGACGCAACTAGGGGGAGGGGTGGCGGCGGTGCCAGCCTTGGCCGCCTTCGGTGGTTTGGCGGCCTTGGAGGCGGGGCAGTTCTTACGAACATGCCCCACCTCCCTACAGGCATGGCACCGCACGCCGTCCGACGTCCAGAAGACGCGGTAGGCAGTCCCCTCGTGCACCACATTAAAGTTCCCCTCCGTCGTCTCCTCCCGCGCCAGCCGGACAAAGAGCTGGCGGCGGAAGGAGAACACGTGGCGCAGGCTGTTCTCCCTGAGGCCGAGCGGTATGGGGTTGATCCCCGACCTTACCTCCCCCAGTTGGTGTAGGTGAGGGAGGAGGAGCTCAGCGGGAACAAAGGGCGGGACGTTTGAAATGATGACCCTCTGCGCGGTGGCCTCGAGAGGGTCCACCGGCAGGAACGTCCCGCCCACCGTGAGCCCCTTTTCAAGGGCCAGGGACACCGCCCGCTCCGACCCCAGGAAGAACACGGCCTTCCCAGACATCTTGGAGGCTGCGACAATGGCCGAGGGGCCGACTACCCCAGCCATCGCCCGCACGCACTCCTCGATGCTCATTGTGGGGTGAGTGTAGCTCTTGACCCCGTGTTTTTTAGTTATTAGTCTGAAAGGTGGCAGGGCAGCGGCTGGCGCAGGAGGTGCCGTGGATGTGGACACCGCCTGCGCATACGACCTTGCTGGCCCTGCCACCGGCGTGGATGGGGTCGCCATCACGGGGTCCCTTTAAGGGCTACACCCACCCCAAAGTCACAGGCCTTAATGGTCTTTATTAGGCCTCTTGTAGATTGACTGAGCAGAGGAGCCCTTAATGAGGTACCTCTCCCCTAGTTGGCAATTGGGGAGGGGCCTTGCTCCCTCTGCTCAGTTGTCTTAAATGGTTTTTTTTTAAAATTAAATTTGGAAGAAAGAGGCTCTCAGAGAGAGAGGGGAGAAACAGAGTAACAGAGAAAGAGAGAGGGGGGTGGGAAGGGGGGGACTGCGAGGGCAGGTCTCCCCTCGCAGCTGTGGGTGGGTGCACTCCCCAGATGGCAAAACACAAAAGTCTTTGGGGTGGTCTTCAGGTGGGGGGAGAAGATGTCTTCACCTGGGGTAGCTGGAGCCACCAGGCACTCCTAACGATCCCTAATTGGGTGATTAATGAAAATCTTCAGCCTGGTAGCTCCAGCTATCCCAGGCTAGGCAAATGTGGGGGATGTGGGGGGGGTGGGGGGGGTTCCAATTGTGGGGGGGGGCCTAGTTGTAAGCACGGCCCCCATGCACACTACCACACACACACACACCCCCCGCGATGTTCCGGCCCTCAGTGGTCTTCTTTCCTCCCCCCACCGATACAACAAAGTCTGTTTGGGGAAATGCACCCACACCCACCTGTAGAGTAGTTGAGTCTCCCTCCTTCCACACTGGATGGTTGTTTGTCTTTTCCCCCTCTCTCCAACTCTTTGCAGAAATGATAAAGATGTTGAAAGTTTTCTGCTTTCTCCTCCTCTCCCTCTGGATAGAAGTTGGTGTGAAACCCCTTCCTTCCTTCTATTCCTGGGCTGGTCTCAGGGCTCTACAGGCAGGAGCTCAAGTTGATAGCAGCTCCTCTCACAGCTCACAGCTCCTACTGAGCAGGACACGCCTCCACTGCTCCACGATTGGTTCCTTGTGCATGAAACTCTTTTGAGTTTATCTGTGAAAACATAAAACATTAAACGGTGCCACCCGACCTGGGTGACACTCCAGACATTTACAAGGCCCATCTTTTTTTTTTTCCCCCTTTTTTGTGTTTTTTTTTTTGTTTTTTCTTTTTTTTTTTTCTTTTTTTTTTTGGGCACTAAAATCACAATTTTTCCCCAGTGCCCCCTATAAAAGGGAAGGGGACACTAAAAGCACCGGCAATTAAAACAAATTAACTTTAAAACGTAAAATCAAATTAAAATTTGGTTGCCGGGCGTGATGATGCACTCCAGTCCCTCCGGTGCCCACCTCTCGCGGAAGGCCGCGAGCGTACCGGTGGACACCGCGTGCTCCATCTCCAAGGACACCCTGGACCGGATGTAAGAGCGGAAGAGAGGCAGGCAGTCAGGTTGAACGACCCCCTCGACCGCCCGCTGCCTGGACCGGCTGATGGCACCCTTGGCCGTGCCCAGGAGCAGTCCTACGAGGAGGCCTTCGGACCTACCCGCTCCCCTCCGCACAGGGTGCCCAAAGATCAGGAGAGTGGGACTGAAGTGCAGCCAGAATTTCAGGAGCAGCCCCTTCAAATAATGGAACAGGGGCTGCAACCTTGTGCACTCAATAAAAACATGGAACACGGACTCCTCCAGACCGCAGAAATTGCAGGCGGCCTGGGAGTCCGTGAACCGGCTTAAAAATTTGTTGCACGGCACTGCTCCGTGCACCACCCTCCAGGCCAAGTCCCCGATGAATAGTGGGAGGACCCCTGCGTAGAGTGCCCTCCATCGGGGACCCCCGCCTCCTCCGGACGGCAAGATGGTGCGCCATGGCGTGTCCGGACGGCCGGCGAGGATGGCAAAGTTGAGGGTGTGCAGGAGCAGCCCGTACAGGAAACCCCTCCGCGCGGAACTGAAAGGCACGGAGGGGATTTCCCCGAGGCGGCTCAAGTTGTGAGGCGCCGGCCCCCGAGGGAGGTTCCGGGGTTTGGCGCCGATGAGGAATTCCGTCCGGACGGGGGTCAGTTCGGACGGGATCTCCCCACGTGCTTGAGCCTCCTCGATACACCTAACGGAGTCAGGGCCCAGAGCTGTTTTTAGCGACTCGATGGCATCGGCCGCGCGGCGGACGTTGGCAGAATTTAGGCGCCGCGCCAGCGTGACTGGCGCCATCCAGCCCGCTCCTCCGCCATCGAGCAGGTCCCTGACCCTGGTCACCTCACCAGCCACAGCCCTCTCTTCCGACCGCCACATGAAGCCTCGGCCGTGGAGGTACGGATTCCCGAGCAGCGGCTCCTGCAGGACGGCCGCCACTCCAGCCGGCGGAGAGCTGCGCTTGGTGGAGACTTTGTTCCAGACCCTGATGAGTTCCCTGTAAAAGACAGGCAGCTCCCGGAGGGCGGTCCTGGCACCCCCCAAGTTCACAAACAGGAGCTGCGTGTCATAATTGAGGTCGAGCTGCTGGCGGAAGAAATACCTCGCCAGAGCGCACCACCTAGGAGGGGGCTCGACGTAAAGGTATCTCTGCAGGGTCTGAAGACGGAAAGTCGCGAGCTGGGCGCTGACGCACACCAACGACTGACCGCCCTCCTCAAGCGGGAGACTCAAGACCGCGACAGAGACCCAGTGCTTCCTGTTGTTCTAGAAGAAGTCCACCAGCTTCTTCTGTATCTTGGCGACAAACGCAGGGGGAGGGGTCAAAGTGACCAGCCGGTACCACAGCATTGCGGCCACCAGCTGGTTTATGACTAGCGCTCGACCCCTGTAGGACAGCACTCGGAGCAGTCCTGTCCAGCGCCCTAGGCGAGCGGCGACCTTGGCCTCCAGCTCCTGCCAGTTCGCCGGCCAGGCTTCCTCGTCGGGGCTAAGGTAGACTCCCAGATAGAGGAGATGGGTCGTGCTCCAGGCAAAAGGCCTGAGCTCCTCCGGCAGGGAGTCCACCCGCCACTGACCCACCAGGAGTCCGGAACATTTCTCCCAGTTGATCCTGGCGGAGGACGCGGCCGAGTAAATC
This sequence comes from Pristiophorus japonicus, assembly GCF_044704955.1. Lineage (NCBI taxonomy): Eukaryota > Metazoa > Chordata > Chondrichthyes > Pristiophoridae > Pristiophorus > Pristiophorus japonicus. The sequence continues at coordinate 52,719,585 of NC_091985.1, read as the reverse complement.
TCCTGGCACTCACGCATCCTCCGCAGGTCAGCGGGATCCTCTACCGCGAGGAGCACGTCATCGGCGTAAGCCGAGAGGACGACCTCCACGCCCGGCCCTTGCAGGGCCAGTCCCGTCAACCTCGTCCGCAAGAGGCGCAGGAAAGGCTCCACGCAAACGGCGTATAACTGGCCGGACATGGGGCATCCCTGGCGCACCCCTCTCCTAAAGCGAAGGGGCGCCGTCAAGGACCCGTTAACCTTAATCAGACACTCCGCGGCGGCGTACAAAAGTCGGATCCGGGCGACGAAATGCGTCCCGAACCCGAAAGCGCGCAGAGTTCCGAGCAGATAGTCGTGATCCACCCTGTCGAACGCCTTCTCTTGGTCGAGGGATAGGAAGGCGACCGACAGACCAGCCTCCTGGGAACAATGGATGAGGTCCCGGACCAGATGGATGTTGTCGTGGATTGTCCGGCCCGGGACCGTGTATGACTGGTCGGGGTGGATCATGTGGTCCAGCACGGCACCAAGGCGAGCAGACATCGCCCTGGCGAAGATTTTGTAGTCCGTGCTGAGGAGGGAGACCGGGCGCCAGTTCTTAAGGAGGCGGAGATCGCCCTTCTTAGGCAGCAGGACGATGACTGCCCTGCGCCAAGAGAGGGGCATCTCCCCGGTCGCCAGACTTTCCCCCAGGACCCGCGCGTAGTCGCTCCCCAGGACGTCCCAGAACGCCCTGTGGAACTCCACGGTCAGCCCGTCCAGCCCCGGGGATTTTCCCCTCGAGAGCCGGGCGAGGGCACCGGTCAGCTCCGCCAGGCTTAGCGGAGCTTCCAGATTTTCGGCGCCCTCCGGGCCGACCTTCGGCAGGTCCTCCCACAAAACTCTACGCGCTTCCTCGCTGGACGGATCCGGAGAGAACAGAGCCCCGTAATATTCACGGACCCTGTTGTTGACGCCCTCCGGATCCGAGACGAGAGAGCCGTCGTCGGCCAGCAGCGTCAAGAGCTGCTTACGGACACTCTGCCTTTTTTCCAGCGAGTAGAAGAAGGGGGAGCCGCGGTCCAGATCCCGCAGGAACCGGATCCGCGACCTCACGAACGCGCCTCGGGACCCGACGAGCTGCAGGTCCTTCAGCGCGGCCTTCTTCGCTTCGTACACCGTCCGCAGGGCCGGGTCCTGGACGACTTGACCGAGACGGGCTTCCAGGTCGAGCACCTCTTTTTCTAGGCGCCCGACTCTGGCCGCCCGCCTCTTGGTCGACCCCCTCGCGTACTCTTGACAGAAGACGCGGACGTGAGCCTTGCCCACGTCCCACCATAGCCTCAAGGAGGGGAAGCCCCCCTGCTTCCTTCTCCAGTCGGACCAGAATCGACGGAACGAGTCCTGGAACCGCACGTCCTCCAGCAGCCGGTTGTTAAAGTGCCAGTACGCGGACCCCGTCCTCGCGCGGAGCGAAGCGAGCTCCGCCCACACCAGGTGGTGGTCCGAACACGGCACCGGCCGCATGGAGGCCGCCGGGACGCAGGAAACGTACGCCCGAGACACGTAAAGGCGGTCGACTCTAGACCATCCAACTCCAGGCCTCACCCAAGTAAAGGCGCTGGAGTCGGGGTGGAGATTTCGCCAGACGTCCACCAAGTCGAAGGACCCGACCAGGTCCCTCAACTTCTCCATCGCCGTCATGCACTGCGGGGCACCGGAGCGGTCCCTCGCCTCGAGGGTGCAGTTAAAATCCCCCCCGAGGACAATGCAGTCGCCGACGTCGACGGAGCCAAGAAGAGCGGACACCTCTTCAAAGAAGCGCGTCTGCTGCGGGCCGGGATGAGGGGCGTACACGTTCACGAGATGGAGCGGCACGTCCCCCAGGCGAACCGTTACGTGCAGCAAGCGGCCTGGCACGGGCTCCTCGACCCCCAAGATCTCCGGCTGAAAATGCGGGCCCAGCAAGATGGCCACCCCACTAGAAATGGCGGTGAGGTGGCTCATGCGGACCTCTCCTTGCCATTCCAGGAGCCACGTGGCTTCGTCTCCCGGAACGGTGTGGGTTTCTTGCAGGAAGCACACCGCATATTTCCCCTCCCGCAGGAGCGAAAAATTGTCAAATCTACGGCGTGCCCCTCTGCCGCCGTTGATGTTGAGGCTGGCTATGGTTATCTTCATGGCAAAAGCATAGTGCAACCTCTACCTTAACCTATTGTGGGGGAGGGAGCGGAGTCTTTTGTTGAACTCCGCTCCTTCAGCAGCCCAGCGAGGAACTTTTTGAGCCGGCGCAGCTCAAGGCCTTGAGCCTTTAATAAGGGCCCGCCCGCGGCCATGGTTTTAGCGGCGGCGCGGACGGACGCGACGAGCAGCCCCGGCTCGGACCATCTTTCCAGGGCCAGACGGGCTTGGTCGCGGCGACCCCGGCACTGGACCAAAAAGTCCCGGAGTTCCTCTGCGGGAATGAGGAGGGTCTCAGTGGCGGCCGCGAGCAGATCCACCGCCTCACTGGCGATGGACTCGAGATCTTCACCCACGTCCTCCACCGAGTCCCCGTCCCCCTCCGGGAGGTCGCCGCTAGCAGCCGGCCCGTCGACCGCACGAGGTACGGCAAACGGCCCGGCCGCTCCATCTGGCCCTGGCTCTGCCCCGATCCCACCCCCAGGATCGTCGGCAGAGGAGTCCCCACTGGGCTCTTTTAAAATTGGTGCTGGGTCGGGAAGCGACAGCGGAAGGGGTTCCTCCTCCGCCCCAGGAACCGGGGAACACGGAGAGACCCGGTTTAGGAAGTTCTCCAGGTCCACCAAGTCCCCCAGCTCCAAAGTAGGGGGCAAGGGTTGTTGTTCTTCCCCCTCCCCGCCGCCTCCCCCCAGCCCAGCGTGTACGGATTCATTAAAATTGTTCATATTCTCAGTTTCTACCGGGTCGAGCAAATCCCGGGGGAAGTTGGGTATTGGCTGGGCGGGCTCAGGTTCGGCCTTTTCGGCCCCGCCCGCCTCGGTCCCCGGGACGCTCGACCCGGCGGCTACGCATTCTTCCACTGGCCCCACGCCCCCCACGACAGGCAGATCTTCCACGCCCACCCCAGGAGGCAGCGGCTGGGCAGCCTCGACTGCCTCATCCTCCCCGGGGACAGACTCCTCGCGCCTGCAGCGCAATTTGGGGGCGCTGGTGGGGGACGCGGGACACGCGGCGGGCACCGCCTCCTCCGCGGAGGGATGTTGTTCCCCCTCCGCCTCATTGGGGCGGTGCCTCTTTTTGTTCCTGGGGGTGCGCGAAGGCAGGGAGACCTCTGTGTCTGCCGAGGCCTCCCGCTCCGCCCCCCCCTTTTCCTTTTCTTGCCCGCGCCCGGGCCCCTCCGCGGTATTGGTCAAGGGCTCAGGCACGGGCTCAGGGCACCCCGCGCTCGCCGGTGACGGGGTTGGGCTGAGCGCGGTGGTCAAATTTTCCGGCGCACTGAGGGGACCCGCCTCGAGATGTTTCGCCTTCTTCCGCGCCTTCTTTCCGGTCGAACGCTCTCCCTCCCCCCCGCCGGAGGCCCTGAAAACAAAGGCCTCCGACGATGCCCGCGCACCCATGGCTCCCGGCACGCGGACGCAACTAGGGGGAGGGGTGGCGGCGGTGCCAGCCTTGGCCGCCTTCGGTGGTTTGGCGGCCTTGGAGGCGGGGCAGTTCTTACGAACATGCCCCACCTCCCTACAGGCATGGCACCGCACGCCGTCCGACGTCCAGAAGACGCGGTAGGCAGTCCCCTCGTGCACCACATTAAAGTTCCCCTCCGTCGTCTCCTCCCGCGCCAGCCGGACAAAGAGCTGGCGGCGGAAGGAGAACACGTGGCGCAGGCTGTTCTCCCTGAGGCCGAGCGGTATGGGGTTGATCCCCGACCTTACCTCCCCCAGTTGGTGTAGGTGAGGGAGGAGGAGCTCAGCGGGAACAAAGGGCGGGACGTTTGAAATGATGACCCTCTGCGCGGTGGCCTCGAGAGGGTCCACCGGCAGGAACGTCCCGCCCACCGTGAGCCCCTTTTCAAGGGCCAGGGACACCGCCCGCTCCGACCCCAGGAAGAACACGGCCTTCCCAGACATCTTGGAGGCTGCGACAATGGCCGAGGGGCCGACTACCCCAGCCATCGCCCGCACGCACTCCTCGATGCTCATTGTGGGGTGAGTGTAGCTCTTGACCCCGTGTTTTTTAGTTATTAGTCTGAAAGGTGGCAGGGCAGCGGCTGGCGCAGGAGGTGCCGTGGATGTGGACACCGCCTGCGCATACGACCTTGCTGGCCCTGCCACCGGCGTGGATGGGGTCGCCATCACGGGGTCCCTTTAAGGGCTACACCCACCCCAAAGTCACAGGCCTTAATGGTCTTTATTAGGCCTCTTGTAGATTGACTGAGCAGAGGAGCCCTTAATGAGGTACCTCTCCCCTAGTTGGCAATTGGGGAGGGGCCTTGCTCCCTCTGCTCAGTTGTCTTAAATGGTTTTTTTTTTAAATTAAATTTGGAAGAAAGAGGCTCTCAGAGAGAGAGGGGAGAAACAGAGTAACAGAGAAAGAGAGAGGGGGGTGGGAAGGGGGGGACTGCGAGGGCAGGTCTCCCCTCGCAGCTGTGGGTGGGTGCACTCCCCAGATGGCAAAACACAAAAGTCTTTGGGGTGGTCTTCAGGTGGGGGGAGAAGATGTCTTCACCTGGGGTAGCTGGAGCCACCAGGCACTCCTAACGATCCCTAATTGGGTGATTAATGAAAATCTTCAGCCTGGTAGCTCCAGCTATCCCAGGCTAGGCAAATGTGGGGGATGTGGGGGGGGTGGGGGGGGTTCCAATTGTGGGGGGGGGCCTAGTTGTAAGCACGGCCCCCACGCACACTACCACACACACACACACCCCCCGCGATGTTCCGGCCCTCAGTGGTCTTCTTTCCTCCCCCCACCGATACAACAAAGTCTGTTTGGGGAAATGCACCCACACCCACCTGTAGAGTAGTTGAGTCTCCCTCCTTCCACACTGGATGGTTGTTTGTCTTTTCCCCCTCTCTCCAACTCTTTGCAGAAATGATAAAGATGTTGAAAGTTTTCTGCTTTCTCCTCCTCTCCCTCTGGATAGAAGTTGGTGTGAAACCCCTTCCTTCCTTCTATTCCTGGGCTGGTCTCAGGGCTCTACAGGCAGGAGCTCAAGTTGATAGCAGCTCCTCTCACAGCTCACAGCTCCTACTGAGCAGGACACGCCTCCACTGCTCCACGATTGGTTCCTTGTGCATGAAACTCTTTTGAGTTTATCTGTGAAAACATAAAACATTAAACGGTGCCACCCGACCTGGGTGACACTCCAGACATTTACAAGGCCCTTTTTTTTTTCCCCCTTTTTTGTGTTTTTTTTTTGTGTTTTTTCTTTTTTTTTTTTGTTTTTTTTTTTGGGCACTAAAATCACAATTTTTCCCCGTGCCCCCTATAAAAGGGAAGGGGACACTAAAAGCACCGGCAATTAAAACAAATTAACTTTAAAACGTAAAATCAAATTAAAATTTGGTTGCCGGGCGTGATGATGCACTCCAGTCCCTCCGGTGCCCACCTCTCGCGGAAGGCCGCGAGCGTACCGGTGGACACCGCGTGCTCCATCTCCAAGGACACCCTGGACCGGATGTAAGAGCGGAAGAGAGGCAGGCAGTCAGGTTGAACGACCCCCTCGACCGCCCGCTGCCTGGACCGGCTGATGGCACCCTTGGCCGTGCCCAGGAGCAGTCCTACGAGGAGGCCTTCGGACCTACCCGCTCCCCTCCGCACAGGGTGCCCAAAGATCAGGAGAGTGGGACTGAAGTGCAGCCAGAATTTCAGGAGCAGCCCCTTCAAATAGTGGAACAGGGGCTGCAACCTCGTGCATTCAATAAAAACATGGAACACGGACTCCTCCAGACCGCAGAAATTGCAGGCGGCCTGGGAGTCCGTGAACCGGCTTAAAAATTTATTGCACGGCACTGCTCCGTGCACCACCCTCCAGGCCAAGTCCCCGATGAATAGTGGGAGGACCCCTGCGTAGAGTGCCCTCCATCGGGGACCCCCGCCTCCTCCGGACGGCAAGATGGTACGCCATGGCGTGTCCGGACGGCCGGCGAGGATGGCAAAGTTGAGGGTGTGCAGGAGCAGCCCGTACAGGAAACCCCTCCGCGCGGAACTGAAAGGCACGGAGGGGATTTCCCCGAGGCGGCTCAAGTTGTGAGGCGCCGGCCCCCGAGGGAGGTTCCGGGGTTTGGCGCCGATGAGGAATTCCGTCCGGACGGGGGTCAGTTCGGACGGGATCTCCCCACGTGCTTGAGCCTCCTCGATACACCTAACGGAGTCAGGGCCCAGAGCTGTTTTTAGCGACTCGATGGCATCGGCCGCGCGGCGGACGTTGGCAGAATTTAGGCGCCGCGCCAGCGTGACTGGCGCCATCCAGCCCGCTCCTCCGCCATCGAGCAGGTCCCTGACCCTGGTCACCTCACCAGCCACAGCCCTCTCTTCCGACCGCCACATAAAACCTCGGCCGTGGAGGTACGGATTCCCGAGCAGCGGCTCCTGCAGGACGGCCGCCACTCCAGCCGGTGGAGAGCTGCGCTTGGTGGAGACTTTGTTCCAGACCCTGATGAGTTCCCTGTAAAAGACAGGCAGCTCCCGGAGGGCGGTCCTGGCACCCCCCAAGTTCACAAACAGGAGCTGCGTGTCATAATTGAGGTCGAGCTGCTGGCGGAAGAAATACCTCGCCAGAGCACACCACCTAGGAGGGGGCTCGACGTAAAGGTATCTCTGCAGGGTCTGAAGACGGAAAGTCGCGAGCTGGGCGCTGACGCACACCAACGACTGACCGCCCTCCTCAAGCGGGAGACTCAAGACCGCGACAGAGACCCAGTGCTTCCTGTTGTTCCAGAAGAAGTCCACCAGCTTCTTCTGTATCTTGGCGACAAACGCAGGGGGAGGGGTCAAAGTGACCAGCCGGTACCACAGCATTGCGGCCACCAGCTGGTTTATGACTAGCGCTCGACCCCTGTAGGACAGCACTCGGAGCAGTCCTGTCCAGCGCCCTAGGCGAGCGGCGACCTTGGCCTCCAGCTCCTGCCAGTTCGCCGGCCAGGCTTCCTCGTCGGGGCTAAGGTAGACTCCCAGATAGAGGAGATGGGTCGTGCTCCAGGCAAAAGGCCTGAGCTCCTCCGGCAGGGAGTCCACCCGCCACTGACCCACCAGGAGTCCGGAACATTTCTCCCAGTTGATCCTGGCGGAGGACGCGGCCGAGTAAATCTCCTGGCACTCACGCATCCTCCGCAGGTCAGCGGGATCCTCTACCGCGAGGAGCACGTCATCGGCGTAAGCCGAGAGGACGACCTCCACGCCCGGCCCTTGCAGAGCCAGTCCCGTCAACCTCGTCCGCAAGAGGCGCAGGAAAGGCTCCACGCAAACGGCGTATAACTGGCCGGACATGGGGCATCCCTGGCGCACCCCTCTCCTAAAGCGAAGGGGCGCCGTCAAGGACCCGTTAACCTTAATCAGACACTCCGCGGCGGCGTACAAAAGTCGGATCCGGGCGACGAAATGCGTCCCGAACCCGAAAGCGCGCAGAGTTCCGAGCAGATAGTCGTGATCCACCCTGTCGAACGCCTTCTCTTGGTCGAGGGATAGGAAGGCGACCGACAGACCAGCCTCCTGGGAGCAATGGATGAGGTCCCGGACCAGATGGATGTTGTCGTGGATTGTCCGGCCCGGGACCGTGTAGGACTGGTCGGGGTGGATCATGTGGTCCAGCACGGCACCAAGGCGAGCAGACATCGCCCTGGCGAAGATTTTGTAGTCCGTGCTGAGGAGGGAGACCGGGCGCCAGTTCTTAAGGAGGCGGAGATCGCCCTTCTTAGGCAGCAGGACGATGACTGCCCTGCGCCAAGAGAGGGGCATCTCCCCGGTCGCCAGACTTTCCCCCAGGACCCGCGCGTAGTCGCTCCCCAGGACGTCCCAGAACGCCCTGTGGAACTCCACGGTCAGCCCGTCCAGCCCCGGGGATTTTCCCCTCGAGAGCCGGGCGAGGGCACCGGTCAGCTCCGCCAGGCTTAGCGGAGCTTCCAGATTTTCGGCGCCCTCCGGGCCGACCTTCGGCAGGTCCTCCCACAAAACTCTACGCGCTTCCTCGCTGGACGGATCCGGAGAGAACAGAGCCCCGTAATATTCACGGACCCTGTTGTTGACGCCCTCCGGATCCGAGACGAGAGAGCCGTCGTCGGCCAGCAGCGTCAAGAGCTGCTTACGGACACTCTGCCTTTTTTCCAGCGAGTAGAAGAAGGGGGAGCCGCGGTCCAGATCCCGCAGGAACCGGATCCGCGACCTCACGAACGCGCCTCGGGACCCGACGAGCTGCAGGTCCTTCAGCGCGGCCTTCTTCGCTTCGTACACCGTCCGCAGGGCCGGGTCCTGGACGACTTGACCGAGACGGGCTTCCAGGTCGAGCACCTCTTTTTCTAGGCGCCCGACTCTGGCCGCCCGCCTCTTGGTCGACCCCCTCGCGTACTCTTGACAGAAGACGCGGACGTGAGCCTTGCCCACGTCCCACCATAGCCTCAAGGAGGGGAAGCCCCCCTGCTTCCTTCTCCAGTCGGACCAGAATCGACGGAACGAGTCCTGGAACCGCACGTCCTCCAGCAGCCGGTTGTTAAAGTGCCAGTACGCGGACCCCGTCCTCGCGCGGAGCGAAGCGAGCTCCGCCCACACCAGGTGGTGGTCCGAACACGGCACCGGCCGCATGGAGGCCGCCGGGACGCAGGAAACGTACGCCCGAGACACGTAAAGGCGGTCGACTCTAGACCATCCAACTCCAGGCCTCACCCAAGTAAAGGCGCTGGAGTCGGGGTGGAGATTTCGCCAGACGTCCACCAAGTCGAAGGACCCGACCAGGTCCCTCAACTTCTCCATCGCCGTCATGCACTGCGGGGCACCGGAGCGGTCCCTCGCCTCGAGGGTGCAGTTAAAATCCCCCCCGAGGACAATGCAGTCGCCGACGTCGACGGAGCCAAGAAGAGCGGACACCTCTTCAAAGAAGCGCGTCTGCTGCGGGCCGGGATGAGGGGCGTACACGTTCACGAGATGGAGCGGCACGTCCCCCAGGCGAACCGTTACGTGCAGCAAGCGGCCTGGCACGGGCTCCTCGACCCCCAAGATCTCCGGCTGAAAATGCGGGCCCAGCAAGATGGCCACCCCACTAGAAATGGCGGTGAGGTGGCTCATGCGGACCTCTCCTTGCCATTCCAGGAGCCACGTGGCTTCGTCTCCCGGAACGGTGTGGGTTTCTTGCAGGAAGCACACCGCATATTTCCCCTCCCGCAGGAGCGAAAAATTGTCAAATCTACGGCGTGCCCCTCTGCCGCCGTTGATGTTGAGGCTGGCTATGGTTATCTTCATGGCAAAAGCATAGTGCAACCTCTACCTTAACCTATTGTGGGGGAGGGAGCGGAGTCTTTTGTTGAACTCCGCTCCTTCAGCAGCCCAGCGAGGAACTTTTTGAGCCGGCGCAGCTCAAGGCCTTGAGCCTTTAATAAGGGCCCGCCCGCGGCCATGGTTTTAGCGGCGGCGCGGACGGACGCGACGAGCAGCCCCGGCTCGGACCATCTTTCCAGGGCCAGACGGGCTTGGTCGCGGCGACCCCGGCACTGGACCAAAAAGTCCCGGAGTTCCTCTGCGGGAATGAGGAGGGTCTCAGTGGCGGCCGCGAGCAGATCCACCGCCTCACTGGCGATGGACTCGAGATCTTCACCCACGTCCTCCACCGAGTCCCCGTCCCCCTCCGGGAGGTCGCCGCTAGCAGCCGGCCCGTCGACCGCACGAGGTACGGCAAACGGCCCGGCCGCTCCATCTGGCCCTGGCTCTGCCCCGATCCCACCCCCAGGATCGTCGGCAGAGGAGTCCCCACTGGGCTCTTTTAAAATTGGTGCTGGGTCGGGAAGCGACAGCGGAAGGGGTTCCTCCTCCGCCCCAGGAACCGGGGAACACGGAGAGACCCGGTTTAGGAAGTTCTCCAGGTCCACCAAGTCCCCCAGCTCCAAAGTAGGGGGCAAGGGTTGTTGTTCTTCCCCCTCCCCGCCGCCTCCCCCCAGCCCAGCGTGTACGGATTCATTAAAATTGTTCATATTCTCAGTTTCTACCGGGTCGAGCAAATCCCGGGGGAAGTTGGGTATTGGCTGGGCGGGCTCAGGTTCGGCCTTTTCGGCCCCGCCCGCCTCGGTCCCCGGGACGCTCGACCCGGCGGCTACGCATTCTTCCACTGGCCCCACGCCCCCCACGACAGGCAGATCTTCCACGCCCACCCCAGGAGGCAGCGGCTGGGCAGCCTCGACTGCCTCATCCTCCCCGGGGACAGACTCCTCGCGCCTGCAGCGCAATTTGGGGGCGCTGGTGGGGGACGCGGGACACGCGGCGGGCACCGCCTCCTCCGCGGAGGGATGTTGTTCCCCCTCCGCCTCATTGGGGCGGTGCCTCTTTTTGTTCCTGGGGGTGCGCGAAGGCAGGGAGACCTCTGTGTCTGCCGAGGCCTCCCGCTCCGCCCCCCCCTTTTCCTTTTCTTGCCCGCGCCCGGGCCCCTCCGCGGTATTGGTCAAGGGCTCAGGCACGGGCTCAGGGCACCCCGCGCTCGCCGGTGACGGGGTTGGGCTGAGCGCGGTGGTCAAATTTTCCGGCGCACTGAGGGGACCCGCCTCGAGATGTTTCGCCTTCTTCCGCGCCTTCTTTCCGGTCGAACGCTCTCCCTCCCCCCCGCCGGAGGCCCTGAAAACAAAGGCCTCCGACGATGCCCGCGCACCCATGGCTCCCGGCACGCGGACGCAACTAGGGGGAGGGGTGGCGGCGGTGCCAGCCTTGGCCGCCTTCGGTGGTTTGGCGGCCTTGGAGGCGGGGCAGTTCTTACGAACATGCCCCACCTCCCTACAGGCATGGCACCGCACGCCGTCCGACGTCCAGAAGACGCGGTAGGCAGTCCCCTCGTGCACCACATTAAAGTTCCCCTCCGTCGTCTCCTCCCGCGCCAGCCGGACAAAGAGCTGGCGGCGGAAGGAGAACACGTGGCGCAGGCTGTTCTCCCTGAGGCCGAGCGGTATGGGGTTGATCCCCGACCTTACCTCCCCCAGTTGGTGTAGGTGAGGGAGGAGGAGCTCAGCGGGAACAAAGGGCGGGACGTTTGAAATGATGACCCTCTGCGCGGTGGCCTCGAGAGGGTCCACCGGCAGGAACGTCCCGCCCACCGTGAGCCCCTTTTCAAGGGCCAGGGACACCGCCCGCTCCGACCCCAGGAAGAACACGGCCTTCCCAGACATCTTGGAGGCTGCGACAATGGCCGAGGGGCCGACTACCCCAGCCATCGCCCGCACGCACTCCTCGATGCTCATTGTGGGGTGAGTGTAGCTCTTGACCCCGTGTTTTTTAGTTATTAGTCTGAAAGGTGGCAGGGCAGCGGCTGGCGCAGGAGGTGCCGTGGATGTGGACACCGCCTGCGCATACGACCTTGCTGGCCCTGCCACCGGCGTGGATGGGGTCGCCATCACGGGGTCCCTTTAAGGGCTACACCCACCCCAAAGTCACAGGCCTTAATGGTCTTTATTAGGCCTCTTGTAGATTGACTGAGCAGAGGAGCCCTTAATGAGGTACCTCTCCCCTAGTTGGCAATTGGGGAGGGGCCTTGCTCCCTCTGCTCAGTTGTCTTAAATGGTTTTTTTTTTAAATTAAATTTGGAAGAAAGAGGCTCTCAGAGAGAGAGGGGAGAAACAGAGTAACAGAGAAAGAGAGAGGGGGGTGGGAAGGGGGGGACTGCGAGGGCAGGTCTCCCCTCGCAGCTGTGGGTGGGTGCACTCCCCAGATGGCAAAACACAAAAGTCTTTGGGGTGGTCTTCAGGTGGGGGGAGAAGATGTCTTCACCTGGGGTAGCTGGAGCCACCAGGCACTCCTAACGATCCCTAATTGGGTGATTAATGAAAATCTTCAGCCTGGTAGCTCCAGCTATCCCAGGCTAGGCAAATGTGGGGGATGTGGGGGGGGTGGGGGGGGTTCCAATTGTGGGGGGGGGCCTAGTTGTAAGCACGGCCCCCACGCACACTACCACACACACACACACCCCCCGCGATGTTCCGGCCCTCAGTGGTCTTCTTTCCTCCCCCCACCGATACAACAAAGTCTGTTTGGGGAAATGCACCCACACCCACCTGTAGAGTAGTTGAGTCTCCCTCCTTCCACACTGGATGGTTGTTTGTCTTTTCCCCCTCTCTCCAACTCTTTGCAGAAATGATAAAGATGTTGAAAGTTTTCTGCTTTCTCCTCCTCTCCCTCTGGATAGAAGTTGGTGTGAAACCCCTTCCTTCCTTCTATTCCTGGGCTGGTCTCAGGGCTCTACAGGCAGGAGCTCAAGTTGATAGCAGCTCCTCTCACAGCTCACAGCTCCTACTGAGCAGGACACGCCTCCACTGCTCCACGATTGGTTCCTTGTGCATGAAACTCTTTTGAGTTTATCTGTGAAAACATAAAACATTAAACGGTGCCACCCGACCTGGGTGACACTCCAGACATTTACAAGGCCCATTTTTTTTCCCCCCTTTTTTGTGTTTTTTTTTGTGTTTTTTCTTTTTTTTTTGTTTTTTTTTGGGCACTAAAATCACAATTTTTCCCCAGTGCCCCCTATAAAAGGGAAGGGGACACTAAAAGCACCGGCAATTAAAACAAATTAACTTTAAAACGTAAAATCAAATTAAAATTTGGTTGCCGGGCGTGATGATGCACTCCAGTCCCTCCGGTGCCCACCTCTCGCGGAAGGCCGCGAGCGTACCGGTGGACACCGCGTGCTCCATCTCCAAGGACACCCTGGACCGGATGTAAGAGCGGAAGAGAGGCAGGCAGTCAGGTTGAACGACCCCCTCGACCGCCCGCTGCCTGGACCGGCTGATGGCACCCTTGGCCGTGCCCAGGAGCAGTCCTACGAGGAGGCCTTCGGACCTACCCGCTCCCCTCCGCACAGGGTGCCCAAAGATCAGGAGAGTGGGACTGAAGTGCAGCCAGAATTTCAGGAGCAGCCCCTTCAAATAATGGAACAGGGGCTGCAACCTCGTGCACTCAATAAAAACATGGAACACGGACTCCTCCAGACCGCAGAAATTGCAGGCGGCCTGGGAGTCCGTGAACCGGCTTAAAAATTTGTTGCACGGCACTGCTCCGTGCACCACCCTCCAGGCCAAGTCCCCGATGAATAGTGGGAGGACCCCTGCGTAGAGTGCCCTCCATCGGGGACCCCCGCCTCCTCCGGACGGCAAGATGGTGCGCCATGGCGTGTCCGGACGGCCGGCGAGGATGGCAAAGTTGAGGGTGTGCAGGAGCAGCCCGTACAGGAAACCCCTCCGCGCGGAACTGAAAGGCACGGAGGGGATTTCCCCGAGGCGGCTCAAGTTGTGAGGCGCCGGCCCCCGAGGGAGGTTCCGGGGTTTGGCGCCGATGAGGAATTCCGTCCGGACGGGGGTCAGTTCGGACGGGATCTCCCCACGTGCTTGAGCCTCCTCGATACACCTAACGGAGTCAGGGCCCAGAGCTGTTTTTAGCGACTCGATGGCATCGGCCGCGCGGCGGACGTTGGCAGAATTTAGGCGCCGCGCCAGCGTGACTGGCGCCATCCAGCCCGCTCCTCCGCCATCGAGCAGGTCCCTGACCCTGGTCACCTCACCAGCCACAGCCCTCTCTTCCGACCGCCACATGAAGCCTCGGCCGTGGAGGTACGGATTCCCGAGCAGCGGCTCCTGCAGGACGGCCGCCACTCCAGCCGGCGGAGAGCTGCGCTTGGTGGAGACTTTGTTCCAGACCCTGATGAGTTCCCTGTAAAAGACAGGCAGCTCCCGGAGGGCGGTCCTGGCACCCCCCAAGTTCACAAACAGGAGCTGCGTGTCATAATTGAGGTCGAGCTGCTGGCGGAAGAAATACCTCGCCAGAGCACACCACCTAGGAGGGGGCTCGACGTAAAGGTATCTCTGCAGGGTCTGAAGACGGAAAGTCGCGAGCTGGGCGCTGACGCACACCAACGACTGACCGCCCTCCTCAAGCGGGAGACTCAAGACCGCGACAGAGACCCAGTGCTTCCTGTTGTTCCAGAAGAAGTCCACCAGCTTCTTCTGTATCTTGGCGACAAACGCAGGGGGAGGGGTCAAAGTGACCAGCCGGTACCACAGCATTGCGGCCACCAGCTGGTTTATGACTAGCGCTCGACCCCTGTAGGACAGCACTCGGAGCAGTCCTGTCCAGCGCCCTAGGCGAGCGGCGACCTTGGCCTCCAGCTCCTGCCAGTTCGCCGGCCAGGCTTCCTCGTCGGGGCTAAGGTAGACTCCCAGATAGAGGAGATGGGTCGTGCTCCAGGCAAAAGGCCTGAGCTCCTCCGGCAGGGAGTCCACCCGCCACTGACCCACCAGGAGTCCGGAACATTTCTCCCAGTTGATCCTGGCGGAGGACGCGGCCGAGTAAATCTCCTGGCACTCACGCATCCTCCGCAGGTCAGCGGGATCCTCTACCGCGAGGAGCACGTCATCGGCGTAAGCCGAGAGGACGACCTCCACGCCCGGCCCTTGCAGAGCCAGTCCCGTCAACCTCGTCCGCAAGAGGCGCAGGAAAGGCTCCACGCAAACGGCGTATAACTGGCCGGACATGGGGCATCCCTGGCGTACCCCTCTCCTAAAGCGAAGGGGCGCCGTCAAGGACCCGTTAACCTTAATCAGACACTCCGCGGCGGCGTACAAAAGTCGGATCCGGGCGACGAAATGCGTCCCGAACCCGAAAGCGCGCAGAGTTCCGAGCAGATAGTCGTGATCCACCCTGTCGAACGCCTTCTCTTGGTCGAGGGATAGGAAGGCGACCGACAGACCAGCCTCCTGGGAGCAATGGATGAGGTCCCGGACCAGATGGATGTTGTCGTGGATTGTCCGGCCCGGGACCGTGTATGACTGGTCGGGGTGGATCATGTGGTCCAGCACGGCACCAAGGCGAGCAGACATCGCCCTGGCGAAGATTTTGTAGTCCGTGCTGAGGAGGGAGACCGGGCGCCAGTTCTTAAGGAGGCGGAGATCGCCCTTCTTAGGCAGCAGGACGATGACTGCCCTGCGCCAAGAGAGGGGCATCTCCCCGGTCGCCAGACTTTCCCCCAGGACCCGCGCGTAGTCGCTCCCCAGGACGTCCCAGAACGCCCTGTGGAACTCCACGGTCAGCCCGTCCAGCCCCGGGGATTTTCCCCTCGAGAGCCGGGCGAGGGCACCGGTCAGCTCCGCCAGGCTTAGCGGAGCTTCCAGATTTTCGGCGCCCTCCGGGCCGACCTTCGGCAGGTCCTCCCACAAAACTCTACGCGCTTCCTCGCTGGACGGATCCGGAGAGAACAGAGCCCCGTAATATTCACGGACCCTGTTGTTGACGCCCTCCGGATCCGAGACGAGAGAGCCGTCGTCGGCCAGCAGCGTCAAGAGCTGCTTACGGACACTCTGCCTTTTTTCCAGCGAGTAGAAGAAGGGGGAGCCGCGGTCCAGATCCCGCAGGAACCGGATCCGCGACCTCACGAACGCGCCTCGGGACCCGACGAGCTGCAGGTCCTTCAGCGCGGCCTTCTTCGCTTCGTAAACCGTCCGCAGGGCCGGGTCCCGGACGACTTGACCGAGACGGGCTTCCAGGTCGAGCACCTCTTTTTCTAGGCGCCCGACTCTGGCCGCCCGCCTCTTGGTCGACCCCCTCGCGTACTCTTGACAGAAGACGCGGACGTGAGCCTTGCCCACGTCCCACCATAGCCTCAAGGAGGGGAAGCCCCCCTGCTTCCTTCTCCAGTCGGACCAGAATCGACGGAACGAGTCCTGGAACCGCACGTCCTCCAGCAGCCGGTTGTTAAAGTGCCAGTACGCGGACCCCGTCCTCGCGCGGAGCGAAGCGAGCTCCGCCCACACCAGGTGGTGGTCCGAACACGGCACCGGCCGCATGGAGGCCGCCGGGACGCAGGAAACGTACGCCCGAGACACGTAAAGGCGGTCGACTCTAGACCATCCAACTCCAGGCCTCACCCAAGTAAAGGCGCTGGAGTCGGGGTGGAGATTTCGCCAGACGTCCACCAAGTCGAAGGACCCGACCAGGTCCCTCAACTTCTCCATCGCCGTCATGCACTGCGGGGCACCGGAGCGGTCCCTCGCCTCGAGGGTGCAGTTAAAATCCCCCCCGAGGACAATGCAGTCGCCGACGTCGACGGAGCCAAGAAGAGCGGACACCTCTTCAAAGAAGCGCGTTTGCTGCGGGCCGGGATGAGGGGCGTACACGTTCACGAGATGGAGCGGCACGTCCCCCAGGCGAACCGTTACGTGCAGCAAGCGGCCTGGCACGGGCTCCTCGACCCCCAAGATCTCCGGCTGAAAATGCGGGCCCAGCAAGATGGCCACCCCACTAGAAATGGCGGTGAGGTGGCTCATGCGGACCTCTCCTTGCCATTCCAGGAGCCACGTGGCTTCGTCTCCCGGAACGGTGTGGGTTTCTTGCAGGAAGCACACCGCATATTTCCCCTCCCGCAGGAGCGAAAAATTGTCAAATCTACGGCGTGCCCCTCTGCCGCCGTTGATGTTGAGGCTGGCTATGGTTATCTTCATGGCAAAAGCATAGTGCAACCTCTACCTTAACCTATTGTGGGGGAGGGAGCGGAGTCTTTTGTTGAACTCCGCTCCCTCCGCAGCCCAGCGAGGAGTCCCTCGAGCTCGCGCAGCTCAAGGTGCTGCTCCTTTGTCAAGGGCCCGCCCGCGGCCAAGGTTTTAACGGCGGCGCGGACGGACCCCTTGATCAGCTCCGGCTCGGACCATTTTTCCAGGGCCAGTCGGGCTTGGTCGCGGCGACCCCGGCTCTGGGCCAAAAAGTCCCGGAGTTCCTTTGCAGGAACGAGGAGGGCCTCAGCGGCGGCCGCGAGCAGATCCACCGCCTCACTGGCGGTGGTCTCTAGGTCTTCACCCGCGTCCCCCACCGAGTCCCCGTCCTCCTCCGGGAGGTGGCCGCCAGCAGCCGGCCCATCGACCGCACAAGGTACGGCAAATGAACCGGCCGCTCCAACCGGCCCTGGCACTGCCTCGATCCCACCCCCAGGATCGTCGGCAGAGGAGTCCCCACTGGGCTCTTTTAAAAATGGTGCTGGGTCGGGAAATGACAGCGGAAGGGGTTCCCCCTCCGCCCCAGGAACCGGAGAACAAGGAGAGACCCGGCCATAGGAAATCCCCAGGCCCTCCAAGTGCTCCAGCTCCAAAGTAAGGGGCGAGGGTGGGTGTTCCTCCCCCTCCCCGCTGCCACCCCCCGGCCCAGCATCTACAGTATCATTAAAATCAATTGTTTCATTCTCTGCCGGGTCGAGCAAATCCCGGGGTAAGTTGTGTATTGGCTGGGCGGGCTCAGGTTCGGCCTTTTCGGCCCCGCCCGCCTCGGTCCCCGGGACGCTCGACCCGGCGGCTACGCATTCTTCCACTGGCCCCACGCCCCCCACGACAGGCAGATCTTCCACGCCCTCCCCAGGAGGCAGCGGCTGGGCAGCCTCGACTGCCTCACCCTCCCCGGGGAAAGACTCCTCGCGCCTGCAGCGCAATTTGGGGGCGCTGGTGGGGGACGCGGGACACGCGGCGGGCACCGCCTCCTCCGCGGAGGGATGTTGTTCCCCCTCCGCCTCATTGGGGCGGTGCCTCTTTTTGTTCCTGGGGGCGCGCGGAGTCAGGGAGACCTCCATGTCTGCCGAGGCCTCCCGCTCCGCCCCCCCCTTTTCCTTTTCTTGCCCGCGCCTGGGCCCCTCTGTGGTGTTATTCAAGGGCCCGGGCACGGGCTCGGGGCACCCCGCGCTCGCCGGTGACTGGGTTGGGCTGAGCGCGGTGGTCAGACTTTCCGGCGCACCGAGGGGACCCGCCTCTAGATGTTTTTCCTTCTTCCGCGCCTTCTTTCCGCTCGGACGCTCTCCCTCCCCCCCGCCGGAGGCCCTGAAAACAAAGGCCTCCGACGATGCCCGCGCACCCATGGCTCCCGGCACGCGGACGCAACTAGGGGGAGGGGTGGCGGCGGCGCCAGCTATGGCCGCCTTCGGTGGTTTGGCGGCCTTGGAGGCGGGGCAGTTCTTGCGAACGTGCCCCACCTCCCTGCAGGCATGGCACCGCACGCCGTCCGACGTCCAGAAGACGCGGTAGGCAGTCCCCTCGTGCACCACATTAAAGTGCCCTTCTGTCAGGTCCTCCCGCGCCAGCCGGACAAAGAGCTGGCGGCGGAAGGAGAACACGTGGCGCAGGCTGTTCTCCCTGAGGCCGAGCGGTATGGGGTTGATCCCCGACCTTACCTCCCCCAGTTGGTGTAGGTGAGGGAGGAGGAGCTCAGCGGAAACAAAGGGCGGGACGTTTGACACGATGACCCTCTGCGCGGTGGCCTCGAGAGGGTCCACCGGCAGGAACGTCCCGCCCACCGTGAGCCCCTTTTCAAGGGCCAGGGACACCGCCCGCTCCGACCCCAGGAAGAACACGGCCTTCCCAGACATCTTGGAGGCTGCGACAATGGCCGAGGGGCCGACTACCCCAGCCATCGCCCGCACGCACTCCTCGATGGTCATTGTGGGGTGAGTGTAGCTCTTGACCCCGTGTTTTTTCGTAATTAACCTAAATGGTGGCAGGGCAGCGGGTGGCGCAGGAGGGGCCGTGGAAGCGGTTGCCACCTGCGCATACGTCCTTGCTGGCCCTGCCACCGGCGTGGATGGGGTCGCCATCACGGGGTCCCTTTAAGGGCTACACCCACCCCAAAGTCACAGGCCTTAATGGTCTTAATTGGCCTCTTGTAGATTGACTGAGCAGAGGAGCCCTTAATGAGGCACACCTCTCCCCTAGTTGGCAATTGGGGAGGGGCCTTGCTCCCTCTGCTCAGTTGTCTTAAATTGTTTGTTTTTTAAATTAAATTTGGAAGGAAGGGCTCTCAGAGAGAGAGGGGAGAAACAGAGTAACAGAGAAAAGAGAGAGGGGGGTGGGAAGGGGGGGGGGCTGCGAGGGCAGGTCTCTCGTCGCAGCTGTGGGTGGGTGCACTCCCCAGATGGCAAAACACAAAAGTCTTTGAGGTGGTCTTCAGGTGGGGGGAGAAGATGTCTTCACCTGGGGTAGCTGGAGCCACCAGGCACTCCTAACGATCTTTAATTGGGTGATTAATGAAAAATCTTCAGCCTGGTAGCTCCAGCTATCCCAGGCTAGGCAATTGGGGGTGGGGGGGGTTTCAATTGTGGGGGGGGCCTAGTTTTAAGCACAGCCCCCACGCACACTACCACACACACACACACACCCCCCGCGATGTTCCGGCCCTCAGTGGTCTTCTTTCCTCCCCCCACCGATACAACAAAGTCTGTTTGGGGAAATGCACCCACACCCACCTGTAGAAATGTTGAGTCTCCCTCCTTCCACACTGGATGTTGTTTGTCTTTTCCCCCTCTCTCCAACTCTTTGCAGAATGGTAAAGTTGATGAAAGATTTCTGCTTTCTCCTCCTCTCCCTCTGGATAGAAGTGGTGTTGAAGCCCCTTCCTTCCTTCTCTTCCTGGGCTGGTCTCAGGGCTCTCCAGGCAGGAGCTCAAGTTGCTAGCTGCTTCTCTCACAGCTCCTACTGAGCAGGACACGCCTCCACTGCTCCACGATTGGTTCCTTGTGCATGAAACTCTTTTGAGTTTATCTGCAAAACATAAAGACATTAAACGGTGCCACCCGACCTGGGTGACACTCCAGACATTTACAAGGCCCATTTTTTTTTTTCCCCCCTTTTTTGTGTTTTTTTTTTGTGTTTTTTCTTTTTTTTTGTTTTTTTTTTGGGCACTAAAATCACAATTTTTCCCCAGTGCCCCCTATAAAAGGGAAGGGGACACTAAAAGCACCGGCAATTAAAACAAATTAACTTTAAAACGTAAAATCAAATTAAAATTTGGTTGCCGGGCGTGATGATGCACTCCAGTCCCTCCGGTGCCCACCTCTCGCGGAAGGCCGCGAGCGTACCGGTGGACACCGCGTGCTCCATCTCCAAGGACACCCTGGACCGGATGTAAGAGCGGAAGAGAGGCAGGCAGTCAGGTTGAACGACCCCCTCGACCGCCCGCTGCCTGGACCGGCTGATGGCACCCTTGGCCGTGCCCAGGAGCAGTCCTACGAGGAGGCCTTCGGACCTACCCGCTCCCCTCCGCACAGGGTGCCCAAAGATCAGGAGAGTGGGACTGAAGTGCAGCCAGAATTTCAGGAGCAGCCCCTTCAAATAATGGAACAGGGGCTGCAACCTCGTGCATTCCATAAAAACATGGAACACGGACTCCTCCAGACCGCAGAAATTGCAGGCGGCCTGGGAGTCCGTGAACCGGCTTAAAAATTTGTTGCACGGCACTGCTCCGTGCACCACCCTCCAGGCCAAGTCCCCGATGAATAGTGGGAGGACCCCTGCGTAGAGTGCCCTCCATCGGGGACCCCCGCCTCCTCCGGACGGCAAGATGGTACGCCATGGCGTGTCCGGACGGCCGGCGAGGATGGCAAAGTTGAGGGTGTGCAGGAGCAGCCCGTACAGGAAACCCCTCCGCGCGGATCTGAAAGGCACGGAGGGGATTTCCCCGAGGCGGCTCAAGTTGTGAGGCGCCGGCCCCCGAGGGAGGTTCCGGGGTTTGGCGCCGATGAGGAATTCCGTCCGGACGGGGGTCAGTTCGGACGGGATCTCCCCACGTGCTTGAGCCTCCTCGATACACCTAACGGAGTCAGGGCCCAGAGCTGTTTTTAGCGACTCGATGGCATCGGCCGCGCGGCGGACGTTGGCAGAATTTAGGCGCCGCGCCAGCGTGACTGGCGCCATCCAGCCCGCTCCTCCGCCATCGAGCAGGTCCCTGACCCTGGTCACCTCACCAGCCACAGCCCTCTCTTCCGACCGCCACATGAAGCCTCGGCCGTGGAGGTACGGATTCCCGAGCAGCGGCTCCTGCAGGACGGCCGCCACTCCAGCCGGCGGAGAGCTGCGCTTGGTGGAGACTTTGTTCCAGACCCTGATGAGTTCCCTGTAAAAGACAGGCAGCTCCCGGAGGGCGGTCCTGGCACCCCCCAAGTTCACAAACAGGAGCTGCGTGTCATAATTGAGGTCGAGCTGCTGGCGGAAGAAATACCTCGCCAGAGCACACCACCTAGGAGGGGGCTCGACGTAAAGGTATCTCTGCAGGGTCTGAAGACGGAAAGTCGCGAGCTGGGCGCTGACGCACACCAACGACTGACCGCCCTCCTCAAGCGGGAGACTCAAGACCGCGGCAGAGACCCAGTGCTTCCTGTTGTTCCAGAAGAAGTCCACCAGCTTCTTCTGTATCTTGGCGACAAACGCAGGGGGAGGGGTCAAAGTGACCAGCCGGTACCACAGCATTGCGGCCACCAGCTGGTTTATGACTAGCGCTCGACCCCTGTAGGACAGCACTCGGAGCAGTCCTGTCCAGCGCCCTAGGCGAGCGGCGACCTTGGCCTCCAGCTCCTGCCAGTTCGCCGGCCAGGCTCCCTCGTCGGGGCTAAGGTAGACTCCCAGATAGAGGAGATGGGTCGTGCTCCAGGCAAAAGGCCTGAGCTCCTCCGGCAGGGAGTCCACCCGCCACTGACCCACCAGGAGTCCGGAACATTTCTCCCAGTTGATCCTGGCGGAGGACGCGGCCGAGTAAATCTCCTGGCACTCACGCATCCTCCGCAGGTCAGCGGGATCCTCTATCGCGAGGAGCACGTCATCGGCGTAAGCCGAGAGGACGACCTCCACGCCCGGCCCTTGCAGAGCCAGTCCCGTCAACCTCGTCCGCAAGAGGCGCAGGAAAGGCTCCACGCAAACGGCGTATAACTGGCCGGACATGGGGCATCCCTGGCGCACCCCTCTCCTAAAGCGAAGGGGCGCCGTCAAGGACCCGTTAACCTTAATCAGACACTCCGCGGCGGCGTACAAAAGTCGGATCCGGGCGACGAAATGCGTCCCGAACCCGAAAGCGCGCAGAGTTCCGAGCAGATAGTCGTGATCCACCCTGTCGAACGCCTTCTCTTGGTCGAGGGATAGGAAGGCGACCGACAGACCAGCCTCCTGGGAACAATGGATGAGGTCCCGGACCAGATGGATGTTATCGTGGATTGTCCGGCCCGGGACCGTGTATGACTGGTCGGGGTGGATCATGTGGTCCAGCACGGCACCAAGGCGAGCAGACATCGCCCTGGCGAAGATTTTGTAGTCCGTGCTGAGGAGGGAGACCGGGCGCCAGTTCTTAAGGAGGCGGAGATCGCCCTTCTTAGGCAGCAGGACGATGACTGCCCTGCGCCAAGAGAGGGGCATCTCCCCGGTCGCCAGACTTTCCCCCAGGACCCGCGCGTAGTCGCTCCCCAGGACGTCCCAGAACGCCCTGTGGAACTCCACGGTCAGCCCGTCCAGCCCCGGGGATTTTCCCCTCGAGAGCCGGGCGAGGGCACCGGTCAGCTCCGCCAGGCTTAGCGGAGCTTCCAGATTTTCGGCGCCCTCCGGGCTGACCTTCGGCAGGTCCTCCCACAAAACTCTACGCGCTTCCTCGCTGGACGGATCCGGAGAGAACAGAGCCCCGTAATATTCACGGACCCTGTTGTTGACGCCCTCCGGATCCGAGACGAGAGAGCCGTCGTCGGCCAGCAGCGTCAAGAGCTGCTTACGGACACTCTGCCTTTTTTCCAGCGAGTAGAAGAAGGGGGAGCCGCGGTCCAGATCCCGCAGGAACCGGATCCGCGACCTCACGAACGCGCCTCGGGACCCGACGAGCTGCAGGTCCTTCAGCGCGGCCTTCTTCGCTTCGTACACCGTCCGCAGGGCCGGGTCCCCAACGACTTGACCGAGACGGGCTTCCAGGTCGAGCACCTCTTTTTCTAGGCGCCCGACTCTGGCCGCCCGCCTCTTGGTCGACCCCCTCGCGTACTCTTGACAGAAGACGCGGACGTGAGCCTTGCCCACGTCCCACCATAGCCTCAAGGAGGGGAAGCCCCCCTGCTTCCTTCTCCAGTCGGACCAGAATCGACGGAACGAGTCCTGGAACCGCACGTCCTCCAGCAGCCGGTTGTTAAAGTGCCAGTACGCGGACCCCGTCCTCGCGCGGAGCGAAGCGAGCTCCGCCCACACCAGGTGGTGGTCCGAACACGGCACCGGCCGCATGGAGGCCGCCGGGACGCAGGAAACGTACGCCCGAGACACGTAAAGGCGGTCGACTCTAGACCATCCAACTCCAGGCCTCACCCAAGTAAAGGCGCTGGAGTCGGGGTGGAGATTTCGCCAGACGTCCACCAAGTCGAAGGACCCGACCAGGTCCCTCAACTTCTCCATCGCCGTCATGCACTGCGGGGCACCGGAGCGGTCCCTCGCCTCGAGGGTGCAGTTAAAATCCCCCCCGAGGACAATGCAGTCGCCGACGTCGACGGAGCCAAGAAGAGCGGACACCTCTTCAAAGAAGCGCGTTTGCTGCGGGCCGGGATGAGGGGCGTACACGTTCACGAGATGGAGCGGCACGTCCCCCAGGCGAACCGTTACGTGCAGCAAGCGGCCTGGCACGGGCTCCTCGACCCCCAAGATCTCCGGCTGAAAATGCGGGCCCAGCAAGATGGCCACCCCACTAGAAATGGCGGTGAGGTGGCTCATGCGGACCTCTCCTTGCCATTCCAGGAGCCACGTGGCTTCGTCTCCCGGAACGGTGTGGGTTTCTTGCAGGAAGCACACCGCATATTTCCCCTCCCGCAGGAGCGAAAAATTGTCAAATCTACGGCGTGCCCCTCTGCCGCCGTTGATGTTGAGGCTGGCTATGGTTATCTTCATGGCAAAAGCATAGTGCAACCTCTACCTTAACCTATTGTGGGGGAGGGAGCGGAGTCTTTTGTTGAACTCCGCTCCCTCCGCAGCCCAGCGAGGAGTCCCTCGAGCTCGCGCAGCTCAAGGTGCTGCTCCTTTGTCAAGGGCCCGCCCGCGGCCAAGGTTTTAACGGCGGCGCGGACGGACCCCTTGATCAGCTCCGGCTCGGACCATTTTTCCAGGGCCAGTCGGGCTTGGTCGCGGCGACCCCGGCTCTGGGCCAAAAAGTCCCGGAGTTCCTTTGCAGGAACGAGGAGGGCCTCAGCGGCGGCCGCGAGCAGATCCACCGCCTCCCTGGCGGTGGTCTCTAGGTCTTCACCCGCGTCCCCCACCGAGTCCCCGTCCTCCTCCGGGAGGTGGCCGCCAGCAGCCGGCCCATCGACCGCACAAGGTACGGCAAATGAACCGGCCGCTCCAACCGGCCCTGGCACTGCCCCGATCCCACCCCCAGGATCGTCGGCAGAGGAGTCCCCACTGGGCTCTTTTAAAAATGGTGCCGGGTCGGGAAATGACAGCGGAAGGGGTTCCCCCTCCGCCCCAGGAACCGGAGAACAAGGAGAGACCCGGCCATAGGAAATCCCCAGGCCCTCCAAGTGCTCCAGCTCCAAAGTAAGGGGCGAGGGTGGGTGTTCCTCCCCCTCCCCGCTGCCACCCCCCGGCCCAGCATCTACAGTATCATTAAAATCAATTGTTTCATTCTCTGCCGGGTCGAGCAAATCCCGGGGGAAGTTGGGTATTGGCTGGGCGGGCTCAGGTTCGGCCTTTTCGGCCCCGCCCGCCTCGGTCCCCGGGACGCTCGACCCGGCGGCTACGCATTCTTCCACTGGCCCCACGCCCCCCACGACAGGCAGATCTTCCACGCCCTCCCCAGGAGGCAGCGGCTGGGCAGCCTCGACTGCCTCACCCTCCCCGGGGAAAGACTCCTCGCGCCTGCAGCGCAATTTGGGGGCGCTGGTGGGGGACGCGGGACACGCGGCGGGCACCGCCTCCTCCGCGGAGGGATGTTGTTCCCCCTCCGCCTCATTGGGGCGGTGCCTCTTTTTGTTCCTGGGGGCGCGCGGAGTCAGGGAGACCTCCATGTCTGCCGAGGCCTCCCGCTCCGCCCCCCCCTTTTCCTTTTCTTGCCCGCGCCTGGGCCCCTCTGTGGTGTTATTCAAGGGCCCGGGCACGGGCTCGGGGCACCCCGCGCTCGCCGGTGACTGGGTTGGGCTGAGCGCGGTGGTCAGACTTTCCGGCGCACCGAGGGGACCCGCCTCTAGATGTTTTTCCTTCTTCCGCGCCTTCTTTCCGCTCGGACGCTCTCCCTCCCCCCCGCCGGAGGCCCTGAAAACAAAGGCCTCCGACGATGCCCGCGCACCCATGGCTCCCGGCACGCGGACGCAACTAGGGGGAGGGGTGGCGGCGGCGCCAGCTATGGCCGCCTTCGGTGGTTTGGCGGCCTTGGAGGCGGGGCAGTTCTTGCGAACGTGCCCCACCTCCCTGCAGGCATGGCACCGCACGCCGTCCGACGTCCAGAAGACGCGGTAGGCAGTCCCCTCGTGCACCACATTAAAGTGCCCTTCTGTCAGGTCCTCCCGCGCCAGCCGGACAAAGAGCTGGCGGCGGAAGGAGAACACGTGGCGCAGGCTGTTCTCCCTGAGGCCGAGCGGTATGGGGTTGATCCCCGACCTTACCTCCCCCAGTTGGTGTAGGTGAGGGAGGAGGAGCTCAGCGGAAACAAAGGGCGGGACGTTTGACACGATGACCCTCTGCGCGGTGGCCTCGAGAGGGTCCACCGGCAGGAACGTCCCGCCCACCGTGAGCCCCTTTTCAAGGGCCAGGGACACCGCCCGCTCCGACCCCAGGAAGAACACGGCCTTCCCAGACATCTTGGAGGCTGCGACAATGGCCGAGGGGCCGACTACCCCAGCCATCGCCCGCACGCACTCCTCGATGGTCATTGTGGGGTGAGTGTAGCTCTTGACCCCGTGTTTTTTCGTAATTAACCTAAATGGTGGCAGGGCAGCGGGTGGCGCAGGAGGGGCCGTGGAAGCGGTTGCCACCTGCGCATACGTCCTTGCTGGCCCTGCCACCGGCGTGGATGGGGTCGCCATCACGGGGTCCCTTTAAGGGCTACACCCACCCCAAAGTCACAGGCCTTAAAGGTCTTAATTGGCCTCGTAAATTAACTGAGCAGAGGAGCTCTTAACGAGGTACCTCTCCCCTCGTTGACAATTGGGGAGAGGCCTTGCTCCCTCTGCTCAGTTGTCTTAATTGGTTTTTTTTTGCAAATTTGGAAGGAAGAGGCCTCAGAGAGAGAGGGGAGAAACAGAGTAGCAGAGAAAGAGAGAGGGGGGTGGGAAGGGGTGGGGGGGACTGCGAGGGCAGGTCTCCCCTCGCAGCTGTGGGTGGGTGCACTCCCCAGATGGCAAAAACACAAAAGTCCTTGGGGTGGTCTTCAGGTGGGGGGAGAAGATGTCTTCACCTGGGGTAGCTGGAGCCACCAGGCACTCCTAACGATCTTTAATTGGGTAATTAATAACAATCTTCAGCCTGGTAGCTCCAGCTATCCCAGGCTAGGCAAATGTGGGGGGTGGGGGGGGTTCCAATTGTGGGGGGGGCCCAGTTGTAAGCACGGCCCCCACGCACACTACCACACACACACACACACACACCCCCCGCGATGTTCCGGCCCTCAGTGGTCTTCTTTCCTCCCCCCACCGAAACAACAAAGTCTTTTTGGGGAAATGCACCCACACCCACCTGTAGAATGTTGAGTCTCCCTCCTTCCACACTGGTTTGTTGTTGGTCTTTCCCCCTCTCTCCAACTCCCTACAGAATGGTAAGGATGTTTAAAGTTTTCTGCTCTCCTCCTCTCCCTCTGGATAAAGGTTGGTGGTGAAGCCCCTTCCTTCCTTCTATTCCTGGGCTGGTCTCAGGGCTCTCCAGGCTGGAGCTCAAGTTGCTAGCTGCTTCCCTCACTGCTCACAGCTCCTACTGTGCAGGACACGCCTCCACTGCTCTACGATTGGTCCTTGTGCATGAAACCCAAAAAGCTAGTTTGCAGGTGCAACAGGTAATCAGGAAGGTGAATGGAATGTTGGCCTTCATTGCGAGAGGGAGTACAAAAGCAGGGAGGTCCTTCTGCAACTGTATAGGGTATTGGTGAGGCCGCACCTGGAGTACTGTGTGCAGTTTTGGTCACCTTACTTAAGGAAGGATATACTAGCTTTGGAGGGGGTACAGAGACGATTCACTAGGCTGATTCCGGAGATGAGAGGGTTACCTTATAGATTGAGTAGACTGGGTCGTTACTCGTTGGAGTTCAGAAGGATGAGGGGTGATCTTATAGAAACATTTAAAATAATGAAGGGGATAGACAGGTTAGAGGCAGAGAGGTTGTTTCCACTGGTCGGGGAGACTAGAACTAGGGGGCACAGCCTCAAAATACAGGGGAGCCAATTTAAAACCCAGTTGAGAAGGAATTTCTTCTCCCAGAGGGTTGTGAATCTGTGGAATTCTCTGCCCAAGGAAGCAGTTGAGGCTAGCTCATTGAATGTATTCAAGTCACAGATATAGATTTTTAACCAATAAGGGAATTAAGGGTTACGGGAAGCAGGCGTGTAAGTGGAGCTGAGTCCACGGCCAGATCAGCCATGATCTTGTTGAATGGCGGAGCAGGCTCGAGGGGCTAGATGGCCTACTCCTGTTCCTAATTATTATGTTTATGCTCTTATCAGCCAGTTAAAACTCACTACAAACTAAGTTAGGCATAGTAAGTGGCCACGTGTACGTTCTGAAAAACCCTGCGGTGAATTAAGAGATCAGCGCAGGTAGCCACCAAAAGACAGTGTTATGATAGGAATGCTAGCTTTTTTTAAATGCCAAGCAGCGAGACTGGACAGGGTGTAGGTGCTATCAGCCTGATTAAATTGAGTACATTTTTAGTAAAGATAGCTAGATATTAAAGTACTGGAAAATCTTTGAAGATTTTTTTCTCACCCCCCCCCTCTCCGGCCGGCGGTTCAGAACTCTCCCCCGCCCCCCCTCCCCCCCCCCCGCCCCCCCTCCCCCCCCCCGCCCACCGCATCAAGACTCTTTCCCCCCCCCCCGCTGGATCAAAACTCTTCTCCCCACCCTGGATCAAAGCTCTTAACCCCCACCTCCCACCAGATCAAAACTCTTTCGGCCCCCCTGCAGGATCAAAACTCTTCTGCTCCCCCCACCATCAAAATTCTTCCCCTTCCCCCCGCAAAACTCTTCCCCCGACCAACCTGTCTCATAGCCCTCGTGCGGCAAGCCATTCAGCCAGGGATAGGGATGACGAGCATCGGCCCCTCCCACACAGCCTGCTTCACACACTCTCAGATTCTGGGGGCTAGGAGCTATTGCGCATGCGCGCACACTCTAGCGTGCATGTGCAGAGGTCCCGGCACTGTTTTCAGTGCCGGGACCTGGCTCCACCCCCGAATCCAGTCACCATGCTACGCCACCATGGAGGAGAGGCTGGGGAGTAGCCAAACTCGGCCCGAAGATTCTTGGTGCCTTTGGAGTTCTACAAAAGTGGGGCACCTCTGGTGAGTGCGCCAGAAATCTGCACTGGCCAAATTTGGGCCCAAAGAATGGCTAAAGTAAATGTTGGGCCCTTAGAGGACAAGACCAGTGAATTAGTAATGGGGAACATGGAGATGGCAGAAACTCTGAACAAATATTTTGTATTAGTCTTTACGATAAAGGACACAAACAAAATTCCAACAGTGGATAGTCAAGGGGTGATAGAGTATTCAAACAGGCTCATTTAGACAGTCTGTGAAAATTCACAGACCCCCAAGTCAAGGCTGCTACATGCAGTTCGGCATGTTGCATTAACTCATCAATCAACTTGACATTTTCGGACCTTGGGTAGCGAGCCAATTAAAACGTTAAAAGAATATTGATTGAGCCAATAAGCTCAAAGGAGGCGAGTTCTTTTCTGTAAATTGAACCCAGTATAAAATACAGCCATTTTGACCATGTGTCTCAGTAAGACAAAGAAACTGGCAATCAGCCAGCAGTTTGTTGCTCTCTGCCAAGATTAAAAAGTTAAAACTACCATCGGAGTTCGTATTTCATTGGAAATTAAGAGATCTAACAATTTTGGCGCTGCGAACAGGATCGCTGAGGAAAGAAACTGAATTTTGGAAATCGGACCTACATATTGAGGTAAGGAATCCTCTTTTTAAAAAAAGTCCTCGGTCAAAAGTCTAAATTCGCCTCTCCTTCTACGCAATTTCGAAAGCCTCCAGTTTGCGAACCCTCCGGTTGGTAGTCGGCTCGAGGTCCCATAGACGTCTAAACTTCGGCGGTGTGTTAGTTAGTTAATCACCGACCTATTGATCGGCGAGAGAGCCTACGACTCGAGACCCCAGTAAAGAACCCTAGTAAAGAAATGGCAGCAAGAGACAAGAACAAAGAATTGCCTACAACTGTTAAAAGTGGGCAGGCACCACCTGAAGTTTCGGTAGATTTAATTCTCGAACAGTTGAAAGAATACATAGAGCAACAATTCAACTTATCTAAAACCTGTATTCAGATCGAACAAAAGTACGGAACCTCCAAAGGACAATGGTCCTTGGACGAGATTAAAAGGGTCTGGGGAAAAACGACCCGTATGAAAAATAAAGAGCGAACTAGATGGTCCCTAGCTGTTATGGGCCAGATCCGAAAGCGGAATGAAATTATAATGCGTTCCCAACATGATCGAGAACTGACCAGTACAAAGGATCAATTGCAAACAGTTTGTGCACAGCTGCGACAGAAAAAGTTTGAACTTGAAAAGCTGGAAGCGGAAGTTAAAGATCTTAAAGGTGAAATTAAAGAATGGAAAAAATCATTAGGTCAAGAGACAGTAATAGGAAAAGGAAAATGTATTGATCAATTCCCAGGGTAGCCATGTTTGGATAAATTAAAAGCGCAAACCCGAAGACACGACCGAGGAATAGATACGGATTCCGAATCCTCCGACAATACAGTGTCGGAGGATGATGAAGAATTAGGGGTGCGCTTTGCCCCGTTTAAAAAAAGACGAGTTGTAGTCAAATCAGAAGAGACTGCGGATGAGGGCGGAACCAAAAAAACAAAGAGAAGGGTGTATGGAGAATAC
Source organism: Pristiophorus japonicus (assembly GCF_044704955.1). Taxonomy (NCBI): domain Eukaryota; kingdom Metazoa; phylum Chordata; class Chondrichthyes; family Pristiophoridae; genus Pristiophorus; species Pristiophorus japonicus. The sequence continues at coordinate 52,689,643 of NC_091985.1, read as the reverse complement.
TTAGTTCATGCTCCGGCAGACCCAGAGAAAATTGATAAATGGTCCAAGGAATTGCCCAATCCAAAGAAAGGGGGAGTAAAAACGTGGGACCAATTGGACCGCTTAAGAAATATATATCAACTTCATCCTTGGGACGGAATGCAAATTTTGACCATAATGGTGCCAAAAACACAGGGAAGAAAATTGCACGACAAGGTAGATGAAGCTTTGGGGCAGAATGAGCAAGAATTAGACGCAGGATGGGAGGCGATTAAACACTGGCTGCAAGTCTTCAGTCCAGCTAAGACAGACTGGGGAAAAATTGCAGCCTGCCAACAGAAAGGAACAGAGGAGGTCCTGGAGTATGACGAGCGGTTTAGATGCACGTGGCTAGAACATTCGGGTATGGATAATACGGATGAGGAAATGGATGAACAAGTGTTTGGACCCCTGAAAGCAGCTTTCGTGGCAGGTCTAAAGCCAGAACTGTCCAAAATGCTTAAGGTAGTGTTACCGGACTGGGAAGGTAGAGGAACTACCTTTGCAGCATTGGTGGATCGATGTAACCAATTAGATCGGGATATGGGAGCTAAAGTCCGAGCCCTGCAGGCTATGGGATGGAAATCCCAGGATTCCGATAAACAGTTATTAGGAAAATTACCCGGAAAATGTCATTATTGTGGGAAAGAAGGTCACTAGGCCAAGACGTGCAGGGCCAAACAGAAAGGTCATGGCTGGGGAAGAGGACGCAGCCAGGGATACAATTCAGCCAACAAGCCAGGCTTGTCACAAGATAACGACCTCATAGAAGCATTTAAGCGACTGACAATACAACAACAGAAGGAGTTACTTGGGATAGCAAAAAACGATTAGAGCCCACCCTGGCCCCCCTCCTCGCACTAATACAACAGAAAGGAGATGGGATATATATAACTGTGAGGGTGAGCGATAAGGATGTGGACTGTCTTTTAGACACGGGGCGGAATTAACATGCTTACCCCCACAATATGGAGACTTTTTGCCGTTGGATGGTAGGGCACGTACAGCCTATGGAGTTGGAGGCCATAAAATGGAAATTAAAAGGACAACACCGGTACTTCTAGGGCTGGGTCCACATGAACTAACCACGCCGGTCTGGATAGGCCCAGTAGATCAACCCCTTTTGGGAATGGACATTCTAATCCAAGTAGATTCATCGTTGCATTTTGAGGATGGTCGGGTGACATGGTCAATTAGAACTTTGAAGAAAGAAGAATTGAACGAACACCATGGCCCCAGGCACTACCAATAGTGCTATGCAGCATTAGGGCAACCCCAAACAGAACTACAGATCTAAGCCCATTTGAAATTATAACAGGAAGACCCATGTCGCTGCCAGGAACTATCGATTTACGGAAAGCTGATGTTCACTTAATGAGTGACACTTTGTTATCATACTGTCAGAACTTAACCAATGCTATTAGTTTTGTTTCCCGACAGGTATCGGCAGCTTGGGGTAATCCACCCGAAGGAGGACATGACATCATCCCGGGAGTCTGGGTGTATGTGAAAAAATTACATAAAAAACCTTTGGGTGCCAAGTGGGAGGGACCTTATCAAGTGTTATTGACCCCTCAGGCAGCTGTTAAAGTCCAAGGAAAGAAAGCCTGGATCCACGCTTCACACATTAAACGAGCACCCATAACTGAAGCTGAAATCTAATAAGGACAATTACTTTTTGCGAAAATGTATAAATTTACTGTATCATTGATTGTAGGTATTATAGACATCGGCCTACTTCTTACTAGCCGACCCTCTGCACCAAAGGGAAATAGTAGGGTAGCAAGAGAATTACATGTAAATACCTTTTTATATATGTCATACATTTATGCCAAACAAGGTAACATTTCCAGTTGTTGGGTATGTGCGCATATTCCTATTCACTCAAAGGGAGGGATTCCCTTGAGGCCAGTTCCCTTAACTATCTCGGAAATGGCTGAGTGGATAATTAATCAAAATAAAACAGGCAATGCGTTTCAGGATACGGAAAACTGGGCACGTAAATGGAAATCAGCAGGTTACAATTTGACTACCTTTGAAGGGGGATACCAACCGTGCTACAATAATTCCAAACGGCCTCCATTTTTTGTTGTCACTAATACAACGGGAATAGGAAGACCGGGGGAATCGGTCTGTATGATTAGAAACATCAAAGGAGGCCAAAATATGGGGTATAGTAACTGCTCCCGGAATTACACTATAATCAAACCACGGATCCGTCCAAACTGGACCGATGTGGGAGTTTTTAACGTAACGGGGATTCTGAATAAAACAGATGGAAAAGCCTGGACAGGCCCCGGAGTGTTGCTGACAAAAAAACAGCTAACATTCATTGCATATAATGGCACCTATTGGGTGTGTGGACACAAGGCCTACCCTTGGCTGCCCCAGAATTGGATGGGATCCTGCTATTTAGCCTACATTGTGCCTTATATGTATCATATAAAGTCACTGTCGGAACATTTACACCGTCCTAAGAGAGCTATTACAGAAAGAGAAGTTCTTTGCCATTCTGACCCCTGGGTATGGGACCGCCAAACTGGCAAGGGAATCCATTAACATGGTTTCCGTTGTGGAACGGGTAGCCAATGATACCTCAGAGGCCCTAGTTAAAATCAATGCAGAAATGGTAGCAATCCGCACAGTAGCCCTACAGAATAGACTGGCCCTTGATTACATCCTGGCTGAAAAGGGAGGTACTTGCGCCCTACTTGGAACTGAGTGTTGCACATATATCCCAGATAGCTCCGAAGAAATTACCCACTTAGCGGAGCATATCCAAAAGGAGGTAGAAAAACTTAAGCAACCCCCATCATTCACTTTGTGGGGTGAAGCCACTGAATGGCTAGGTTCAATAGGAACTTCATTGGTGGAAGGTTTAATTCTATTTGTTGTAATTGTTTTACTTTTATATTGTTTGTTTATGTTGATTAAATGTTGTTGTGACCAGGCGGCTGTAGCTGCTGTCCCGCAGGTGAGACCCAGTATAAAATCCAACCATTTTGACCATGTGTCTCAGTAAGACAAAGAAACTGGCAATCAGCCAGCAGTTTGTTGCTCTCTGCCAAGATTAAAAGTTAAAACTACCATCGGAGTTCGTATTTCATTGGAAATTAAGAGATCTAACAAGGGGCTATAAGGTGGGGGTTGGAACTTAACACAACCATCATCACTAAGGAGGTGGTACTCAGTAAGATAATGGTACTAAAGGTGGATAAATCCCCTGGACCTGTTGGCTTGCATCCTAGGGTCGTAAGAGAAGTAACGGCAGGGATTGTGGATGCATTGGTTGTAATTTACCAAAATTCTCTGGATTCTGGCGAGGTCTGAGCAGATTGGAAAACTGCAAATGTAACGCCCCTATTTAAAAAAGGAGGCAGACAAAAAGCAGAAAACTATAGCCCAGTTAGCCAAACATCTGTGGTTGGGAAGATGTTGGAGTCCATTATTAAAGAAGCTGTAGCAGGACATTTGGAAAAGCATAATTCGGTCAGGCAGTGCATGGATTTATGAAGGGGAAGTCATGTTTCACAAATTTGCTAGAATTCTTTTACGATGATGTGGAATCTATATGGGTAGAGCTGCAGAACACCAAAGGACAAAAAACGTTAGTGGGAGTTGTGTACAGACCTCCAAACAGTAGTAATGCAAGGAGTATCCGTAATAAGCTGGATGAATTAACTGTGCAAATAGATGTTAACAGATATGATGTGATTGGGATTACAGAGACGTGGCTCCAGGATGATCAGGGCTGGGAACTCAACATCCAGGGGTATTCAACATTCAGGAAGGATAGAATAAAACGAAAAGGAGGTGAGGTAGCATTGCTGGTTAAAGAGGAGATTAATGCAATAGTTAGGAAGGACATTAGCTTGGATGATGTGGAATCTATATGGGTAGAGCTGCAGAACACCAAAGGGCAAAAAACGTTAGTGGGAATTGTGTACAGACCTCCAAACAGTAGTAGTGATGTTGGGGAGGGCATCAAACAGGAAATTAGGGGTGCATGCAATAAAGGTGCAGCAGTTATCATGGGTGACTTTAATATGCACATAGATTGGGCTAGCCAAACTGGAAGCAATACGGTGGAGGAGGATTTCCTGGAGTGCATAAGGGATGGTTTTCTAGACCAATATGTCGAGGAACCAACGAGGGGGAGGCCATCTTAGACTGGGTGTTGTGTAATGAGAGAGGATTAATTAGCAATCTCATTGTGCGAGACCCCTTGGGGAAGAGTGACCATAATATGGTGGAATTCTACATTAGGATGGAGAATGAAACAGTTAATTCAAAGACCATGGTCCAGAACTTAAAGAAGGGTAGCTTTGAAGGTATGAGGCGTGAATTGGCTAGGATAGATTGGCGAATGATACTTAAGGGGCTGACAGTGGTTGGGCAATGGCAGACATTTAGAGACCGCATAGCTGAACTACAACAATTGTACATCCCTGTCTGGCGTAAAAATAAAAAAGGGAAGGTGGCTCAACCGTGGCTATCAAGGGAAATCAGGGATAGTATTGAAGCCAAGGAAGTGGCATACAAATTGGCCAGAAATAGCAACGAACCCGGGGACTGGGAGAAATTTAGAACTCAGCAGAGGAGGACAAAGGGTTTGATTAGGATAGGGAAAATAGAGTACGAGAAGAAGCTTGCAGGGAACATTAAAACAGACAGCAAAAGCTTCTATAGATATATAAAGAGAAAAAGGTTAGTAAAGACAGAATCAGGGGAAGTCATAACGGGGAACAAAGAAATGGCAGACCAATTGAACAGGTACTTTGGTTCGATATTCACGAAGGAGGACACAAACAACCTTCTGGATATAAAAGGGGTCAGAGGGTCTAGTAAGAAGGAGGAACTGAGGGAAATCCTTATTAGTCGGGAAATTGTGTTGGGTAAATTGATGAGATTGAAGGCCGATAAATCCCCAGGACCTGATGGTCTGCATCCCAGAGTATTAAGGAGGTGGCCTTGGAAATAGCGGATACATTGACAGTCATTTTCCAACATTCCATAGACTCTGGATCAGTTCCTATGGAGTGGAGTGTAGCCAATGTAACCCCACTTTTTAAAACAGAAGGGAGAGAGAAAATAGGGAATTATAGACCGGTCAGCCTGACATTGGTAGTGGGTAAAATGATGGAATCAATTATTAAGGATGTCATAGCAGCGCATTTGGAAAGAGGTGACATGATAGGTCGAAGTCAGCATGGATTTGTGAAAGGGAAATCAGGCTTGACAAATCTTCTGGAATTTTTTGAGGATGTTTCCAGTAGAGTGGACAAGGGAGAACCAGTTGATGTGGTGTATTTGGACTTTCAGAAGGCTTTCGACAAGGTCACACACAAGAGATTAATGTGCAAAGTTAAAGCACGTGGCATTGGGGGTAGCGTGCTGACGTGGATTGAGAACTTGTTGGCAGACAGGAAGCAAAGAGTAGGGGTAAATGGGTACTTTTCAGAATGGCAGGCAGTGACTAGTGGGGTGCCGCAAGGTTCTGTGCTGGGGCCCCAGCTGTTTACATTGTACATTAATGATTTAGACGAGGGGATTAAATGCAGTATCTCCAAATTTGCGGATGACACTAAGTTGGGTGGCAGTGTGAGCTGCGAGGAGGATGCTATGAGGCTGCAGAGTGACTTGGATAGGTTAGGTGAGTGGGTAAATGCATGGCAGATGAAGTATAAAAGGATAAATGTGAGGTTATCCACTTTGGTGGTAAAAACAGAGAGACAGACTATTATCTGAATGGTGACAGGTTAGGAAAAGGGGAAGTGCAACGAGACCTGGGTGTCATGGTACATCAGTCATTGAAGGTTGGCATACAGGTACAGCAGGCGGTTAAGAAAGCAAATGGCATGTTGGCCTTCATAGCGAGGGGATTTGAGTACAGGGGCAGGGAGGTGTTACTACAGTTGTACAAGGCCTTGGTGAGGTCACACCTTGAATATTATGTACAGTTTTGGTCTGCTAACTTGAGGAAGGACATTCTTGCTATTGAGGGAGTGCAGCGAAGGTTCATCAGACTGATTGCCGGGATGGCGGGACTGACATATCAAGAAAGACTGGATCAACTGGGCTTGTATTCACTGGAGTTCAGAAGAGTGAGAGGGGATCTCATAGAAACGTTTAAAATTCTGACGGGTTTAGATAGGTTAGATGCAGAAAGAATGTTCCCAATGTTGGGGAAGTCCAGAACCAGGGGTCACAGTCTAAGGATAAGGGGTAAGCCATTTAGGACCAAGACGAGGAGAAACTTCTTCACCCAGAGAGTGGTGAACCTGTGGAATTCTCTGCCGCAGAAATTTGTTGAGGCCAATTCACTAAATATATTCTAAAAGGAGTTAGATGTAGTCCTTACTACTAGGAGGATCAAAGGATATGGCAAGAAAGCAGGAATGGGGTACTGAAGTTGCATGTTCAGCCATGAACTCATTGAATGGTGGTACAGGCGCGAAGGGCCGAACGGCCTACTCCTGCACCTATTTTCTATGTTTCTATGTTTCTAACAAACAGGGTGGATAAAGGGGAACCAGTGGATGTGGTGTATTTGGACTACCAGAAGTAATTTGACAAGGTGCCACATAAAAGGTTACTGCACAAAATAAAAGTTCACGGGATTTGGGGTAATTTATTAGCATGGATAGAGGATTGGCTAACTAACAGAAAACATAGCGTCGGGATAAATGGTTCACTCTCGGCTTGGCAATTAGTAATGAGTGGGGTGCCACAGGGATCAGTGAAGGGACCCCAACTATTTACAATCTATATTAATAACTTGGAGGAAGGGATCAAGTGTAATGTCGTGAAGTTTGCTGGTGATACAAAGATGGGAGGAAAAGCAATGTGTGAGGAGGACACAAAAAATCTGCAAAAGGACATAGACAGGCTAAGTGAGTGGGCAAAAATTTGGCAGATCGAGTATAATGTTGGAAAGTGTGAGGTCATGCATTTTGGCAGAAATAATCAAAGAGCAAGTTTTTATTTAAATGGAGAAAGATTGCAAAGTGCTGCAGTACAGCGAGACCTGGGGATACGTGTGCATGAAAAGGATAGTATGCAGGTACAGCAAGTGATCAGGAAGGCCAATGGAATCTTGGTCTTATTGCAAAGGGGATGGAATATAAAAGCAGGGAAGTCTTGCTACAGTTGTACAGGGTATTAGTGAGGCCACACCTGGAATACTGCAGGCAGTTTTAGTTTCCATATTTACAGAAGGATATACTTGCTTTGGAGGCATTTCAGAGAAGGGTCACTAGGTGGATTCTGGAGATGAGGGGATTGACTTCTGAGGAAAGGTTGAGTAGGTTGGGCCTCTACTCATTGGAATTCAGAAGAATTAGAGGTGATCTTATTGAAACGTATAAGATTATGAGGGGGCTTGACAAGGTGGATGCAGAGAGGATGTTTTCACTGATAGGGGAGACTAGAACTAGAGGGCATAATCTTAGAATAAGGGGCCGCCTATTTAAAACTGAGATAAGGAGAAATTTCTTCTCTCAGAGCGTTGTAAATCTGTGCAATTCGCTGCCTCAGAGAGCTGTGGAAGCCGGGACATTGAATAAATTTAAGAGATAGACAGTTTCTTAACCGATAAGGGATTAAGGGGTTATGGGGAGCAAGCAGGGAAGTGGATCTGAGTCTATGATCGGATCAGCCATGATCGTATTAAATGGCACAGCAGGCTTGAAATGCCGTATGGCCTACTCCTGCTCCTATTTCTTATGTTCTTATAAGATGAGAGCAAAATTCCTATCAACTTAAAATCCTAAATAGGTCGAGAATGGTTACGGAAAACAGAATAGACTGAGAATATTTTGTGATAGAAACCTTGAGAAGAAAGGCTTTTGACAAGATCCCACACAGGAGATTAGTGTGCAAAATTAAAGCACATGGTATTGGGGTAATGTATTGACGTGGATAGAGAATTGGTTGGCAGACAGGAAGCAAAGAGTAGGAATAAATGGGTCCTTTTCAGAATGGCAGGCAGTGACTAGTGGGGTACCGCAAGGTTCAATGCTAGGACCCCAGCTATTTACAATATACATTAATGATTTAGACGAAGCAATTGAATGTAATATCTCCAAGTTTGCAGATGACACTAAGCTGGGTGGCAGTGTAAGCTGTGCGGAGAATGCTAAGAGGCTGCAGGGTGACAAGACAGATTAGGTGAGTGGGCAAATGCATAGCAGATGCAGTATAATGTAGATAAATGTGAGTTTATCCACTTTGGTGGCAAAAACAGGAAGGCAGAATATTATCTGAATGGTGACAGATTAGGAAAAGGGGAGGTGCAACGAGACTTGGGTATCATGGTACAACAGTCATTGAAAGTTGGCATGCAGGTACAGCAGGCGGTGAAAAAGGCAGATGGCCTTCATAGCGAGAGGAATTGAGTATAGGAGCAGGAGGTCTTACTGCAGTCGTACGGGGCCTTGGTGAGACCACACCTTGAATGTTGTGCACAGTTTTGGTCTCATAATCTGAGGAAGGACATTCTTGCTATTGTGGGAGTGCAGCGAAGGTTCACCAGACTGATTCCCAGGGTAGCAGGACTGACATATAAAGAAAGACTGGATCAACTAGGCTTGTAGTCACTGGAATTTAGAAGAATGAGAGGGGATCTCAAAGAAACAGATAAAATTCTATCGGGATTGGACAGGCTAGATGCAGGAAGAATGTTCCCGATGTTGGGGAAGTCCAGAACCAGGGGTCACAGTCTAAGGATAAGGGGTAATCCATTTAGGACTGAGATGAGGAGAAACTTCTTCACTCAGAGAATTGTGAACCTGTGGAATTCTCTACCACAGAAAGTTTTTGAGGCCAGTTCGTTAGATATATTCAAAAGGGAGTTAGATGTGGCCCTAACGGCTAAAGGGATCAAGGGGTATGGAGAGAAAGCAGGAATGGGGTACTGAAGTTGCATGATCAGCCATGATCATATTGAATGGTGGTGCAGGTTCGAAGGGCCGAATGGCCTACTCCTGTACCTATTTTCTATGTTTCTATGTTTCTATGTTGCTAAATGTAGTGAAGTTGTAAATGTGTTCATTAAGATTTTCTCTATTCAATACTTCTAGTGAAATCATAAACATATTGGCCCAGAATTTGCGGTCACGACGTTCACCAATGGCCCCAAAGAAAGTTATCCACAAAGATCCCGCGATCTCTGTGGCAAGAAGTTTGACTTTTTCGACGTGTAAGTGACTTAAATGTAAGACAATGAGGAAGCCCTGAAAGCACTCTGCTGTGGCACCAGCAAACTGTCTAAGCAGCCAATCAAAATGCAGAATTGATTGGCTGCTGAGACACCAGGAAGTGAAGACGTTGCTTTTATTCTGACTTTTTAAAAACGTTACAGAGAGCAAAACAAAGATTAGGGCTCTCACATGGGGAAAAGGTAAACCTGAAATAGATATGAACAAACTTCAAAAAAATTTTAAAAGCCATTTTAAAAAAAATGTTCTTAAAATATTACATTTTTATCATAATGGAGAATATTGATACTCCACAAAATTAATATGTGTTTTTCAGGACCATAACATTTGATTAGCAGGCAAAAGGCTGTTGAAACCCGAGTCACACCTAATCCCAACAAGGCCTAACTTTTAATGGGGTATTTAACAGCGATATTACTGCGGAAAAGCCCAATTTTTTGTCAGTTTCACTGTTTACACTGATTGCTGGCTATAGTGGTGGAGGTATCTACAGTGCAGCCAGTATCAGAGCAGTGAATAACTGACTGCAACTTCAGCAATTTGCGTTTAGTTGCGCATGCTCTATATCTTGAACTTGTGGTCAGTTTCAAAGGCATAATAACAGAAAATGTCCCCTGCAAATTTCAGATCTTTCTTTTTTAATGTATGTACAATTTTGCTAGAAATACTGCCCAAAGGAATGCATTTATGATATCACAACCAGGCAATTCATCTCAAGTAGATTCCAAATATGCCATAAGATTAACTAATATGTCTCTTTGTATATTTGCAGAAACATTACTGACGCATTTAATTTTAATCTGAATGTGCCACCATAGGCAGCATAATGTCTGCTGTGCACCCTCAGCCCTTAATCAACCATTTACAATCCAGAAAGAGGAACAAACTGGAAGTGACATCACCAATACTATCACAAGGAAACATTCAGCATGACTGGACTCTGCAGTAGAAGAAGTCAGGTGATGTCACCTGGAGTCAGAATGCTACTCAGATTTATGTTACAAAGAGTTACTGGTAATTGTGTGAGAGGGAGCGGAACTGAAGGAATGGACAGTATCAAATTGTCTTGGGGGCAAAATTGCTATTTTTTTATAGCCTCATTAGTGCCTCCGGTGTGCGCTAATTGGGCACAACGAGGGTATCACCCGGAGGAAGGGATTGATAGCGCTTCCGGGGAAATTGCTCTGGAGATTGGGAGAGGCGTTAGGCCATTAGCACCCTGGCCTACGATTTGTGCCCTGGGCTGGCGCACAATTATCATCATGCGCACTGACTCCTCACAGCCCCACGCCAACCCCTTTGCGATCCCGCTGGGGATATTGTGAAGCTGGAGGCCTATATAAAGGCCACGAGTTCAGCAGTCGGGAGTCCGTGCTCGGTGAGGCCTCCCGGTGCAGCTGCAGGGAGAAAGCAAAAAAGAAGTAGAAAGAAATCGAAAGGTGACGTCACAGCCAGTGGGGTAAGTGATTGGCTGGTGATTGGTAAGTAGTTTTTCGGGTTTTTTTCTATATCAGTAAGAAACATTTAGCATTGTTAATGCCAAATTAAGTTAATTTAAGGGTTAAGTCATGGCAGGACAGCTCGGACACATGTTATGCTCCTCCTGAACTATGTGGGAAGCCAGGGACGCTTCCGGTGTCCCTGATGACTACGTGTGCGGGAAGTGTATCCGCCTCCAGCTCCTGACGGACTGCATTGCAGCCCTGGAGCTGCAGGTGGATTCACACTGGAGCATCCACGATGCTGAGAATGAGGTGAATAGCACGTTTAGCGAGTTGGTCTCACCGCAGGTAAAGGGTACGCAGCCAGATAGTAAACGGGTGACCAACAGGAAGAGCAGTGCAAGGAAGGTTGTGCAGGGGTCCCCTGCGGTCATCCCCCTGCAAAACAGATCCACCGCTTTGGGTACTGTTGAGGGGGATGACTCATCAGGGGAGGGCAGTAGCAGCCAAGTTCATGGAACCATGGGTGGCTCTGCTGGAAAAAGAGTGGGAGAGCTATAGTGACAGGGGATTCGATTGTAAGGGGAATAGATCGGCATTTCTGCGGCCGCAACCGAGACTCCAGGGTGGCATGTTGCCTAAGGGTCAAGGATGTCTCGGAGCGGGTGCAGGACATTCTGAAAAGGGAGGGTGAACAGCCAGTTGTCATGGTGCACATAGGTACCAAAGATATAAGTAAAAAATGGGATGAGGTCCTACGAGACGAATTTAGGGAGCTAGGAGCTAAATTAAAAAGTATGACCTCAAAAGTAATAATGTCAGAATTGCTACCAGTGCCACATGCTAGTCAGAGTAGGAATCGCAAGATAGCCCAGATGAATATGTGGTTTGAGGAGTGGTGCAAAAGGGAGGGATTCAAATTCCTGGGACATTGGAACCGGTTCTGGGGGAGGTGGGACCAGTACAAACCAGATGGTCTGCACCTGGGCAGGACTGGAACCAATGTCCGAGGGGGAGTATTTGCTAGTGCTGTTGGGAAGGAGTTAAACTAACATAGCAGGGGGATGGGAACTTATGCAGGGAGACAGAGGGAAATAAAATAGAGGCGGAAGCCGAAGCTAGAAAGGAGAATAGTAAAAGTGGAGGGCAGAGAAACCCAAGGCAAAAAGCAAAAAGGCTCACATTGCAGCAAAATTCTAAAGGGGCAAAGTGTGTTAAAAAGACAAGCCTGAAGGCTCTGTGCCTCAATGCGAGGAGTATTCGGAATAAGGTGGACGAATTAACTGCGCAGACAGCAGTTAACGGATAAGATGTAATTGGCATCACGGAGACATGGCTCCAGGGGGACCAAGGCTGGTAACTCAACATTCAGGGGTATTCAACATTTAGGAAGGATAGGCAGAGAGGAAAAGGAGGCGAGGTGGCATTGCTGGTTAAAGAGGAAATTAATGCAATAGTAAGGAGGGACATTAGCCTGGATGATGCGGAATCGGTATGGGTGGAGCTGCGGAATACCAAGGGGCAGAAAACGCTAGTGGGAGTTGTGTACAGACCACCAAACAGTAGTAGTGAGGTTGGGGACAGCATCAAACAAGAAATAAGGGATGTGTGCAATAAAGGTACAGCAGTAATCATGGGCGACTTTAATCTACATATTGATTGGGCTAACCAAACTGGTAGCAATGCGGTGGAGGAAGATTTCCTGGAGTGTATTAGGGATGCTTTTCGAGACCAATATGTCGAGGAACCAACTAGAGATCTGGCCATGTTAGACTGGGTGATGTGTAATGAGAAAGGACTAATTAGCAAGCTTGTTGTGCGAGGCCCCTTGGGAAAGAATTACCATAATATGGTAGAATTCTTTATTAAGATGGAGAATGACACAGTTAATTCGGAAACTCGGGTCTTGAACTTAAGGAAAGGTAACTTCGACGGTATAAGGCGTGAATTGGCTAGAATAGTCTGGCAAAGGATACTTAAAGGTTGACGGTGGATAAACAATGACAAACATTTAAAGATCACATGGATGAACTTCAGCAATTGTACATCCCTGTCTGGAGTAAAAATAAAACGGGAAAGGTGGCGCAACCGTGGCTAACAAGGGAAATTAAGGATAGTGTTAAAACCAAGGAAGAGGCATATAAATTGGCTGGAAAAAGTAACAAACCTGAGGACTGGGAGAAATTTTGAATTCAACAGAGGAGGACTAAGGGTTTAATTAAGAGGGGGAAAATAGAGTACGAAAGGAAGCTTGCAGGGAACATAAAAACTGACTGGAAAAGCTTCTATTAATATGTGAAGAGAAAAAGATTAGTGAAGACAAACGTAGGTCCCTTGCAGTCGGATTCAGGCGAATTTATAATGGGGAACAAAGAAATGGCAGACCAATTGTACAAATACTTCGGTTCTGTCTTCACGAAGGAAGACACAAATAACCTTCCGAAACTACTAGGGGACAGTGGGTCTAGTGAGAAGGATGAACTGAAGGATATCCTTATTCGGCGGGAAATTGTGTTAGGAAAATTGATAGAATTGAAGGCCGATAAATCCCCAGGGCCTGATTGTCTGCATCCCAGAGTACTTAAGGAAGTGGCCCCAGAAATAGTGGATGCATTGGTGATCATTTTCCAAAAGTCTATCGACTCGGGATCAGTTCCTATGGACTGGAGGGTAGCTAATGTAAAACCACTTTTTAAAAAAGGAGGGAGAGAGAAAACGGGTAATTATAGACCGGTTAGCCTGACATCAGTAGTGGGGAAAATGTTGGAATCAGTTATTAAGGATGAAATAACAGCGCATTTGGAAAGCAGTGACAGGATCGGTCCAAGTCAGCATGGATTTATGAAAGGGAAATCATGCTTGACGAATCTTCTGGAATTTTGGACCAAAAACACGAAGGCAGAATATTATCTGAATGGCAGCAGATTAGGAAGGGAAAAAGGAAGGTGTAACAAGACCTGGGTGTGATGGTTCATCAGTCATTGAAGGTTGGCATGCAGGTACAGCAGGCGGTGAAGAAGGCAAATGGTATGTTGGCCTTCATAGCTCGGGGATTTGAGTATAGGAGCAGGGAGGTCTTACTGCAGTTGTACAGGGCCTTAGTGAGGCCTCACCTGGAATATTGTGTTCAGTTTTGGTCTCCTAATTTGAGGAAAGACGTTCTTGCTATTGAGGGAGTGCAGCGAAGGTTCACCAGACTAATTCCAGGGATGGCTGGACTGTCATATGAGGAGAGATTGGATCAACTGGGCCTTTATTCATTGGAGTTCAAAAGGATGAGAGGGGATCTCATCGAAACGTATAAGATTCTGACGGGATGGGACAGGTTAGATGCGGGAAGAATGTTCCCGATGTTGGCGAAGTCCAGAACCAGGGCACATAGGATAAAGGGTAGGCCATTTAGGACTGAGATGAGGAGAAACTTCTTCACTCAGAGAGTTGTTAACCTGTGGAATTCCCTGCCGCAGAGAGTTGTTGATGCCAGTTCATTGGATATATTCAAGAGGGAGTTAGATATGGCCCTTAGGGCTAAGGGGATCAAGGGGTATGGAGAGAAAGCAGGAAAGGGGTATTGAGGGAATGATCAGCCATGATCTTATTGAATGGCGGTGCAGGCTCGAAGGGCCGAATGGCCTACTCCTGCACCTATTTTCTATGTTTCTATGTTTCTATGTAAACATCCGCCACTGGGGCGCCCAGTAAAGGATAGGTTGTTTGCGCGTGAGGCGCCATATTTTTCTGTCGCTTTGATCGGGCTGCCATCCTGTAGCGCGGCACTCCATTATAGGTGCTGGGCTGTTGGCCCGGTCGAGGGTGTCCCTGGTGGTCCAATGGTGGACGCCAAAGGAACTGCAGAGCGCACGGCGGCACTCCCTTTTAATTGAATGGGAGTGCTGTTTTGCCGCGTGAGCGCTATCCGCGTGGCGCTGAAGTTGCCGGCAGGGCGCTGCTCCAGACCGCACTACCACCCCGGAAGCCTCCCTCCATCGATGCAGAGCACCTCCGATAGCGCTCCGCCTCCGCTGAGGGGTAGAATGGCCGAATTTGGCGCCGGGCAGAACTTCCAGTCTGGGTGATAAATGTCCCTAACCCGGAAGGTTAGCGCCTCCAAACGGGGTGCAGGGCAATTTTGTCCCCTTGGTATCTAAATCTCTCCTCAAACTATCGTTTAACATCACTAGCATTGTCCTAGTGAATCTACACTGTATGTATGCTCTCTATGGCTTTAATGGCCTTATTTCTGCAAAAGAGGCTTCAGGAAAGCTTGTCATGATGGAATAATGTCAAGGCAGACAGTGGTCCCAACAAGTATTGCATTGTTTCCATTGTTCAAATACTGATAAAGATGATTTTAGGTGCCATTGGTTATTTATTTCCAGAGGTTAACAGAAAGTTTACCATAATTATTAGGTATTGTGGACTAAAAACAAACTAAAGCTACATTTAAGTCTAATTATGTGAGTATGACCAAATTAGCAAGACATTGATAAACTGATCAAATAATTATAAATCTCTTCCCAGAGTAGCAGTTTTAAAAGTTGGCACAGTAAATGCCACAATAATGTAACTGTTACAAATTCAAGTCTGCTGTACGTACCCAAGGATGTAATAATAGCATCCCTGTGATATGGATTGAATCTTCATGTCTTTCTTCAATTACTCTGAAAGGGGTCCACGTTAATGCCAGATGAGTATTGGTTCAAATCATTAAACTGCTTAATTCCTAAGTAAGATGAATGTAAAGAGTAATAGTTATGATCAGATTTTCTTAGTTAAATGAAAATAACTTTTCTCCACATAATAACACACAAATAAGTACAATCTACGCTACCCCACTTCAATGAGTCATCCTATTCAACATTGAGGAAGGATAGACAGAAAGGAAAAGGAGGTGGGGTGGCGTTGCTGGTTTAAGAGGAAATTAATGCAATAGTAAGAAAGGACATTAGCTTGGATGATGTGGAATCGGTATGGGTGGAGCTATGGAATACCAAGGGGCAGAAAACGCTAGTGGGAGTTGTATACAGACCACTAAACAGTAGTAGTAAGGTTGGGGACAGCATCAAACAAGAAATTAGGGATGCATGCAATAAAGGTACAGCAATTATCATGGGTGACTTTAATCTACATATTGATTGGGCTAACCAAACTGGTAGCAATGCGGTGGAGGAGGACTTCCTGGAGTGTATTAGGGATGGTTTTCTTGACCAATATGTCGAGGAACCAACTAGGGAGCTGGCCATCCTAGACTGAGTGATGTGTAATGAGAAGGGACTAATTAGCAATCTTGTTATGCGAGGCCCCTTGGGGAAGAGTGACCATAATATGGTCGAATTCTTTATTAAGATGGAGAGTGACACAGTTAATTCGGAAACTAGTGTCCTGAACTTAAGGAAAGGTAACTTCGACGGTATGAGGCGTGAATTGGCTAGAATAGACTGGCAAAGGTTGATGGTGGATTGGCAATGGCAAACATTTAAAGATCACATGGATGAACTTCAACAATTGTACATCCCTGTCTGAAGTAAAAATAAAATGGGGAAGGTGGCTCAAAATGGCTAACAAGGGAAATAAAGGATAATGTTAAATCCAAGGAAGAGGCATATAAATTGGCCAGAAAAAGCAACAAACTTGAGGACTGGGAAAAATTTAGAATTCAGCAGAGGAGGACAAAGGGTTTAATTAAGAGGGGGAAAATAGCATACAAGAAGAAGCTTGCAGGGAACATAAAAACTGACTGCAAAAGCTTCTATAGATATGTGAAGAGAAAAAGACAAACGTAGGTCCCTTGCAGTCGGATTCAGGTGCATTTATAATGGGGAACAAAGAACTGGCAGACCAATTGAACAAATACTTTGGTTCTGTCTTCACGAAGGAAAACACAAATAACCTTCCGGAAGTACTAGGGGACCGAGGGTCTAGTGAGAAGGAGGAACTGAAGGATATCCTTATTAGGCGGGAAATTGTGTTACGGAAATTGATGGGATTGAAGGCTGATAAATCCCCGGAGCCTGATAGTCTGCATCCCAGAGTACTTAAGGAAGTTGCCCTAGAAATAGTGGATGCATTGGTGATCATTTTCCAACAGTCTATCGACTTTGGATCAGTTCCTATAGACTGGAGGGTAGCTAATGTAATAACACTTTTTAAAAAGGGAGGGAGAGAGAAAACGGGTAATTATAGACCGGTTAGCCTGACATCAGTAGTGGGGAAAATGTTGGAATCAGTTATTAAGGATGAAATCGCAGCGCACTTGGAAAGCAGTGATGGGATCGGTCCAAGTCAGCATGGACTTATGAAGGAGAAATCATGCTTGACAAATCATGAATTTTTTGAGGATGTAACTAGTAGAGTGGACAAGGGAGAACCAGTGAATGTGGTGTATTTGGACTTTCAAAAGGCTTTTGACAAGGTCCCACACAAGAGGTTGGTGTGCAAAATCAAAGTACATGGTATTGGGGGTAATATACTGACATGGATAGAGAACTGGTTGGCAGACAGGAAGCAGAGAGTCAGGATAAACGGGTCCTTTTCAAAATGGCAGGCAGTGACTAGTGGAGATCTGCAGGGCTCAGTGCTGGGACCCCAGCTCTTTACAATATACGTCAATGATTTGGATGAAGGAATTGAGTGTAATATCTCCAAGTTTGCAGATGACACTAAACTGGGTGGCAGTGTGACCTGCTAGGAGGCTGCAGGGTGACTTGGACAGGTTAGGTGAGTGGGCAAATGCACGACAGATGCGGTATAACATGGATAAATGTGAGGTTATCCATTTTGGGGGCAAAAACACGAAGGCAGAATATTATCTGAATGGCAGCAGATTAGGAAAAAGGAACGAGACCTGGGTGTGATGGTTCATCAGTCATTGAAGGTTGGCATGCAGGTACAGCAGGCGGTGAAGAAGGCAAATGGTATGTTGGCCTTCATAGCTCGGGGATTTGAGTATAGGAGCAGGGAGGTCTTACTGCAGTTGTACAGGGCCTTGGTGAGGCCTCACCTGGAATATTGTGTTCAGTTTTGGTCTCCTAATCTGAGGAAGGATGTTCTTGCTATTGAGGGAGTGCAGCGAAGGTTCACCGGACTGATTCCCAGGATGACAGGACTGACATATGAGGAGAGACTGAATCAACTGGGCCTTTATACATTGGAGTTCAAAAGGATGAGAGGAGATCTCATCGAAACATATAAGATTCTGACGGGACGGGACAGGTTAGATGCGAGTCGAATGTTCCCGATGTTGGGGAAGTCCAAAACCAGGGGACACAGTCTTAGGATAAGGGGTAGGCCATTTAGGACTGAGATGAGGAGAAACTTCTTCACTCAGAGAGTTGTTAACCTGTGGAATTCCCTGCCGCAGAGAGTTGTTGATACCAGTTCATTGGATATATTCAAGAGGGAGTTAGATATGGCCCTTAGGGCTAAGGGGATCAAGGGGTATGGAGAGAAAGCAGGAAAGGGGTACTGAGGGAATGATCAGCCATGATCTTATTGAATGGCGGTGCAGGCTCGAAGGGCCGAATGGCGTACTCCTGCACCTATTTTCTATGTTTCTATGTTAACTAGACTAACTCCTCTGCAGTCTAACTTTTGGAGCCTACATTTTCTGGGGACTTTCTGCTTCAGCAGCTCCATTGTTACAAAAGATAGACGCCTTTTAAGTGTCTGTAACTTTGGTTAATTCCTGATTGTTTTCTGACTGCGAACAATCAAAAAACTTCCAAAGCAATGGGTGTGCGGTGTTCAATTCTGAAAGCTTATTATTCACAGTCTATGAGGAAACAACATCAAAGTTAGCTCCTCAGGATCTTAAATACTTACCACCTCAGATCTTTTTTTTAATTTGCAGTATTTTTCTATTTTTTCCAAATCCTTTCTGTGGAATAATGGTAAAAAGTTCTTAAACCATGACTGCAACACAAAGTCATATTTAAAAGAAAAATTTAGTGGAGGACTAAGTTTCAGCACTATAGGCTAGAACCTCCATTTTTCTTGCAAGCTTAACGCCCATTTTATCGCTGAAATTACGTCTTATGCCCATATATCGCCCATTTTGGCACAAAATGGAAACTGACGGGCATTTTTAGGAAACTTATCGCCGAGCATTACTTTCCCCATGTGCTTAACGCTCAGAAAAAATATTACTGCCCGCCCACATTTTTGGGGCGGAATCAGCAGAATGGGCGAAATCAACACCCATAATATTGCCCAGCATTAATTTCCGCACTGATTTAATGCCGAGATTCAATAATACCGAACGCCCACTTCATTTTGTCGTAAAGAGCATATTTACTGAAACCAGCGGCCATGAGATCGCCCAGCGTCAATTTCACCACCATGCACACATATCGGCCACAATATCGCTCGCCCAAAAAACCGGCCATAAAAAGTGGAACTAACCGCGACGAATCACGGCCTTATGGATGCCATGTTGTAGATCACATGTCGCGTCCTTTAAAAGGTTGCTGTGCTTCAACCTCGGCGGAGCTCAGATGTACTTTGCAGGTCGTTGAAGTTGATGTGAACACCTCTACAAACATCTTGACCATACTGTGACTGACTGGAATTGAGTAGGTGTCTTCGTCGGGGCATTCCTTGTTTGTGACCAATCGGTGGAAAACAGAGAGCTACTACAATGGGGCCTGTCCTTTCTCACTCTCTCTTGGTGACCAATTACATGCAGCAGACTCGACATCGCCGAAGGAACGCTCCACTGCATTATGTGCCCAATGTAAGACATGACAGACTGATGAGGAGGACCAGACGTTACACCCACCGCAAGTATTATGAGAAGTATTCTTACCTCGACTTGCCCGACACCACCTGCCTTCGGAGACTGCGCTTCCTCAAAGAGGTTATCACTGAGGTATGCCAGCTGATAAGGGCAGATCTGCAGCCTGCCAGCACCATCAGAACTGCACTGTCCGTCGAGGTCAACGTCACCGAGGCACTGTCATTCTGTGCTTCAGGTTCTTCTCAGGCCACAGCTGGAGACATTTGCGGACTTTCTCAGCATATCACACATCACTGCATTAGACAGGTCACTGAAGCCCTGTACGCACGCAGGAGGGACTTGATCAGCTTCTCTATGATCATGGAGGCACAGAGTGAGAGGGCTCTAGGATTCTCCAGAATTGCAAACTTCCCCAAGGTGCAGGGAGCAATAGACTGTACGCACATCGCGATGCGGGCACCTTTTCAGGATGCAGAGGTTTTCCGGAACCGCAAGGGTTTCCACTCCCTGAATGTCCAACTGGTTGTCGACCACCAGCAAATTATACTGGCAGTGAATGCACAATTTCTGGGCAGCATCCATGATGCTCACATCCTGCGTGAAAGCACTGTAACTGACTTGTTTAACAATCAGCCACAAGGTCAATGCTGGATGCTTGGTTACTGATGTGGAGTATGACAAAGACACTCAACACAGGCCTGTTGTGGAGAAAAAAATTGTTTCATTGCTTGATCAAGGGAGACACGGCTACACCAGTTCCTCAACTGAGTGGGTTACCAACCGTTCTCATTTGAACATATTCGGAGCTGCTTCTTTATACAAAATTTTTGCAAAGTCGTCATTTACAGTATCATTGGTCAGTCTTTCTGCCGCAAAATTTTTTTCGCTTTGTTACAGATTGTTTAATTTTAACTTTGTTAATTGTTCCAACATCCTCCTTGGGTATGAACAAATGTATCCTGCATCTTGCCTCCTGCCATTAACAGGAACCTATTTCTTAGTTTTGGATAACAACAGGAAGTCACTTCTTAGGCTCATGACCTTAGCTCTGAATAACAGGAACTCGCACCAGTGTCCTATAGCTGCACCTGATAATCTTGCCACATCAGCAACTTGTATTTTTGTCCCACTAACATTGTAAGTGTTTAAACCTTTAATCCCCGCTTCAGTAACAAAGGATATGGCCTCGCCACCAAGCTGATAACCCCCCCTGTGTGACACCCACACTGAAGCCAAGAGGTGATACAACGAGAGCCACAGAGCAATATCATGGAGAAAACCATTGGAGTGCTTAAGCAGCACTATAGATGCCTGGACCACTCAGGAGGTGAGCATCAATACCACCCTGAGCAGGTAGCTCAATTCATGGTGGTGTGCTCCATTCTGCACAACTTGGCTATCAGGTGGGGACAAGAATTGCCTGATGTCTGACAGTCCACCTCACCAGAGAGAGGAAGAGGAGGAAGAGGAGGCGGATGCTGACATCGGCCCAGACAATCAGGCTGATACTGAAGCCATGCCCCCACCCTCCTGTAGGCCGCAAGAAAGGGCCCGTAGTGGCACGATAGCTGCAAGAGCCTTACATCAGGAGCTCATCAATAATCACTTTGCCTGAAAGAACGTTGGTATTATTTACAAGGCTGACACACTGCTGGGTGTGTAGGTGATACATCAATGGTGGGCATCACCTTGGTGACAGTTAAAGTTTAAGTTGATTGAAGTTAAGTGTAATTATACCCTTTGATGTTAAGGAATCACCAGCGTGTAACGGTGCAGCTATCTGAGCCAATGCGCAACAAGATTTTGTTAAATAAAAAACATTTAAACTGAACATTAGTCTGAAAACATCAGTATTTATGTACATACCTATCCTCCCCCCCTCCCCCGCTTCTCCTCCCCACCTCTACTCCTTCCCCTTTCCCTCCTGACTCCAAGCCACCTGGCCGAGGAGCTCCTCAGGTGCTGCTTCATTGGGGAAGATAACGGCCGAACCGCTGCTTGGACAGATACGGGAGAGGACAGTCCCGAGGTGGGAGCGTGCTCCGAGCCAGAAGCAAGATTTTGCTGCTGGCTCTCGTGTGGTTGGCAATGGGGGTGCAACACCTTGGGGTTAGAGCCGCGTTCTGTGATCACTGGAAGCCCTCTGCCACCAGTGTTTATGGCTACCAGCTCCATCCTCCATTCCTTCCATGTTATATCTTATTTTTTGGACAAAAACTCGGTGCCAACTATGTTCTTGGTGCTTATTTGCCTTTTTGCTGAATAATCTCCCTCATGTCTCCCACAACAGCCAGACAAGCACACACCACAGCCACACACGCTTTCAGTGACTCTGAGCTCCCTCTCTCTCTGTCTCCTCTTCTGTGCATGTCACGATGACCCTTGACCTCCTGAATCGTGGAAATCGAGCATTGCCATGCCGTTGCTAAGGACGGCGACACTTTACAGCAGAAGATCCAAAATATTTAATGCTACCACCCATTTCAGATCGCTCGCGGTAACGCCCATTTTCAAAAATGGAGACTCGGTGCTTTGAGAATGGGCGAGAAGCCGACGATCTGAAAACCCCTTTTTTCTGCCCATGCCGGAAATATTGCCCATTTTGGGGCGATAAGCACAAAAATGAAGGTTATAGCCCCATAAGTCATCAACCTGAGGTAGTTCTATTAAAACAAATTTTAAATGATGCTTGATATAGAGATAATTTGCAGAGAAAAAAACCTGCAAATACTTGAAATCTGAAATACAAACAAAAATACTGGAAATACATAGCAAATCTGTAAAGTGGAATGGTGGCCAAATGCTTCGGATGTATGCTCAAAATTTAACAACCCGGATTTTGCAAAAGGTATAACGGTAAGACTTTCGCTGCTCACTGTTATTCAGGAGTAAATCGGACAGCAACTACCGGTGTCTGTACATGCACAAATATGGAAATCAGGAAGTTGCTGTCAGACTTGCCTTGCTCCTCCACAAGCTTTGCTACACCAGTAGCTCGTCGAAAGACTCAGCATTCAAATTAATGAAGTGTGTGAAGTTGCAATACTTACCTACGAGATACCCACTAATCACACCAGAATAAGTTAGGGCTTGTCCATTCAAGTTTAAGTGATTTTTTAACGACGTGATAAGTCAAACAACCTCTCTGGCATTGAAAATTTACTTTTGCAAATGTGGAGTCTGATTCTTTCAGATTTTAATTATTGTTGGAGATTTTTTTTCAAATTCAAATTAAGATTAAAAAAAGGTTACTTTTTCTTTGTCTCTTTTATCTCTCTATCTCTGAATCCCATCTTTCTTTCCCTCTTTTTATTTTACTTTCTGTACATGATTTTACATTGAATTAAATATTCTAACTTGGATTTCCTGGTTTGGATGCTGCATGCCTCAGTAAGCATTCTTCAATCTCTTTGGTTGAAGAGACATGCTGTTGCTTTCGCTGTTCACACAGGTCCCAGCCCTCCATGTAGAGGGTGCCATGCTGTATGAGCCTCCCACTGACCATAAGTTGCTGCGCAAAAGCCCGCATAAACCCTGTGGGTAGCTATTTCCACTCATATGAGAAACTAAAACTCGGGGGCATTGTCTCAGAACATACATAAGAACATAAGAACATAAGAATTAGGAACAGGAGTCGGCCATCTAGCCCCTTGAGCCTGCTCCGCCACTCAACAAGATCATGGCTGATCTGGCCGTGGACTCAGCTCCACTTACCCGCCCGCTCCCCATAATCCTCAATTCCCTTATTGGTTAAAAATCTATCTATCTGTGATTTGAATACATTCAATGAGCTAGCCTCAACTGCTTCCCTGGGCAAAGAATTCCACAGATTCACAACCCTCTTGGAGAAGAAATTCCTTCTCAACTCGATTTTAAATTGGCTCCCCCGTATTTTGAGGCTGTGCCCCCTAGTTCTAGTCTCCCCGACCAGTGGAAACAACCTCTCTGCCTCTATCTTGTCTATCCCTTTCATTATTTTAAATGTTTCTATAAGATCACCCCTCATCCTTCTGAACTCCAACGAGTAAAGACCCAGTCTACTCAATCTATCATCATAAGGTAACCCCCTCATCTCTGGAATCAGCCTCGTGAATCGTCTCTGTACCCCCTCCAAAGCTAGTAAGTAAGATGACCAAAACTGCACGCAGTACACCAGGTGCGGCCTCACCAATACCCTGTACAGTTGCAGCAGGCCCTGCCTGCTTTTGTACTCCATCCCTCTCGCAATGAAGGCCAACATTCCATTCGCCTTCCTGATTACCTGCTGCACCTGCAAACTAACTTTTTGGAATTAATGCACAAGAACCCCCAGGTCCCTCTGCACCGCAGCATGTTGTAATTTCTCCCCATTCAAATAATATTCCCTTTTACTATTTTTTTTCAAGGTGGATGACCTCACATTTTCCGACATTGTATTCCATCTGCCAAACCTTAGCCCATTCGCTTAACCTATCTAAATCTCTTTGCAGCTTCTCTGTGTCCTCTGCACAACCCGCTTTCCCACTAATCTTTGTGTCATCTGCAAATTTTGTTACACTACACTCCGTCCCCTCTTCCAGGTCATCTATTTATATTGTAAACAGTTGTGGTCCCAGCACTGATCCCTTGTGGCACACCACTAACCACCGATTTCCAACCTGAAACGGACCCATTTATCCCGACTCTCTGCTTTCTGTTAGCCAGCCAATTCTCGATCCATGCTAATACATTTCCTCTGACTCCGCGTACCTTTATCTTCTGCAGTAACCTTTTGTGTGGCACCTTATCGAATGCCTTTTGGAAATCTAAATACACCACATCCATCAGTACACCTCTATCCACCATGCTCGTTATATCCTCAAAGAATTCCAGTAAATTAGTTAAACATGATTTCCCCTTCATGAATCCATGTTGCGTCTGCTTGATTGCACTATTCATATCTAGATGTCCCGCTATTTCTTCCTTAATGACAGCTTCAAGCATTTTCCCCATTACAGATGTTAAACTTCCCGACCTATAGTTACCTGCCTTTTGTCTGCCCCCTTTTTTAAACAGAAGCGTTACATTAGCTGCTTTCCAATCCGATGGTACCTCCCCAGAGTCCAGAGAATTTTGGTAGATTATAACGAATGCATCTACTATAACTTCCACCATCTCTTTTAATACCCTGGGATGCATTTCATCAGGACCAGGGGACTTGTCTACCTTGAGATCCATTAGCCTGTCCAGCACTACCCCCCTAGTGATAGTGATTGTCTCAAGGTCCTCCCTTCCCACATTCCCGTGACCAGCAATTTTTGGCATGGTTTTTGTGTCTTCCACTGTGAAGACTGAAGCAAAATAATCGTTTAAGTTCTCAGCCATTTCCACATTTCCCATTATTAAATCCCCCTTCTCATCTTCGAAGGGACCAACATTTACTTTAGTCACTCTCTTCCGTTTTATATATCAGTAAAAGCTTTTACTATCTGTTTTTATGTTTTGCGCAAGTTTACTTTCGTAATCTATCTTTCCTTTCTTTTTTGCTTTCTTAGTCATTCTTTGCTGTCGTTTAAAATTTTCCCAATCTTCTAGTTTCCCACTAACCTTGGCCACTTTATACGCATTGGTTTTTAATTTGATACTCTCCTTTATTTCCATGTTTATCCACGGCTGGTTATCCCTTCTCTTACCGCCCTTCTTTTTCACTGGAATATTTTTTTGTTGAGCACTATGAAAGAGCTCCTTAAAAGTCCTCCACTGTTCCTCAATTGTGCCACCGTTTAGTCTGTGTTTCCAGTCTACTTTAGCCAACTCTGCCCTCATCCCACTGTAGTCCCCTTTGTTTAAGCATAGTACGCTCGTTCGAGACACTATTTCCTCACCCCCAATCTGTATTACAAATTCAACCATACTGTGATCACTCATTCCGAGAGGATCTTTTACTAGGAGATCGTTTATTATTCCTGTCTCATTACACAGGACCAGAGCTTGCTCCCTTGTAGGTTCTGTAACATACTGTTTTAAGAAACAATCCCGTATGCATTCTATGAATTCCTCCTCAAGGCTACCCCGTGCGATTTGATTTGACCAATCGATATGTAGGTTAAAATCCCCCATGATTACTGCTGTTCCTTTTTCACATGCCTCCATTATTCCCTTGATTATTGTCCGCCCCAACGTGAAGTTATTATTTGGGGGCCTATAAACTACACCCACCAGTGACTTTTTCCCCTTACTATCTCTAATCTTCACCCGCAATGATTCAACATTTTGTTCATTAGAGCCAATATCGTCTCTCACAACTGCCCTGATATCATCCTTTATTAACAGAGCTACCCCACCTCCTTTCCCTTCTTGTCTATCTTTCTGAATTGTCAGATACCCCTGTATGTTTAATTCCCAGTCTTGGCCACCCTGCAACCACGTTTCTGTAATGGCCACCAAATCATACCCATTTGCAATGATTTGTGCCGTCAACTCACTTACTTTGTTTTGAATGCAGCGTGCGTTTAGGTAAAGTGTTTTAATACTAGTTTTTAAACCATGATTTTTAGTTTTGACCCCTCCTGCCGTCCCTTTATATTCATACATATTGTCCCTTCCTATCACCTTGTGGTTTACACTTACCCCAGTGCTACTCTGCTCTGTTGCCTCCTGCCTTTTGCATCCTTTCTTGGGGTTCTGTTCATCTGAGCTCTCACCCACTCTAACTAGCTCAGAGCCCTCTCCTGGGTTCCCATCCCCCTGCCAAGCTAGTTTAAAGCCCTCCCAACCGCACTATCAAAACCACCCACGAGAACATTGGTCCCGTCTCTGTTGAGGTGTAACCTGTCCGACTTGTACAGGTCCCACCTACCCCAGAAGCGGTCCCAATTGTTCAGGAAACTAAAGCCTTCCCTCCTACACCAATGCCCCAGCCATGTATTTATCTGACTAGCCTTCCTATTTCTACCCTCACTAGTACGTGGTACTGGCAGTAATCCCGAGATTACCACCTTTGAGGTCCTGGCTTTCAATCTTACTCCTAGCTCCCTAAACTCAGCTTTCAGGACCTCACCCCTCTTTCTACCTATGTCGTTGGTACCAATGTGGACCATAACCACTGGCTGTTCCTCTTCCTTCCCCAGAATGCCCTGCATTCGCTCAGTGACATCATTGACCCTTGCACCAGGGAGGCAACACACCATCCTGATTAAAGGGCCGCCCATTTAAAACTGAGATGAGGACGAATTTCTTCTCAGAGGGTTGTAAATCTATGGAATTCTCTGCCCCATGGAGCTGTGGAGGCTGGGTCGTTGAATATATTTAAGACGGAGATAGATAGATTTTTGAGCGATAAGGGAATAAAGGGTTATGGGGCGTGGGCAGGGAAGTGGAGCTGAGTCCATGATCAGATCAGCCATGATCTTATTAAATGGCGGAGCAGGTTCGAGGGGCCAAATGGCTTATTCCTGCTCCTATTTCTTATGTTCTTATAACGAGCATTTGTCGCTGACCACAAAATCTATCAGATACTTTGTAGGCCCTGTTTACATCCATTTCAGAGGGACAGATGCTTCAGGGGATTTAGAGCCAGGGAATTCCCTTACTGCCCATCCTCTTCATTACATTCTTGTCAATTGGATCATTTTGTTGATAGACCAGTGTAACGATGTCTTTCTTTTCAGTCTCTGTTCAGTATTTGTTATGTTTCAATGAACTAGTCTTTAAACAGACCAGTCCCATTGACATCAATGTTATAAGTCCTATGGCTCCCTTACCCTATGTCAGTCCAGTCTGTTTGCTCCAATAAAATGGATAAATGCAGAACTCCACAAAAAAGCTGTGCAATTATGATTATTTATGGTGCCTTTCGACAAAGGTACTGATTTGAGATTGGTACCAGATTAGAGCTGTGGAGAGCTGGGACACCTGTGTTATATTGTTGGCTTTGTATTGTCTTTTGCCTTGCAAAGATGTATGGAACCCCACTCAGCAGTGTCCAAATGACAGTTAATATTAGTTTTAGTTAATGCTAATGAGGAGCCAATAGAACAGTTTTTATCGGCAGCCTTAAACGATTTAAAAATGAATTTTAAAAATTTCCTAGGTGGTCCAACTGAGCACTTGGGTAGTTTGCTTTGTTTTGCAGTTATATAGCAGCTGGTGCAAATTGTGTTTTGAAATGGTGTGAAATTACCTTCTTGAAGTGCTCTCATATCACTTGCATCGAGTCCAGTCTAGCTGACATCACTCCCAAGTTATACTATATAGTTTGCATTGAAAGAAAGTTGAAATTGTTTTGCGATGACGCAAACTATGCAATATAACTGACCTTCAAAATAGCAATTGTTTTTGAGAAAATCAATTTGTCATGACTTTTCCAGGAATACTACTCAAAGTTCATGCTAGAAGTTGTTGTTGTTAAGCTTTACCAACAGAAATAGTGTGATAATGACCAGCAATATTGTGAGTGCATTAATGTTTTCCCACACCAATAAAATTGATGAATGGAAAATTTGAATTACAAGTACTCATGTGCTCAGTTCATGTATTAGGATAATTAAGTCAGCCTGTACAACCCAAAAAGGATTTTGTTTTATTTTAACGTGGATATGGTGTGCATTCACCAGCACATAATTGTGCAGGTCAATGTCTGTTTTCCCAGAAACTCTAATATTACCCTCATTTCCAGGTAATTATCTATGCCATCCTTATCTGAATTGGAATGTCGAGTGGTAGGATGGCCTCAGGGAGACCAAGGCTACCCATGCACCAAGCAGCTGATTGAGTGGATTGCTGCTTTTCCCTTTTCATTGGCTGGCCTATTGTGTGGGAGATAAAGCCCAAGTTTCAGCCTACAGGTTGAAAATAGTAAAAACTGTAAATAAAAAAGCAGGCTTTATTGCACCAAAGACTTTTAATAACCCACAACTATTGCCCGAAAATCACATGCATAACAATTTCAAGACTTATATCGCTCCTTTAAGAGCTACTCTAGTACTTAGATATGGGTATGGTAGTTGGGTGCTTCTTGCACTGGATTAATAACCATGAGATCAGATCTCACTATAGAAATTTCACACAATGGAATTTGTACCAGAAAAATGAACGTGAAGTTGTCCCCGCACCAAAATGCTCATTGCATTTTGTAGGGCCTCCTCAATGATGGGTACTAATACATGAATTGAGCACATGAGTATTTGTATTTCAAATTTTCCATGAGCGTCCAACTGGTTTATGTAAAATAGGTGACCTCTCTCTGACCCACAAACTTTAGCATGGTCAGCATCAGAGTTCACCTGTGGGTGCATCTGACAGTTAAGATATTAAAGGCCA
Organism: Pristiophorus japonicus; assembly: GCF_044704955.1. NCBI lineage: Eukaryota > Metazoa > Chordata > Chondrichthyes > Pristiophoridae > Pristiophorus > Pristiophorus japonicus. Next base: position 52,660,952 of record NC_091985.1, on the reverse strand, counting down.
ACAGGTTTCAAGCCCATTATCTCAAGGGCAATCACTGTTGGGGGGTTTATTTAGTTTCTCAACTGCATTTAAAATTGAGGGCTAAAATTTCCATTGCATCGCCGCCCGGTTTCTCGGCGGTATTGGTAGTTTTGGGCGAGAACCAGGTTGGCAAAACTTTCTACAGCTGAGTTCCACTGGCGGTTTTGAAGTACCGCTGGGGAGCAGATCACCGACATGCACCATCCACAGATCGCCATGGCGTGACATTTGGCTCAGCGGTGGTAAGTATAAAAAAACCGCCCACGAGAAACAGCGGAGCTGGGCAGTGCTGGGCGGTAGGTAAGTCGCCCTGCAAAAAAAGATAAGTAAATAGGTTTTTACTAATTATTTTTAAATTCTCTTGCAGTGATTAAAGTGAAAAGGATCCTGAGAATGTTTTTCTGATTTTTTTTATTTGATGTTTTTTGAAAAAATATTTTTTGTGTTTTTCTCCTCCTAGGCACAACCCGCAGCCTCGGTGTAAATTTTAGTAATTATCACCCATTTTTTTGAAAAATCGCAAGATTCCATTTTCCGCCAAGAATCGGGGTGTAAGGTCCATTTTTTTTCGCTGGGCGGATTTTTTTCTTTTTTTTATGGAATTTTTCGCCGATGATAAGTTGAGAATCTTAGCGGTATTTTGGGTGGTGGAGGATTTTTTTGAAAATTCTAGCCCTGAATGAAAGCTTATCTCATCCAGGACACAACTCAAAATGACACTTAAGATACTGGCTCCCCATTGTATCCTTGAGTCTTTACCAAAAATGATCATTGCATTTTATATATACCATGGCCCTGAAATTCCGAGAGGCTTCCCGCCTCCGACCGGAGAATTTTTACGAAATTACCTGGTGGTCCCGTAGGCACCCCGGATTCTAGTGGGGAGGCCTTCTCTTCCCGCGCTGCGAAACGCGTTCCCGGCCTCGAGGTTCCCATGCAGAGGGTGCAGTCACATGTGACTGCTCAACCAATCAGATACAGTATTCTCAATTAATAGCAATGGGAACTCCATATCTACAAGTTCTCATTGCTATTAATTGAGAGAAAAAAACAAACACAATAACACCAAATAAAAAATAAAAAACACACCTCACATAACTTTAATTTCAATTCATTTTAATTAATACAGGTGCAGCATTGAGAATCCGGAACTCTTGGGACCGAGGCCGTTCCGAATTCCGGGCTTTTCCGGACTTTTGATCGTCTTTCTGATGTCACAAATCCGGAAACACCTGAGCCCAGGTTTGGGTATTTCCGGATTTCGGAATGTCAGAAAAGGGGGGGGAAGGAGGGGGGTCCCACTGAGGAACTGTTCGGGCCGCGGGGCCCAGCCGCAAGGAAGTATTCGGGCGGGCCCCGTCGCAGAGGAGGTGTTCGGGTTGGCCAGTGAGGAGGTCTCGAAGTAAGGGCAACGGTAGCGAGGCGAGGGGCAGCGAGGCGAGGCCCGAGGTCAGGCAGCGGCGGGACCCCGAGTTCAGCGGGGCGTCAGGTCTGGATTCTGGAACATTTTATGGATTCCGGACGACCTCACCACTGATCGTCCCGGAGTCCAAATTCCGGAACATTCCGGATTTTCGAGTCGAAGTATCTTAGAGAGAAAAAAATTCTGAGTTTTTTAAATTATGGTTTAAAATAAATTTAATGTAGTGGGAAGGGTTTTTAAAAATAAAACGTATATTGTTAATTTTATTTTCTATGTTTTAAGTGTGTTTTAAGACTTCTATGCCTGTAAAAGTAGGCTATCAGGCGCAAGAGTTTTGAAGACATTTGCTGGGCAAGGTATGGGTAAATACAGCAATCTTGCCCATGCAAATGTCCTTCCTCCCGGTATGCGGAGCTTGACAGATCGGAAAAGCCGGTTTTCAACGCATTCGCATTGTGCGCTGAAAACCGGCTTTTGCGATGCCTTCCCGGGTCTGTAGACACTCCGTACGGACATGGGGAGGCCGGGATTTCTGGGCCCATATTTAACTAAAAGCAACACTTTTTAATTCTCGCAATCCTGAGACGGCTTTGAGTATTGTGTCATTGGCAGTTTTTAAATAATGAATATTGAAAGTATTCCCTTGTCATATCAGTAATTACAGATCCAAACGAATGATCTATTCCATTGTGATAGTGTAATCAATAGCTAGATAATGTTATTGTGTATCTTATTTGTAGAAAAGTAACTTTTTAACCACTTGAATATTAACTTAGATTATCAGGTTTATTCAGCTCTGAATAAGAAATATTCTAATTGTTTTGGATCGATAATAATAGACCCAGGTTCGGGATCTGGATGAATGTTAAATAAGAGACAAGACAAATGAAGTAAAGATAAAACAACATTTACTGAGAGAAAAGAAACATAATACAGTTTACGAAGAAAAGATAAGATGCAACAAAGCTCACAGCCTTCAGCCCGTCGGGAACTCCGCAACGACGGCTGGTCAGGAGCCTTGGGGGTCCCGGCACCGCTCGCAAATCACGGTCCAAGGTGAAGTTCAAAGAGCTACTGGACAGTTCCGTTCCTTTATACTATTGAACGAACATGGGTGCATGTGGCTTATGGCCAACTCCTAACCTGTAAGGCCCCAGCTGTTCTTCCACAAAGCATGAGACCTCGAGGCGCCGATCGTCTCATAAACAAGATGGTGTGCGCTTCAAGGCCTCTCTCTCTCTCTCTCTCTCTCTCTCTGCATCAACAACATTCCACGAGGCATGAAGCAGAAAACACACTGTAAATGTCGGAATATCATAATTAACCCTGTGTGATTAATCCTCTACAATACAATCCACCCTTGATATTTAGACATTCTAAGTAATATAATCGAGTTGAAGGCGTAATGCATCAGTTACATGTTGAGTATGCGCAAGCAACGCCCGCAATCTACACCAAAGAATACATATGAGCAGTAATATCAGTAATAACACGATGAGTAAAACAAGCACATGGGATTGGGGGTAGTGTGCTGACATGGATTGAGAACTGGTTGTCAGACAGGAAGCAAAGAGTAGGAGTAAATGGGGACTTTTCAGAATGGCAGGCAGTGACTAGTGAGGTACCGCAAGGTTCTGTGCTGGGGCCCCAGCTGTTTACATTGTACATTAATGATTTAGACGAGGGGATTAAATGTAGTATCTCCAAATTTGCGGATGACATTAAGTTGGGTGGCAGTGTGAGCTGCGAGGAGGATGCTATGAGGCTGCAGAGCGACTTGGATAGGTTAGGTGAGTGGGCAAATGCATGGCAGATGAAGTATAATGTGGATAAATGTGAGGTTATCCACTTTGGTGTAAAAACAGAGAGACAGACTATTATCTGAATGGTGACAGATTAGGAAAAGGGGAGGTGCAACGAGACCTGGGTGTCATGGTACATCAGTCATTGAAGGTTGGCATGCAGGTACAGCAGGCGGTTAAGAAAGCAAATCGCATGTTGGCCTTCATAGCGAGGGTATTTGAGTACAGGGGCAGGGAGGTGTTGCTACAGTTGTACAGGGCCTTGGTGAGGCCACACCTGGAGTATTGTGTACAGTTTTGGTCTCCTAACTTGAGGAAGGACGTTCTTGCTATTGAGGGAGTGCAGCGAAGGTTCACCAGACTGATTCCCGGGATGGCGGGACTGACATATCAAGAAAGACTGGATCAACTGGACTTGTATTCACTGGAGTTCAGAAGAATGAGAGGGGACCTCATAGAAACGTTTAAAATTCTGACGGGGTTAGACAGGTTAGATGCAGGAAGAATGTTCCCAATGTTGGGGAAGTCCAGAACCAGGGGACACAGTCTAAGGATAAGGGGGAAGCCATTTAGGACCGAGATGAGGAGAAACTTCTTCACCCAGAGAGTGGTGAACCTGTGGAATTCTCTGCCACAGAAGGTTGTTGAGGCCAATTCACTAAATATATTCAAAAAGGAGTTAGATGAAGTCCTTACTACTAGGGGGATCAAGGGGTATGGCGAGAAAGCAGGAATGGGGTACTGAAGTTGCATGTTCAGCCATGAACTCATTGAATGGCGGTGCAGGCTAGAGGGGCCGAATGGCCTGCTCCTGCACCTATTTTCTATGTTTCTAAGGATAGGATGTATTAACAGCTTCAAAGCAGCGGATGTTTTTGGGGACCATCCGTAAAAGATGTCCCACCAATGGTGTACCTTAAGGTCAGTGACTGTTGTCGCAACTCTGACCAAGGCGCCTTCACTGTAAGGACAGGTAAAATTGTCTTGCGTACGATCAGTGTTAGCTAACCGCCACCCTATACGGCCATCCCATGCTGTGTTTGAGGATGGAAGTAACGCAGTCACAGATAACGAGACACAGAGACTTGCCAGCACGAGTTGGTAAGTCGCCATTTTGTGCAGAATTCCTGTGCGAGGAAGCATAAGTATATTAATTCAGCCCCGTTTAGTCAATTTACCCTTGTCAACACAGAGAGGAATATCTTGACCAGTCAGGAGCACCCAATAAGTGTTTCCTTCTCCTTTCGCTAAGATTTCCCCTGCTTGTAAGGGTTTCTGGGGGTACTGCACCCACACTTTTCCTCCTTCACAAACTGTGTCCTGAGTCTGATTTTCTTTTTCAAACAGTAGGGACACTAACTTTGCCTAACATGTGGCTTATGGGAGCTCCCCCCCGCAATGGTCGGTGATTCAGATTATGCAATGCTTGTGGTTAGACCTTTAACCACCCTTGCGATGTGTTAGTGGGAGCTAATATTTTAATCTGTTGCTTAAGTAGTGCATTCATGCGTTCTATTAACCCTGCAGCTTGCGGATAGTAAGGTATGTGGAACATCCAATAGATCCCGTTGTCTACCGTCCACTGTTGCACTGTTTGACCTGTGAAGTGCGACCCATTATCGGACTGTACTTCTGCTGGCTCACCGTAGTATGTGATTAAATTCTCCAGTCCTTTAATCGTACTTTGTTGATTCGCTTTAGTCACTGGATAAGCTATCAAAAGTCCAGAATAGGTATCAACAGCAGTGACCAAATATTGGAACCGTTATTGCAATGGTAAAGGTCCTACATAATCAACTTGCCATGTTTGTCTGGTTGAGTCCCTCTCTTAATATGGTTGTCGTTGTAGGGGAAAATGCTTCACCTTCTGACAAATTTCAAAGGTGTTTATGATCTGTTTAACACCGTCCGTAGTCAAATGTAACCCCCTATGTTCAGAGATCTTTGAAGTGTTTTTCATGTGAGCGTCCACATGATATACAGTTATTTTCACCTTCTGGGCTTTGGACCATATTTGTTCCCATAGGTGCTTTCTCCACAAGTCTTTCCCAGTTATTTGTCAGTTATGTTCATGCCAGTTTCACATCCAGCTCGCCATGCCATTGGCTACTGCCCATGAGTCAGTATATATGTGTACTTGTTGCTGTTCCTCTTCTAATGCAAGGACTACAGCTGCTAGTTCTGCTAGCTGGCTGGGGCCTCCCATGCCCTCGTCATGCACAATTGTCTGGGTTTGTGGATTGAAGGCAGCGGCTTGCCATTGTCGAAGGCTGTTTCGCCAGACCGCTGAGCCATCTGTGAACCAGGCATGGCTACCTTCTTCAAGTGTTAACTGTTCAAAAGACACGCCCCAGGAGATCGGTGACTCTTTGGTTAAACTGACAGACGACTGCATAAGTTCACTCTCAGCTGTTTGTGGGTATTCAGCCACATGCTCATGTAGTCGGGTGGTTTCTTCTTTTCCTTTACTTGCTCTGTCTGCGATATACCATTTCCAGCGCACTATGGAGCTTTGCTGCGCTCGCCCGACCTTGTGTGTCTCATTTTCTGGGAGAACCCAGGATAATATGGGTAGGTCTGGTCTTAAACTGACTTTGTCGTCCCCTGTCTGTCCTGTTTCGGTTCGGGCCCAATAACATGCTAATAATTGTTTCCCAAATGGAGTGTAACGAGTAGAAGCATCTGTCAATTTTCTAGACCAGAACCCTAACGGTATATGAGTGCCATGTTGAACCTGCCACAAACTCCATACTGCAGTATCATTGGTAACGGATACCTGTAGCTCAAAAGGCTGTCCAGGCACTCGCGGGGCTAGGTGTAAAGCTTGAGCTACGGCTTCTTTGGCTGCATCAAAAGCTACCTGCTGTTCCTTTCCCCACTCGAAGTGGGCCTTTTTTGGTGTTACGGCATACAGCGGTTTTAATAACATCGTGAGTTGAGGTACGTGTCTCCTCCAGTAACCCAGTAGTCCCACAAACCGTTGTGTCTCAGTTTTATTCATGGGGGTGGCCATTTCTTGAATTTTATTGTTCAGAGGCTCGGGTATGATGCGCTCACCCCGAGACCATTGGATCCCCAGAAACTGGACAGTCTGGCTAGGGCCCTGCACCTTCTTCGGATTTATCTCCCAGCCCCTGTCTCGCATGTGTCGGACTAAAGTAGCTGGGGCTTCTGACACCACTGCCTCGGTGGGACCCCTTATTAGTACATCATCGATGTAGTGTGCCAGTGAGACATTAGGAGCCAACGTGCACATGTCCAGGTCCCGTTCCACCAATCCGTGGCATAGGGTAGGGCTATGTAGGTAACCTTGAGGTAGATGTTTAAACGTGTATTGCCTCACTTCCCAAGTGAATGCAAACTGGTCCTGGGATTCTTCCGCTATTGGAATGGAGAAAAAGGCATTGGCCAGGTCGATTACCGTATACCACTCCGCACCTTCTTCAGACAGCCGCTCTGTTATAGTTAATACATCTGGGGCAGCGGTTGCCAGGGGAAGGGCAAATTTGTTCAGTTGTCGGGAGTCCACAGTCATCCTCCAACTTTTGTCGGGCTTCTGCTCAGGCCAAGCAGGGCTATTGTAGGGGGACACCGCATGTCTAATGATACCCGCCTCCAAGAGCCCTTGTATGGTTTCCCCTATTTCTTTGTGTCCCCCAGGTATTCGGTACTGTTTCATAGTCACTATACGCGATGGCCGTGGTATTACCACTGGTTCCTACTTTGCTTCCCCTGCAATCACAGTGATCGCCCGTATCCCAAATGAGAATCGCCTGAATGAGGTTTTGTGTGTGGTTCCCTTTAAAAGGTCCATCACAATAATATGTTCCTTTACTGCCGATATTAAGACCGTTACCCAGCGCGGAGGCCCATTTCCCAATGCCATTCTGATAGTTGTTCGGACAGTGGGCATTTCTGCCCCTCCGAACCCATTAATCATCATACGGGTCCCTGTGTGTTTCCTAGGATTTCCATGGACAATAGTAACATCTACCCCTGTGTCTAGTAAAGCAACATCTCTTTGTATGTTCCCCCCCCCCCGCCAATGTATCGTAATCGGAATGTGTGGCCTCAGGACCCCGGGAGCTTGGGTTGATGTGGTTCTAACGGGGAGTACACCCGGATCCCGGCCACACCCCTAGTCGAGGGGATTGCTAGCCTTCCACAGCTCTTCTACGCTGGGGTATAGGCTAGCGGGAGGTGGTTTCTCCGCATCCGCAGACTTATCGCTATCTGACTTAGTCTCCCTTACCTCCCTCCTTTCACCCTTCCCTGTTCCCGGGACGCAGTGTTGCTTCCACATAGAATACATCGCTCCTGTTGGGATTCCATCAATTTTTTCCTTGGGGACCCCTGTCTTCAGTAAAGCAGTGGAACATGTCCCTCCGCGTAATTCTTTTTTTGTCTTTCCTGACCCTGTACCTTTCCCAGAGGTCGAACCTTGTCACTGGTCCCGATCACCCTCTACATTAGCCGTTCTCGACTCTCACACTATCTTCTACATCCTCTAACTGTCCTAACAATAGGCAAGCGTGCCCCACCCGCTGCCCTTGGGTTGGTCCCAATAATGCGAGTAGCGCACCCCTCATCATAGGAGGGCCACTCTTCATCAGCTTGCTCCACATTCCTGCCGTAAAGAGCTCCTGATCTGGCCCCTCATATGGTTGGTGATATAATCCTCCCTGTGTTGCCATGTTGCACAACTGTATCGCACCCTCCACCATAGTATTCCAAGGTTTTACCTCCCCTTCCCAATCAACAGCAGAGGGATATTTTTGCCGGACCCCTATAGTAACCATGTCTCATAGCGAACCTGTGCCCTGGACATTCCGTAGCACTGCTGTGATATTGTAGTCCGTAGTCATAGTCCCCATTTTTGTTAACTCTTCGGGATTAAGTATTACGCCTGATGCTCCCTGGCCCCAAATCTGGGTTAGTCACTCTGACAATGATTCCCCGGGTTTTTGGCGAAATCGAGACCCTATTTCTTGTAACTCACTAGTGGTGAAGTCACGCACCCCTCTAGTGGTTACCAGCTGTTCCCCAGCTTGCTGTTTCATCTTATTTGTCATAAGGGGTCTAGCTTCCGTGCCCGGAGCGTATGGGGGAGGGTCTTTAGTTTCCTCCCATTCCCCCCCTCTCCATCTGTCCACTCATATTCTGAGTCAGAGGAGTACCAGATGTCTCTGTCCCAACGAGCCGGATCCCAAGTGGGTCCAGCTACCAATGTACGTACCTTTGACCGATCTATCTGTAATTTCCGTCGTCTGGCTTTCTTTTTATTTTGTACTGTCGCCAGACGGCATATTAAAGTTTCTGATTGTTCATTGATTTCGTTCGCCTGTTCTTGTGCAGTGCAGACTGCTTCAGTCAGAGTCGAGTTTTGACTTTCCAAAACCTTAACAGCTGTTTTTAACTTTAGGTTTTCTGCCTCACTTTCCTTAAGTTGTTTACACATCGCCCTTAATGCTGTCAACAAAATCCATCCCATTTGTGGGGGACTACTTTTCTCCTGTGGGAAGCCCACTTCCTCCAGGAGAGACAGTACCGCGTGGGGTACGGTTCTATCTGAGCTCTGTTCCAATAACTGCGTATCCCAATGTTGCGGGGGTCCAAACCGGGCTAGCACATTGGCAAGAGAGCCAAAACCCTCATCCCTCATGCTCCACCCTGGTATTCTATACTTCTCTCCCGCAGGAGGAGACTGCTTCTTGTCTTTCCTCTTAAACATTTTACCAGACCCTGTTCGCTGCGCCAAAATGTTTTGGATCGATAATAATAGACCCAGGTTCTGGATCTGGATGAATATTAAATAAGAGACAAGACAAATGAAGTAAAGATAAAACACCGTTTACTGAGAGAGAAGAAACATAATACAGTTTACGAAGAAAAGAGAAGTATGATAAGATGCAACAAAGCTCACAGCCTTCGGCCCGTCGGGAACTCCACAACGACGGCTGGTCAGGAGCCTTGGGGGTCCAGGCACCGCTCGCAAATCACGGTCCAAGGTGAAGTTCAAAGAACTACTGGACAGTTCCGTTCCTTTATACTATTGAACAAACATGGGTGCGTGTGGCTTATGGCCAACTCCTAATCAGTAAGGCCCCAGTTGTTCTTCCACAAAGCATGAGACCTCGAGGTACCGATCGTCCCATAAACAAGATGGTATGCGCATCAAGGCCTCTCTCTCTCTCTCTCTGCATCAACAACATTCCACGAGGCATGAAGCAGAAAACACACAGTAAATGTCGGAATATCATAATTAATCCGATGTGATTAACCTTATACAATGCACTAATATGGTAGATTTGGTGACAAGGACTGGAAAAAATAGCAACAGTTATTACCCTACAGATGGGGACAAAGTGGCAATCTGCCCTGATAGCTCGTTGATAGGGCTGAACTATATATTATGTTTTATAATTGTGATTCCATGATTTGGATCTCACATGGACCGTATCTTGGGAAATTGCGATGCACAGACTGTGATTTTCTAATCGTTATTTTAATGAATGGAAAACTGTGGGCAAATGCAGCAGTCAGTTTGCAACACTGTGATGTTTCAGAAACTGCAATAATGTGAAATGAACAATTAATGTATTTTTAGTGGTATTGATTGACTGTAGACCAGGACACTAGGAGAACTCCATGCTCATCTACAAATAGTGCCTTGGAATTTTTAATGTCCAGCTGAATCATTGGAACAGGCAAGACAAGCTTTGGTTTAATAGTTCATTGGAAGAACAGCAACTCTAATAATACAACACTTCCTCCATACTACAATGACGTATCAATCTAGATTACGTGCTTGAATTCTGGACTGGGATTTGAACCTATAACCTTCTGATTCAAATGGAAAAGTCCTACCAACTGAGCCAAACTGACACACAGAAATAAATAACTTTATATGAATTGTAAGGAGTAACCTAATCTAGGGGGTCAGATGTTTTAATAAACCACAACAATAAAACTTGAGTGGTTTATGTTCATTGTGAGAAGCCCTGATATTGGATTATTGTCATTAAATTCACTTACAGGTATCTGTTATCATAGATAATATGTACCAGATAGAGAATTTTAATTTCAAATCTTTTTTTCTCATGACTATGGTGGTCAGTTTATTTGATGTGGAGGTTTTCTGATGTTGTTTAAATTTGCAAGTGCCATTTGATGTAAGACAAAGGGTATCATTTTACAATGTAAGTCTTGAAGGTATATTGGATTACATGACCTGACCTGCAGTAGTGCCATTTTTTTTCCACAGTAAATTGCAGAAAAATTTACGATCTGGTATTTATTATATGCCCTTAACAGTTTATTAAGTTGTGATAATCTTGTTGCAAACCAGAGCCAGTTAAACTTATATAGATTCAAACAGCTCGAGAAATATTCAAGAAAGCAATAGAGCCTGCAAAGTTCATAAATAATGGGTATGCCCACATTTCATGTTGTTATCATGGTCAGTCACTGTTGCAGTTCTGATTATACTACTAGTGTACTTTTAAGCTTGTAAATTAATATTTTGAATAATGCTCATTTTCTATTATCACTTTTAATTCCATTATTCTATATGCAAACACAGAAAGAATTGTAACTTTATTTTCCTGTGCCAAAAGCTCTAGCTCCAAGCAACATTCTCTATCCATTTTGCTAATAGATGGAAAATTAGGCTGGAATTTTCCAGGGTGTCAGCGGGCGGGATCGGTGGCGGGCAGGGTGACAAAGTATTTTTTTTGACAGCAGGTCGGGAGCCCACTGTCAACCCACCACAACCTGCCTTTCCCAGCGCTGAGCAGACATGACAGGCAGTGGCGGGCAACCTAATTAAACTATACCAGACCCTTAACATGATTTTTTATCTTACTTTTTAACTTTAACTTCATGGCCACAGGAACCGTGTCTGTCAACCTGCGGTGGGAATTAAGTGGCCATTGCTCCAGCTGATTACTTGGCAGTTGCAAATGTACAGTAAAAGCTCCCACCTGACAGAGATCACTTTCCTCAGCCACAAGCTGTTCCTCATTGCATTTCCACAACAGATTTAGCATGCTGCATGTCTTTCCACAAGCCTCCATCAAGTCTCACCACATTACCTCTCTCACCATTGACAGATCACTTCTGTCATCTGTACTTCACCTGCCATCTATTCCATCAGCATGGATGCCCTTTACACTGTCACAGCCATGGTCCTCAGAATCAGACCACGTTGAGCCCCAACACCAGCAGCACCAACAACACCAACCTTCTGTGCAATCATCTGATGCTGCACAGGACACAGGGCATCAGCACTCGAGCAGGTTGCTGCCCGGGAGGCCAGTGATGACCTCATCATGGCAAGATTTACTTAACTTTACACTGCACCAGGTTGGCACCACCTCACACCAACACCATAAAGCCTCCCTGCAATGACCAAGCTATTCCTTTCATACTCATCACCATTGCAGTGGGTACCGTTATGTCTCACCGTTCAGTGCAACTCACGAAGCCACTTTCAAAGGTGCACACAAATCTGTACAAGTGTTGAAAATAAAGATTTCAATGTTTGACAGCTCATTAATAGAAAGTGTCCATAAAACACCCAAGTGGCTACACTTGCATGTTGTTAGTTGGTATGATTGCATTAGGATGAGGATGAATGTGAGGGGTGGCTAGTGAGATCGCAATGTGATAATGTAGATAGAGAGGGATGGTTGGAAGTGCAAGGTAAGTTGATGTGAGTAAGGATGTGCAGGAGTAGGGTAGGGAAGGCAGAGTGATGGGGATATAATGAGAGGCACAGCAGGATGAGGTTGAGTGTGGCTTTGTATTAACATTTTATGATCTAATGAGATCATTGAAATGTTTGCACCACAGCACCCAAGTCTTCCTGACCACATCGCTGCTTGTGCCTCCCTGTGCAATGTGCAACCAGGCTGTTTTGGTCTCCTGGGGAGGTGACTTCCACCCATTGTAAAGGAACTGGACCTCCCTGCATGCTGTGACTCCCTCCATAATCATATGGAGGGAGTCATGGGAGAAGCTGGGTGCAGCCCTCTGCCTCTGTGCAGTGATTGTCAGTGGTTGCAGCACCTCAATGCTGCAGAACATTGACAGCACAAATGTCAAAAGAAAACTGGTCATGGTCCCTTTAAGGAAACCGGCTGATGACCAGACCCATTTCCTCTAATTTGCCTGGGAAATGAGCTGGGCAGGCTTAACAAGCTCTATCAACATAAATTCATTTTAGACAACAGGAAAGAGCCAGCAGCGGAGCTGCGACCTGCCACAGACATTGCCCGCCCTGGACCTGCTGAGGTGAGCAAAATCCTGGCCGAAGTGAGGGTAGATTATAACTCCCAGGTGGATGACCAGTGGAGCGCCTTGGCCGGCTGTCCAATCCTGCTAACGGGAGGCTCAGGCTATTTCAAGCCATGTAGCTGGCAAGCTACACACATTGAACGAGCTACTGCTGCAGATCGCCAGCTCCATCCGATGCAATATCAGGTGGCCCACAGACTTTCCTGAAAGGCAGGAATGTAGGTATAGGGGAGGCTGGGGCGGCAGGGGCCCATGTTGTTCTTGTAATGGCACATCTATGATATAGGAGTCCTTGAACGGTGCAAAAGGAAGTGGAAATTATGGAATGTGTGGTCAGCGGTGAAACAACAGCACTCACCATTGACCTCGAAGAAAGCTGCCCACAGATATCTAGCAATCTCTGTGGCATTGTTTGAATCTGGCGCCAAATGAAATGAATGTCGAGCATCCAACAACAGGGAGGGTTTAAATTTGCTTGGCAGAGGGATGGGAACCTGAGAGGAGATTCAGAAGGGAGAGAAGAAAAGCTGGAAATGGAAGGCAGAAAATTAGTAAGCGAGGAAACAAAGGCAGTGCTAAATGGCATATACTTCAATGCAAGACGTCTAAGGAATAAGACAGATGAGCTAAGGCACAGATAGACAGGTGGGAGTATGATATTATAGCTATTATTGAGACATGACTGAAAGAAGGGCAGGAATGGCAGCTCAACATTCCTGGTTACAGGCTTTTCAGATGGGATAGAGAGGGGGCTAAAAAAAAAAATGAGGCATCACAATATTAATTAATGAAAGAATTACAGCTGTGAGGAGGGATTATATGTTAGATGGACCATCAAATGAGGCTATATGGGTTGAACTGAAGAACAAAAAAGGGGCAATCACACTGCTGGGAGTGTACTATAGACCCCCAAACATTCAGAGAAGAGCAATTAAGTAGGCAAATTTCTGAGAAGTGCAAAAACAATACAGCAGTAATAAGAATGGATTTCAACTACCCCAATATTAACTGGGATAGAATTAGTGTGAACAGTATAGGGGAAGCAAAATTTTAAAAATACATTCAGGAGAACTTTTTTAGCTAGTATGTAGCAAGCCAAATGGTTCTATACTTTATTTTATGGAATGAAGCTGGGCAGGTGGAAGGGGTATCAGTGGGAGAGCATTTTGGTGCTAGAGATCATAATTCAGTTAGATTTAGGGTAGTTGTGGAAAAGGACAAAGATAGATCAGGAATAAAAGTTCTCAATTGGGGAAAAGCTAATTTTACTAAGTCGAGCTGTGATTTAGCCAAAGCGGACTGGAAACAGTTACTTGAAGTTCAATCAGTGTAAGAGCAGTGGGAGGCATTCAAGGAGGAGATAGTGAGGATTCAGAGGAAGCATGTTCCCTTAAAGAAAAAGGGTGGGACAACAAATCTAGAGCCCCCTGGATGTCAAGGGGCACACAGGGTAGGATAAAGAAAAAAAAGGGAAGCTAATGACAGATACCGAGGGCTCAATACTACAGAAACCCGAGAGGAGTAAAGTGCGGGAGTGAAATTAGAAAGGAAATTAGGAAAGCAGAGATGGCATGAAAAAATATTGCCAAGTAAAATCAAGGAAAACCCAAAGATGTATTATAAATACAGTAAAAACAAGAGGATAACTAAAGAAAGAGTAGGTCCTATTAGGGATCATAAAGGTAAACTGTGTGTGGAGGCGGAAGACCTGGGTATTAATATGTCCTTACTATACAGTACAAATGTATACGAGGCCCATACTTGAGAGAAGGTCACTCTGTGACCAGTAACCTTTATTAGCCAGCACTGAAGTGAAGAAGGTGGGTGGAGCTTCCCCTTTTATACCTGAAAGTCCAGGTTAGGAGTGTCTCCCACAAGATCACCACCTTGTGGTCAGTGTTCTCACGGTGTACACCTCAGGTCAGTTTATACATGGGGCACAATGTCAGTTGAATACATGAAAGGTATGGTTCTTAATGAATACTTTGAGCCTGTTTTCACAAAAGAGAGGGACAATGCAGACATACCAATCAGAGAGGAGGAGTGTGAAATACTAGATGAAATAAACCTAATGAGAGAGGAGGTAGTAAAGAGTTTAGCATCTTTGAAAGTGGATAAATCCCCAGGCCCATTGAAATGTATCCCAGGCTGTTAAGAGAAGTAAGAGAGAAAATAGCAAAGGCTCTGACCATTATTTTTCAATCCTCTCTGACTACAAGTGTGATGCCGGAGGACTGGAGGACTGCTAATGTTGTATCGTTGTTTAAAAAGGGAGAAAAGGATAGACCGAGTAATTACAGGTCAATCAGCCTAACCTCATGGTGGGAAAATTATTGGAAACATTTCTGAGGGACAGTATAAATCTTCATTTCGAAAGACACGGATTAATCAAGGACAGTCAGCATGGGAAGGTCGTGTCTGACTAAGTTGACTGAATTTTTTGAGGTGGTAACAATGAGATTTAATGAGGATAGTGCATTTGATGTATTCTATATGGATTTTAGCAAGGCTTTTGGTAAGGTCCCGCATGGCAGACTGTTAACAAAAGAAAAAGCCCATGGGATCCAAGGCAAAGTGGCAAGTTGGATCCAAAATTGGCTCAGAAAGCAATGGGTGTTTTTGTGACTGGAAGGCTGTTTCCAGTGGGTTCTGCAGGGCTCCGTACTAGGTCCCTTGCTTTTGAGGTACATATCAATGATCTTGGACTTGAATGTTGGGGGTATGATTAAGAAATTTGCAAATGATACAAAAATTGGACGTGTAGAAAGCTGTAGGCTGCAGGAAGATATCAATGGACTGGTCAGAACATAAGAACATAAGAAATATGAGCAGAAGTAGGCTATTGGCCCCTCGAGCCTGCTCCACCATTTAATAAGATCATGGCTGATCTGATCTTGGGCTCAACTCCACTTCCCTGCCTGCTCCCCATAACCCTTCACTCCCTTACCATTCAAAAATCTGTCCATCTCCACCTTAAATGTATTCAATGACCCAGCCTCCACAGCTCTCTGGATCAGGTGGGCAGAACAGTGACAAATGGAATTCAATCCGGAAGTGTGAGGTAATGCATTTGGGGAGGGCTCGCAAGACAAGGGAATACACAATAAATGGTAGGACACGGAGTAGTGTAGAAGAACCTTGGAGTGCATGTCCACAGATCCCTGAAGTTAGCAGGACAGATAGATAAGTTGGTTAAGAAGGCATCCGGGATACTTGCCTTTATTAGGCGAGGCATAGAATATAAGAGCAGGGAGATTATATTTGAACTGTATAAAACACTAGTTAGGCCACAGCTAGAGTACTGCGTGTAGTTCTGGTCACCACATTACAGGAAGGAAGTGAGTGCACTAGAGAGGCTACAGAGGAGATTTACGAGGATGTTGCCTGGACTGGATAATTTTAGCTATGAGGAAAGATTGGATAGGCTGGGGTTATTTTAAATTGGGACATACACATCGGGGCTGAAATTGGTCAAATACATGGTCCACCCATTTTTCGGCGGTCCACAGGCGGTGGGTCATTTTTTACCACCTGGGAGCACTGGGGCTGAGTGGGCGGGAATTTCATGGAATTTTTCTCGGCGGTAAGCCGAGCAGAGTTTAGCGGGCGGGAGCAGAATGCAGCCAGCGGTGTGCAGCGGAGAGGCCTTTTGCCTTGGGAATCTTCGGTTCCCGAGTTGTGCACACCGCATGCTGCTGTAAAGCTCCGCCCCCCCAAAAGGCACCGACGAAAGACCAGTGACTGCCGGCTTGAGACTGCAGTGTAGGGAGGAGGGGGGGGGCGGAGGAATCGCTGTGGTGGGGGGGAGGGGGGGGGCGGGGAGAAATTGCTGTGGGGGGTGGAGGGGATAGATCACTGTGTCGGGGGGGGGGTGAGATCGCTGTGGGGCGGTTGAGATCGTTGTGGGGGGAAGAGATCGCTGTGTGGGGGGGGTGAGATCATTGTGGGGGGGGAAGAGACTGAGGGGGTGAGAGAGACTGGGGGATGAGAGAGGCTGGTGTGTGGGAGAGAGATTGAGGGGGGGGTGAGAGATTTTTATTATAGTTAATGAATAAAGGAATAAATAAGGCTTTATTAGAACATTTATCTTATTGCCTATCACTAGAAAATACTACAATCCATTTAAAAATACACCAAACCATGGAGAACTATAAATATCAAATAAACCTGTCAGCTCTGTGTACATACCACCCACTTAAGATCAACTTAAGAACACCTTCTTCAGGACGGTGTGCATTTCTGGTGGTATATTGGCGATATGTTATGAATTTTGCACTTTGGGCGGTATGTCGGTGGTCTGCATGGGCGGGCGGTGTGCATACTGATGTCACTGATGAATTTTCCGCCGGGCGGTATGTCAGTGGTATGTAGGTATTTTTTGACCAATTTTACATTTTTGGGCGGTAAGCGGTCTGTCCACCAATTTCGCGTCCATGGGATGAAGCTATAAGCTGAAAAATTATGAGAAAACTTTAAAAAATATATGGTTTTAAAGCTATGTAATTCTTAATCATATTAATGGGAAAACTTGACAGTCCACAAATATAAAATTAGTTTTACAGGGCCAGAACGGTTGTTTAGCAGTCAATATGTCGTTAAAAACCCAGTTACACCTATTTCAACAAGGCTTAACTTTTCCGGGGGGGGGGGGTGGCAGGGGACGGTGAGTGTGGGATTTAGCAGCGATATTCTAGCTTGATAGGAGAAGTTTTCGTCCTTCACTGTGATTTGAATTGATTGCTAGCTATGGGGAGTTCCACAGCACAACCTGTCATTATCATCATCATCATCATAGGCAGTCCCTCTAAATCAAGGAGGACTTGCTTCCACTCCAAAAGTCAGTTCTCAGGTGACTGTACAGTCCAATATAGGTGTTGTGTATCTGTAAAGCATGCACTCCCATGTTCCGCCACCAGGGAGCTCATCCCCTGAAGACCCAAAGGATCCCAGCATCCCTTGGGAGTACTGTAAATAAGCCGGCCCCTAAGGCCTGTTCCTCACTCTGGAGTGCCTTATTAAAGACTGAGGTCACTGTTGCTTTAACCTCCCTGTGTGCAGCCTCATCTGTGTTAGGAACACAATAACTGGCGACGAGAATACGATCGCGGCGGAAGGCATTCGACCCACAGACGCCAAGACAGAGGCTATCAGGAACGCGCCCAGGCCACAGAACGTCATGGAGCTGCGGTCGTTCCTGGAACTCCTCAACTATTTTGGTAACTTCCTACCGGGGTTAAGCACCCTCTTAGGGCCCCTACATGTGTTATTGTGTAAAGGTGAGAACTGGAAACCGATCACATGCCCCTCATATCCCTGTTCGCTGAAAACAAGGGGATAAATACTAATGCCTCAGCCCACATACAAAGGTGGGCACTCGCGCTATCAACGTATAACTATACCATCCACCACAGGCCAGGCACCAAGAACTGTGCGGATGCTCTCAGTCGGCTACCATTGCCCACCACGGGGGTGGAAATGGCGCAGTCTGCAAACTTGTTGATGGTGGCGCAGCCCGCAGACTTGTTGATGGTCATGGAAGCATTTGAAAATTATAAGTCACCTGTCTTGGCCCACCAGATTAGGACTTGGACCAGCCAAGATACTCTGCTGTCCCTAGTAAAAAAACTGTGTACTGCATGGGAGCTGGGCCAGCATTCCCGTTGAAATGCAAGAACTAATCAATCCGTTCCAGCGGCGAAAGTACGAGCTGTCCATTCAAGCAGACTGCCTGTTGTGGGGTAACCGCATAGTGCTACCAAAAAAGGGCAGGGAGACGTTCATCTCGGATCTCCACAGCACACACCCGGGTATAGTAATGATGAAAGCGATAGCCAGATCCCACGTGTGGTGGCCCGTTATCGACTCTGACTTAGAGTCCTGTGTACGGCAATGCAGCGTGTGTGCTCAGTTGAGCAACGCGCCCAGAGAGGCACCACTAAGTTTGTGGTCCTGGCCCTCCAGACCATGGTCAAGGATCCATGTCGACTATGCGGGCCCGTTTCTCGGTAAAATGTTCCTGGTGGTGGTGGATGTTTTTTCAAAATGGATTGAATGTGAAATCATGTCGGGAAGCACCGCCACCACCACCATTGAAAGCCTGAGGGCCATGTTTGCCATCCACGGCCTGCCTGACATACTGGTCAGTGACAACGGGCCATGTTTCACCAGTGCCGAATTTAAAGAATTCATGACCCGCAATGGGATCAAACATGTCACCTCGGCCCCGTTTAAACCAGCCTCCAATGGGCAGGCAGAGCGGGCAGTACAAACAATCAAAAAGAGCCTTAAACGAGTCACAGAAGGCTCACTCCAAACCCGCCTGTCCCGAGTACTGCTCAGCTACCGCACGAGACCCCACTCGCTCACAGGAGTGCCCCCGGCTGAGCTACTCATGAAAAGGACACTTAAAACCAGACTCTCGCTGGTTCACCCCAACCTGCATGATCAGGTAGAGAGCAGGCGGCAGCAACAAAATGTAAACGATGATCGCGCCACTGTGTCACGAGAAATTGATCTGAATGACCCTGTGTATGTGCTAAACTATGGACATGGTCCCAAGTGGATCGCAGGCACGGTGATAGCTAAAGAAGGGAGTAGGGTGTTTGTAGTCAAACTGGACAATGGATAAATTTGCAGAAAGCACCTGGACCAAATGAGGCTGCGGTTCACAGACTGCCCTGAACAACCCACAGCAGACACCACCTTTCTCGAGCCCACAACACACACGCAAAGGATGAAGGATACGACGCCGGACCAGGAAATCGAACCCATCACGCCCAACAGCCCAGCCAGGCCAGGCTCACCCAGCAGCCCTGCAGGGCCAACAGCATGCCAGCCCAGCGAGGGTACAGCCAACACACCAGAACAGATATTTGTACCGAGGCGGTCCACCAGGGAAAGAAAGGCTCCCGACCGCCTTACCTTGTAAATAGTTTTCACTTTGACTTTGGGGCAGAGTGATGTTGTGTATCTGTAAAGACTGCACTCCCATGTTCCGCCACCAGGGGGCTCATCCCCTGAAGTCCCAAGGGATCCCAGCATCACTTGGGAGTACTGTATATAAGCCGGCCCCTAAGGCCTGTTCCTCACTCTGGAGTGTCTTATTAAAGACTGAGGTCACTGTTACTTTAACCTCCCTGTGTGCAGTCTCATCTGTGTTAGGAACACAATAATAGGAATTACAGTCTCTGTCACAGGTGGGACAGACAGTCGTTGAAGGAAAGGGTAGGTGGGAAGTCTGGTTTGCCGCACGCTCTTTCCGCTGCCTGCGCTTGTTTTCTACATGTTCTCGCCGACGAGACTCGAGGTTCTCAGCGCCCTCCCCGATGCTCTTCCTCTTTGGCCAGGAATTCCGAAGTGTCAGTGGGGATGTTGCACTTTATCAAGGAGGTTTTGAGGGTGTCCTTGAAACGTTTCCTCTGCCCACCTGGGGATCGCTTGCCATGTAGGAGTTCCGAGGAGATTCCTTTGGGAATCTTGTGTCGGGCATGTGGACAATGTGGCCCGCCCAACAGAACTGGTCGAGTGTTGTCAGTGCTTCGATGCTGGGGATGTGGTGGAGCAGGGAATGACTGACTGTAATGTCTGGATTTTTGCATTCATCCATACATGCGTTGAATCCTGAAGTTGCTGTCAGTTTCAGAGAAAGATAGAAAGAAAGACTTGGATTTATATAGCAACCTTCACGACTACCGAACGTCTCAAAGTGCTTCACAGCCAATGTAGTACTTTTGGAGTGTAGTCACTGTTGCAATGTAGGAAGAATAATGTTAGAGGGGTAATGATGGTGAATGCTAACAATTTTGCCATCATTACCACTGCAATATCCAGACCATTGGAGTATGTGATTTACATCATTACTTATATCAGACTGTATTTTCATGGGACTTTTGCACTGCTGCACCGTTATCCTTGCCAAAAACAGTTAGATGGTAATTATAGATCTGCTCCCATTAAAATCAAATGCAACTATGATTTTCCTGGATTAATACTAGTTTTTACACCACTGCCACTTAGACTTAAAAATAATGGCACTGGTGGTCTTGCACCACCATGAGTCATTGACTTTAAATATATTCTATAATTGCATTTTAATTAGGTACTAATGTGTTTTCTGATTGGGATTTGTTGAAAGATCGGATTTTAAACCATAGCATTATCATAAGAACATAAGAAATAGGAGCAGGAGTAGGTCACCTGACACCTCGAGCCTGCACCACCATTTAATAAGATCATGGCTGATCTGATCATGGACTCAACTCCACTTCCCTGCCTGCTCCTCATAACCCTTTATTCACTTATTTCTCAAAAATCTGTCTATCTCAACCTTAAATACATTCAATGACCTAGCTTCCACAGCTCTCTGGGGCAGAGAATTCCATAGATTTACAACCATCTGAGAGAAGAAATTCCTCCTCATCTCAGTTTTAAATGGGCAGCTGCTTATTCTGAGACTATGTCCCCTAGCTTTAGTTTCCCCTATGAGTGGAAATATTCTCTCTATATCCACCTTGTCGAGCCCCATCATTATCTTATAAGTTTCGATATATGTTTGTTGGAGTTCTTTGAGGATGTAACGAGCAGGGTGGATAAGGGGGAACCAGTGGATGTGGTGTATTTGGATTTCCAGAAGGCATTCGATAAGGTGGCACATAAAAGGTTATTGCACAAGATAAAAGCTCATGGAGTTGGGTGTAATATATTAGCATGGATAGAGGATTGGTTAACTAACAGAAAACAGAGAGTCTGGATAAATAGGTCATTTTCCTGTTGGCAAACAGTGACTAGTGGTGTGCTGCAGGGATCGGTGCTGGGTCCTCAATTATTTACAATCTATATTAATGACTTGGATGAAGGGACCGAGTGTAATGTAGCCAAGTTTGCTGATAATACAAAGATGGGTGGGAAAGCAAATTGTGAGGAGGACACAAAAAATCTGAAAAGGGATATAGACAGGCTAAGTGAGTGGGCAAAAATTTGGCAGATAGAGTATAATGTGGGAAAATGTGAGGTTATCCACTTTGGCAGAAATAACAGAAATGGCCCTTATGGCTAAGGGGATCAAGGGGTATGGAGAGAAAGCAGGAAAGTGATACTGAGGGAATGATCAGCCATGATCTTATTGAATGGCAGTGTCGGCTCGAAGGGCCAAATGGCCTACTCCTGCTCCTATTTTCTATGTTTCTATGTTTCTAAAAGCAAATTGTAATTTAAATGGAGAAAAATTGCAAAATGCTGCAGTACAGAGAAACCTGGGGGTCCCTATGCATGAAACACAAAAAGTTAGTATGCAGTTACTGCAAGTAATTGGGACGGCAAATGGAATGTTGGCATTTATTGCAAGGAGGATAGAGTATAAAAGCAGAGATGCCCTGCTACAACTGTACAGGGTATTGGTGAGGCCACACCTGGAGTACTGCATAAAGTTTTGGTCTCCGTATTTAAGGAAGGATATACTTGCATTGAAAGCTTGTTCAGAGAAGGCTCACTAGGTTGATTCCAGAGATGAGGGGGTTGACTTATGAGGATAGTTTGAGTAGGTTGGGCCTATACATAATGGAGTTCAGAAGAATGAGAGGTGATCCTATTGAAACTTATAAGATAAAAGTTCACGGGGTTGGGGATAATATATTAGCATGGATAGAGGATTGGCTAACTAACAGAGAGCACAGATTCAGGATAAATGTTTCATTCTCTGGTTGGCAATCAGTAACTAATGGGGTGCTGCAGGGATCACTGCTGGGACCCCAACTACTTATAATCTATATTAACGACTTAGAAGAAGGGACTGAGTGTAATGTAGCCAAGTTTGCTGACAATACAAAATGGGAGGAAAAGCAATGTGTGAGGAGGGCACAAAAAATCTGCAAAGGGATATAGACAGGCTAAGTGAGTGGGCAAAAATTTGGCAGATGGAGTATAATGTTGGAAAGTGTGAGGTCATGCACTTTGGCAGAAAAAATCAGAGAGCAAGTTATTATTTAAATGGAGAAAGATTGCAAAGTACTGCAGTACAGCGGGACCTGGGGGTACATGTGCATGAAACACAAAAGGATACAGCAGGTACAGCAAGTGATCAGGAAGGCCAATGGTATCTTGGCCTTTATTGCAAAGGGGATAGAGTATAAAAGCAGGTAAGTCTTGCTACAGTTATACAGGGTATTGGTGAGGCCACACCTGGAATACTGCATGCAGTTTTTGTCATGTTTGTAACCTTCACATAACTGTAACCTTTATGTAACAACACTGTACATTGTATACACCTGAGTAATGCACACCTTGACCACAGGGGTGAACTTGTGGGAGACACTCCTCACCTGGTCATCCAGGTATATAAAGGGAGGTCCCACGCAGGGTCAGCACTTCTTGGTCCTGGGAATAAAGGTTCAGGTCACGTAGTGACCTTGTCTGCAGTACATTTGGCGACGAGAAACGGGAATCAACGACCCATGAGGATGGCCACTGGTAGCACAGAGGAACGGTACTGTGTTGGTGAGGACTGGGACAATTTCTTTGAGAGGCTCCAGCAGAGCTTTGTCACGAAGGACTGGCTGGGAGAGGAAGTGGCTGACAAGTGGAGGGCACATCTACTGACCGGCTGTGGATCCAAGATGTATGCGCTGATGAAAGACCTGCTCACACCCGAGAAGCCGGCGGACAAGTCCTTTGAAGAGCTCAGCACTCTAACCGGTGAGCACCTCAAACCGGCGAGCAGTATACACATGGCCTGGCACCGATTCTATACACACTGGCGTCGGGAGGGACAAAGCATATCGGACTTCGTTGCAGACCTTCAGCGTTTGGCCAGCCTCTGTAAGTTCACAGATGCCTGCAGGGGGGAGATGTTAAGGGATTTCTTCATTGAGGGCATTGGTCATGCCGGGATTTCCAGGAAGCTTATTGAGACCAAGGACTTGACTTTGGAAAGAGCAATGCTGATAGCTCAGACCTTCATGGCAGGGGAAGAGGAGACCAAGATAATTTAAGCGTGCAGCCCTGGTTCCAACGTGGCGATGGACCATGGAGTTAACATTGTAAGCGAGACACAGAACCTCGCAGGCAGGCAAGGGCAATTCGACACCGCCCAGGCAGCAACAGGCTCTAGGGTGGGCCAGCCACAGAGACAATGGCAGGGGGATCGGCAATTCACGCCATCACAAGGGACAATGCGTCCCGGGATGGGACCATTGACACTCAGCAACAGAGTGCTCAGGAGTAATCAAAGAGACAATCAGAGAGGAATGCGTGTTAACAGTTTCTTTGTTCACAACAATCTCAGCTCATGCTGGAGGTGCGGTGGCAGACATGCTGCGAAAACCTGTAGATTTCAACAATTTATCTGTAGAAACTGTAACTTCAGTGGACATCTGGCCAGAATGTGCAGAAAGCCCATAGCGAGGCTAGTTTACGAGGCAGAGGAACCAGACGAGGGGTCTGCAAGGCAGGGTAATGCTTGGGGCAAAGCTATGGATGCTGAAGTCCAGCGGGTTCATGTGGCAGACGTCTACAGCTCGTATACCAAAACGCCACCTATGATGATGAAAGTTCTATTAAATGGCATCCCGGTACGCATGGAGCTAGACACAGGAGCCAGCCAGTCACTTATGAGTGCCCAACAATTTGAAAAACTATGGCCACTCAAAGCTAACAGGCCCAAACTGGAATGCATTGACACGCAGCTACGGACGTACACCAAAGATATCATCCCAGTACTAGGCAGTGCAAACTTGGTGGTCGCACACAATGGATTGGAGAACCGGCTGCCACTCTGGATTGTCCCAGGGAATGGTCCCGCGCTCTTGGGGAGGAGCTGGCTAGCCGAGATGAACTGGAAATGGGGGGATGTGCACGCCATTTCATCTGTGGAGCGAAGTTCATGCTCACAGGTCCTACAGAAATTCGAGCCACTTTTTCAACCAGGTGTCGGGACCTTTAAGGGCACCAAAGTAGTGATACGCATCACCCCGGACGCCAGACCAGTGCACCACAAAGCCAGAGCCGTGCCGTATGTGATTTGTGAGAAAATTGAGAGTGAATTGGACAGGCTGCTAAGAGAGGGCATAATTTCGCCTGTTGAATTCAGTAACTGGGCAAGCCCCATCGTTCCTGTCCTTAAAGCGGATGGCTCGGTCAGGATTTGTGGCGACTACAAGGCCACCATCAACCAAGTGTCACTACAAGACCAATACCCGCTTCCGAGAGCGGAGGATCTTTTTGCCACGCTGGCAGGTGGCAAGCTGTTCACCAAGTTGGACCTCACTTCAGCCTACATGACTCAGGAACTGGCTGAAGAATCCAAGCTTCTGACCACCATCACTACGCACAAGGGGCTATTCGTTTCCAACAGGTGTCCGTTTGGCCTTCGTTCAGCGGCCGCTATCTTCCAGAGGAACATGGAAAGCCTGCTTAAATCCATCCCTGGAACAATCGTATTCCAAGATGACATCCTTATCATGGGCCGAGACACTGAGGAACACCTCCACCGAGGAACCTGGAGGAGGTGCTACGCCGACTGGACCGGGTAGGCTTGCGACTAAAGAAGTCCAAGTGTGTGCTTTTGGCCCCAGAGGTCGAGTTTTTGGGCAGGAAGGTTGCCGCAGACGGGATCCGGCCTATCGAATCCAAAATGGAGGTGATCCATTGCGCGCCAAGGCCCGGCAACACATCGGAGTTGCGGTTGTAGTATCGCTGCACCTTATTACAAACTCATACGAGGCATGGATATATGGATCACGGTCACTCTGTGACCTTCACTTTATTCCCAGGACTAAAGAGTGTTGATCCTGGGTATGACCTCCCCTTTTATACCTGGAAGCACCAGGTGAGGAGCTCACTCCCTGTGGTCAGGGTGTGCATTACAAGGGTACAGGTACCTGTACGCATGAGTTACAGTTACATACTTACAGTTATTGCAAGATGGTGAAATACATGACATCACCTCCCCGATTAGGTCTTTTAGTTTCAGAGGTTAAGACTATGGGGTGGTCGGCGCTCTCTCATGGAGCGCCGCAGTTGTGACTCTGGTGGCTGAGCCTCAGCACACGTCTCTGTCACTTGAGGTGATTCCAGCCTGTCCGGGCTGGCCGCAGGGACTGTGCATGCTGTGGGCTGTCTTTGTTGCTCGTGCGCTGGCAGTGTTGTGGGTGCTATCTCATCATGCTCTTCTTCCGGTTCCTCCGTGTCTGCACTGAACCTTGTCTTGACTTGGTCCAAGTGTTTGCGGCATATCTACCCATTGTTTAGTCTGACCACCATGATCATGTTTCCTTCTTTGCCAATTACGGTGCCCTCAAGCCATTTGGGTCCCAAAGCATGGTTAAGAACAAATACCGGGTCATCTATTTCTATACACCTCCCCCTTGAGCCTCGATCATGGAGCTCGGTTTGGGACTGGCGCTTGCCCTCAACAATGTCTGCCAGGGCTGGGTGAATGAGGGCAGCCGCGTCTTGAGCGTGCGTTTCATGAGGAGTTCCGCTGGCGGGACTCCCGTGAGTGAGTGCGGCCGGGACCTGTAGGCCAGCAGGAGGTGCGATAGGCGGTACTGAAGGGAGGGTCCTTGGATGCGTAGCATGCCCTGCTTTATGACTTGGACTGCCCGTTCCACATGGCCATTGGGGGCCGGCTTGAATGGCGCTGTCCGGATGTGCTTGATCCCATTGCCTGACATAAACTCCTGGAATTCATGGCTGGTAAAACACGGGCCATTATCGCTGACCAGGATGTCCGGCAAGCTGTGGGTCGTGAAAACCATACGCAGAATCTCCACAGTGATGGATGTCGTGCACGAGTTCAATATGATGCACTCGATCCACTTCGCGTATCCATCGACAACGATCAGGAACATTTTTCCCATGAATGGGCCCGCATAGTCCACCTGAATTCATGACCATGGCCTGGTGGGCCAGGGCCATGGGCTGAATGGGGCCTCCCTGGGGGCAATGCCCAGCCGGGCACACTTCGTGCACCTGCGAACCCAGGTCTGAGTCAATCCCCGGCCACCACACGTGTGACCGGGCAATGGCCTACATTAACACGATGCCAGGGTGCTCGCTCTGGAGTTCCCTGATGAATGCTTCCCTTCCTTTCTGGGACATGACTACCCAGCTGCCCCATAACAGGCAGTCAGCTTGGATGGAGAGTTCATCCATCCGTCTCTGAAATGGCCTGACTTCCTCGGCGAGCGCCCACTCCCCAGTCAGGACACATTTCTTTATCATAGATAGGAGGGGGTCTCTGTTGGTCCAGAGTTTGATCTGGCGGGCTGTGATGGGGGAGCCCGCAGTGTCAAAAGCCTCAACGGCCATGACCATCTCGGCGCTCGGCTCTGACGCTCCCTCGGTGGTGGCCAGTGGGAGCCTGCTGAGCGCGTCAGCGCAATTTTCGGTGCCGTATGGTGCAGTCATACGCAGCCAGTATGAGGGCCCAAGGTTGTATGCGAGCTGACGCATTAGCGTTGACAGCCTTGCTGTCGGACAACAGGGATGTTCACGGCTTGTGGTCCGTCTCTGGCTCGAACTGTCTACTGAAAAGGTACTGGTGCATCTTTTTCGCACCATACACACACGCGAGTGCCTCCTTCTCGACCATGCCATATCCATGCTCTGCCTGGGAGAGCGACCTGGAGGCGTAAGCCACCGGTTGGAGTCGGCCGTCATCGTTACGAGTGGGACAGCAATAGTGATAGGAGATTCAATGGTGAGGGGAATGGATAGGCGTTTCTGCGGCCGCGACCGAGACTCCAGGATGGTATGTTGCCTCCCTGGTGCAAGGGTCAAGGATGTCTCGGAGCGGGTGCAGGACATTCTGAAATGGGAGGGAGAACAGCCAGTTGTCGTGGTGCACATTGGTACCAACGACATAGGTAAAAAAAGGGATGAGGTCCTACGAAACGAATTTAAGGAGCTAGGAGCTAAATTAAAAAGTAGGACCTCAAAAGTAGTAATCTCGGGATTGCTACCAGTGCCACGTGATAGTCAGAGTAGGAATCGCAGGATAGCGCAGATGAATACGTGGCTTGAGCAGTGGTGCAGCAGGGAGGGATTCAAATTCCTGGGGCATTGGGACTGGTTCTGGGGGAGGTGGGACCAGTACAAACCGGACGGTCTGCACCTGGGCAGGACCGGAACCAATGTCCTCGGGGGAGTGTTTGCTAGTGCTGTTGGGGAGGATTTAAACTAATATGGCAGGGGGATGGGAACCAATGCAGGGAGACAGAGGGAAACAAAAAGGAGGCAAAAGCAAAAGACAGAAAGGAGATGAGGAAAAGTGGAGGGCAGAGAAACCCAAGGCAAAGAACAAAAAGGGCCACTGTACAGCAAAATTCTAAAAGGACAAAGGGTGTTAAAAAAACAAGCCTGAAGGCTTTGTGTCTTAATGCAAGGAGTATCCGCAATAAGGTGGATGAATTAACTGTGCAAATAGATGTTAACAAATATGATGTGATTGGGATTACGGAGACGTGGCTCCAGGATGATCAGGGCTGGGAACTCAACATTCAGGGGTATTCAACATTCAGGAAGGATAGAATAAAAGGAAAAGGAGGTGGGGTAGCATTGCTGGTTAAAGAGGAGATTAATGCAATAGTTAGGAAAGACATGGATGATGTGGAATCTATATGGGTAGAGCTGCAGAACACCAAAGGGCAAAAAACGTTAGTAGGAGTTGTGTACAGACCTCCAAACAGTAATAGGGATGTTGGGGAGGGCATCAAACAGGAAATTAGGGGTTCATGCAATAAAGGTGTAGCAGTTATAATGGGTGACTTTAATATGCATATAGATTGGGCTAGCCAAACTGGAAGCAATACGGTGGAGGAGGATTTCCTGGAGTGCATAAGGGATGGTGTTCTAGACCAATATGTCGAGGAACCAACTAGGGGGGAGGCCATCTTAGACTGGGTGTTGTGTAATGAGAGAGGATTAATTAGCAATCTCATTGTGCGAGGCCCCTTGGGGAAGAGTGACCATAATATGGTGGAATTCTGCATTAGGATGGAGAATGAAACAGTAAATTCAGAGACCATGGTCCAGAACTTAAAGAAGGGTAACTTTGAAGGTATGAGGTGTGAATTGGCTAGGATAGATTGGCGAATGATACTTAGGGGGTTGACTGTGGATGGGCAATGGCAGACATTTAGAGATCGCATGGATGAATTACAACAATTGTACATTCCTGTCTGACGTAAAAATAAAAAAGGGAAGGTGGCTCAACCGTGGCTATCTAGGGAAATCAGGGATCGTGTTAAAGCCAAGGAAGTGGCATACAAATTGGCCAGAAATACCAGCGAACCTGGGGACTGGGAGAAATTTAGAACTCAGCAGAGGAGGACAAAGGGTTTGATTAGGGCAGGGAAAATGGAGTACGAGAAGAAGCTTGCAGCGAACATTAAGGCGGATTGCAAAAGTTTCTATAGGTATGTAAAGAGAAAAATGTTAGTAAAGACAAACGTAGGTCCCCTGCAGTCAGAATCAGGGGAAATCATAACGGGGAACAAAGAAATGGCAGACCAATTGAACAAGTACTTTGGTTCGGTATTCACTAAGGAGGATACAAACAACCTTCCGGATAGAAAAGGGGTCAGAGGGTCTAGTAAGGAGGGGGAACTGAGGGAAATCTTTATTAGTCGGGAAATTGTGTTGGGGAAAATGATGGGATTGAAGGCCGATAAATCGTCAGGGCCTGATGGACTGCATCCCAGAGTACTTAAGGAGGTGGCCTTGGAAATAGCAGATGTATTGACAGTCATTTTCCAACATTCCATTGACTCTGGATCAGTTCCTATGGAGTGGAGGGTAGCCAATGTAACCCCACTTTTTAAAAAAGGAGGGAGAGAGAAAACAGGGAATTATAGACCGGTCAGCCTGACCTCAGTAGTGGGTAAAATGATGGAATCAATTATTAAGGATGTCATAGCAGTGCATCTGGAAAATGGTGACATGATAGGTCCAAGTCAGCATGGATTTGTGAAAGGGAAATCATGCTTGACAAATCTTCCGGAATTTTTTGAGGATGTTTCCAGTAAAGTGGACAAAGGAGAACCAGTTGATGTAGTATATTTGGACTTTCAGAAGGCTTTCGACAAGGTCCCACACAAGAGATTAATGTGCAAAGTTAAAGCACATGGGATTGGGGGTAGTGTGCTGACGTGGATTGAGAACTGGTTGTCAGACAGGAAGCAAAGAGTAGGAATAAACGGGTACTTTTCAGAATGGCATGCAGTGACTAGCGGGGTGCCGCAAGGTTCTGTGCTGGAGCCCCAGCTGTTTACATTGTACATTAATGATTTAGACGAGGGGATTAAATGCAGTATCTCCAAATTTGCGGATGACACTAAGTTGGGTGGCAGTGTGAGCTGCGAGGAGGATGCTATTAGGCTGCAGAGTGACTTGGATAGGTTAGGTGAGTGGGCAAATGCATGGCAGATGAAGTATAATGTGGATAAATGTGAGGTTATCCACTTTGGTGGTAAAAACAGAGAGACAGACTATTATCTGAATGGTGACAGATTAGGAAAAGGGAAGGTGCAACGAGACCTGGGTGTCATGGTACATCAGTCATTGAAGGTTAGCATGCAGGTACAGCAGGCGGTTAAGAAAGCAAATGGCATGTTGGCCTTCATAGCGAGGGGATTTGAGTACAGGGGCAGGGAGGTGTTGCTACAGTTGTACAGGGCCTTGGTGAGGCCACACCTGGAGTATTGTGTACAGTTTTGGTCTCCTAACTTGAGGAAGGACATTCTTGCTATTGAGGGAGTGCAGCGAAGATTCACCAGACTGATTCCCGGGATGGCGGGACTGACCTATCAAGAAAGACTGGATCAACTGGGCTTGTATTCACTGGAGTTCAGAAGAATGAGAGGGGACCTCATGGAAACGTTTAAAATTCTGACGGGTTTAGACAGGTTAGATGCAGGAAGAATGTTCCCAATGTTGGGGAAGTCCAGAACCAGGGGTCACAGTCTGAGGATGAGGGGTAAGCCATTTAAGACCGATATGAGGAGAAACTTCTTCACCCAGAGAGTGGTGAACCTGTGGAATTCTCTACCACAGAAAGTAGTTGAGGCCAATTCACTAAATATATTCAAAAGGGAGTTAGATGAAGTCCTTACTACTCGGGGGATCAAGGGTTATGGCGAGAAAGCAGGAAGCGGGTACTGAAGTTTCATGTTCAGCCATGAACTCATTGAATGGCGGTGTAGGCTAGAAGGGCTGAATGGCCTGCTCCTGCACCTATTTTCTATGTTTCTATGTTTCTATGTTACCTTGCTGCAAAACACACCCAACTCCGTAGGGTGACGCATTGCATGTTAAAACCAGTTTTTTACAGGGGTTTTACAAAGTCAACAGTTTGTTGGAACACAGCAGGTTCCTCACCTTATTGAAAGCCCGTTCTTGACAATCCCTCCAAGACCATTCACAACCTTTACGGAGGAGCATGTGTAACGGCTCCAACAATGTGCTTAAGTTCGGCAGGAAGTTCCCAAAATAGTTCAAGAGTCCCAGAATGATCACAATTCCAACGTGTTGCCGGGCCTGGGCGCCCAGCGAATCGCCTCAGTGGGCCGGATCCCATCTGCGGCAACCCCCCTGCCCAGGAACTCGACCTCTGCGGTCAAAAACACGCACTTGGCCTTTTTCAGCCGCAGGCCTACCCGGTCCAATCGGCGTAGCGCCTTCTCTAGGTTGCGGAGGTGTTCCTCAGTGTCTCGACCCGTTATCAGGATGTCGTCTTGGAACACGATCGTTCCAGGGATGGACTTGAGCAAGCTTTCCATGTTTCACTGAAAGATAGCCGCTGCTGAACGAATGCCAAACGGGCACCTATTGTAAACAAATAATCCTTTGTGTGTCGTGATGGTGGTCAGAAACTTGGATTCTTCAGCCAGTTCCTGAGTCATGTAGGCCGAAGTGAGGTCCAGCTTCGTGAACAGCTTACCACCTGCCAGCGTGGCAAAAAGGTCCTCTGCTCTCGGGAGCGGGTATTGGTCTTGCAGCGACACTCGGTTGATGGTGGTTTTGTAGTCGCCACAAATCCGAACCGAGCCATCTGCTTTGAGGACGGGAATAATGGGACTTGCCCAGTCGCTGAATTCAATGGGCAAAATTATGCCCTCTCTGAGCAGCCTGTCCAGTTCACTTTCAATTTTCTCATGCATCACGTACGGCACTGCTCTGGCTTTGTGGTGCACTGGTCTGGCATCCGGAGTGATGTGTATCACTACTTTGCTGCCCTTGAATGTTCCGACACCGGGTTGAAAGAGTGACTCGAATTTTTGCAATACCTGCGAGCATGAACTTCGCTCCACGGATGAAATGGCATGCACATCCCTCCATTTCCAATTCATCTCAGCTAGCCAAATCCTCCCCAAGAGCGCAGGGCCATTTCCCGGAATAATCCAGAGTGGCAGCCGGTTCTGTGATCCATTATGCATTACCACCAAGTTTGCACTGCCCAGCACTGGGATGATCTCTTGGGTGTACGTAGGTAGCTGCGTCTCAATGCATTCCAATTTGGGCCTGATAGCTCTGTGTGACCATAGTCTCTCAAATTGTTGGGTACTCATGAGGGACTGGCTAGCCCCGGTATCCAGCTCCATGTGCACCGGAATGCCATTCAGTAAGACTTTCATCATCATGGGTGGCGTTTTGGTGTATGAGCTGTGGACGTCGGCCACATGAACTCTCTGAACTTCAGCCTCCATGGTAGTTCCCCAGGCCTCATCCTGCATTTCAGACCCCTCGTCTGGTTCATCTATCTTGCAGACTAGCCTCGCTACTGCCTTTTTGCACATCCTGACCAGGTGTCCCTTGACATTACAAATCCTACAGGTATAAAGTTGGAACCTGCAGATTTTTGCAGTGTGTCTGCCCCCACATCTCCAACATGAGCTGAGATTGCTGTTAACAAAAGGGCTATTCCCAGGCATTCCTCTTTGATGGCCCTTTTGGCTGTTTCTAAGCACTCTGATGGGAGGGTGTTAATTGTCCCATCACAGGATGTATTGTTCTTCATGATGGCATGAATTGCCGATCCCCTTTCCATTGTCTCTGTTGCAGGCCCACCCTGGAGCTACTGGAACTAGTTGCTGCCTGGACGGTGTCGAATTGCCCTTGCCTGCCTGCCTGGACGGTGTCGAATTGCCCTTGCCTGCCTGTGGGGTTCTGTGTCATTTTTATAACATTGATTCCCTGGTTCAACGCAACTTTAAAACCAGGCTGTGTGCGTAGATTAGCTTGGTCTCTTCTTCCCCTGCCATAAAGGTCTGAGCTATCAACGCCGCCCCTTCTAAAGTCAAATCCTTAGTCTTTATGAGCTTCCTGAAAATGCCGGCATGATTAATGCTCCCGATGCAAAAGTCCCTTAAAATCTCCCCCCTGCAGGCATCGGAGAACTTACAGAGACTGGCCAAACGCCGCAGTTCTGCCACGAAGTCCAAAATATTTTGACCCTCCCGACGCCGGTGAGAGTAGAACCGGTGCCGGGCCATGTGTACGCTACTTGCCGGCTTGAGTTGCTCACTGATCAGCTGGCTGAGCTTTTCGAAGGATTTGTCCGCTGGCTTTTGGGGTGCGAGCAGATCTTTCATTAGCGCATACATCTGTAGACCACAGCTGGTCAGTAGATGCGCCCTCCGCTTGTCAGCCGCTGCCTCTTCCAGCCAGTCCTTTGTGACAAAGCTCTGCTGGAGTCTTTCCACAAAGTCGTCCCAGTCCTCACCCACACAGTAGCGTTACTCTGTGCCACCGGTGGCCATCCTCGTGGTTCGGTGATTCCCGATTCTCGTCGCCAGATGTAGTGTCTCTGCACCTTGTTACAAACTCACACAAGGCATGGATATATCAGACACGGTCACTCTGTGACCTTCACTTTATTCCCAGGACGAAAGAGTGTTGATCCTGGGTGTGACCTCCCCTTTTATACCTGGAAGCCCAGGTGAGGAGCTCACTCCCTGTGGTCAGGGTGTGCATTACAAGGGTACAGGTACAGTATGCATGAGTTACAGTTACATACTTATAGTCATTGCAAGATAGTGAAATACAGGGCCTTGGTGAGGCCACACCTGGAGTATTGTGTACAGTTTTGGTCTCCTAACCTGAGGAAGGACATTCTTGCTATTGAGGGAGTGCAGCGAAGGTTCACCAGACTGATTCCTGGGATGGCGGGACTGACCTATCAAGAAAGACTGGATCAACTGGGCTTGTATTCACTGGAGTTCAGAAGAATGAGAGGGGACCTCATAGAAACGTTTAAAATTCTGACGGGGTTAGACAGGTTAGATGCAGGAAGAATGTTCCCAATGTTGGGGAAGTCCAGAACCAGGGGACACAGTCTAAGGATAAGGGGGAAGCCATTTAGGACTGAGATGAGGAGGAATTTCTTCACCCAGAGAGTGGTGAACCTGTGGAATTCTCTACCACAGAAAGTTGTTGAGGCCAATTCACTAAATATATTCAAAAAGGAGTTAGATGAAGTCCTTACTACTAGGGGAATCAAGGGGTATGGTGAGAAAGCAGGAATGGGGTACTGAAGTTGCATGTTCAGCCATGAACTCATTGAATGGCGGTGCAGGCTAGAAGGGCCGAATGGCCTACTCCTGCACCTATTTTCTATGTTTCTATGTTTCTATGACAGTGGTCATTTCTGGGACTATTGAACTACTTCGGGAACTTTCTGCCGAACTTAAGCACATTGTTGGAGCCGCTGCACATGCTTCTGCGTAAGGGTTGTGAATGGTTTTTGGGGGGACTGTCAAGAACGGGCTTTCAATCGGGCGCGGAATCTGCTTTGTTCTAACAAGCTGTTGACCCTGTACAACCCCTGTAAGAAACTGGTTTTAACGTGTGATGCATCATCCTATGGGGTTGGGTGCGTGTTGCAGCTGAGTAATGATGAGGGCCAACTCCAGCCTGTGGCTTATGCCTCCAGGTCGCTCTCCCAGGCAGAACGGGGATATGGGATAGTTGAAAAGGAGGCACTCGCATGTGTCTAAGGGGTGAAAACGATGCACCAGTACTTTTTCGGCAGAAGGTTCGAGTTAGAAACGGACCACAAACCGTTAACATCCCTGTTGTCCAACAGCAATGCCAATGCGTCAGCTCGCATACAGCGGTGGGCCCTCATGCTGGCTGCGTATTACTACACCATACAGCACTGGCCAGGCACCGAAAATTGCGCTGACACACTCAGCAGGCTCCCAGTGGCGACCACCGAGGGGGTGTCGGAACAAAGCGCGGAGATGGTCATGGTCGTTGAGGCTTTCGACACCACAGGCTCCCCCATCACAGCCCACCAGATCAAAATCTGGACCAACAGAGATCCCCTCCTATCCCTGATAAAGAAATGTGTCCTGACTGGGGATTGGGCGCCCGCACACGGAGTGTGCCACGAGGAGGTCAGGCCGTTTCATAGACTGATGGACGAGCTCTCCATCCAGGCCGACTGCCTGCTATGGAGCAGCTGGGTAGTCATGCCCCAGAAAGGAAGGGAAGCATTTATCAGGAAACTCCACAGCGAGCACCCAGGCATAGTGCTAATGAAGGCCATTGCCCGGTTACATGTATGGTGGCCGGGAATTGACTCAGACCTGGAACACTGGGTTCGCAGGTGCACGATGTGTGCTTAGCTGGGTAATGCCCCCAGGGAGGCCCCACTCAGCCCTGGCCCACCAGGCCATGGTCACGTATTCATGTAGACTACGCGGGCCCGTTCATGGGAATAATGTTGCTGATTGTTGTCGATGCATACTCGAAATGGATCGAGTGCATCATATTGAATTCGTGCACGACATCCACAACCGTGGAAAGTCTGCGTACGGTCTTTGCGACCCACGGCTTGCCGGACATCCTAGTTAGCGATAATGGCCCATGTTTCACGAGCTATGAATTCCAGGAGTTTATGTCGGGTAATGGTATCAAACATGTCAGGACAGCACCATTCAAACCGGCTTCCAATGGCCAGCCGGAACGTGCGGTTCAAATCATAAAACAGGGCATGCTCCGGATTCGAGGACCCTCCCTTCAGTACCGCCTATTGCGCCTCCTGCTGGCCTATAGGTCCCGCCCGCATTCGCTTACGGGTGTCCCGCCCGCGGAACTACTCATGAAACGCACGCTTAAAATGCGGCTGTCCCTCATTCACCTAGACCTGTCAGACATTGTTGAGGGCAAGCGCTAGTCCCAAATCGAGTGCCATGATCGCAACTCAGTGGGGAGATGCATAGAAATTGATGACCCTGTAATCGTTTTCAATCATGCTTTGGGACCCAAGTGGCATGAGGGTACTGTAATTGGCAAAGAGGGGAATAGGGTCATAGTGGTCAGACTTAACAATGGGCAGATATGCCGCAAGCATCTGGACCAAGTAAAGAAAAGGTTCAGCATGGACACTGAGGAACCTGAGGAAGATCATGAGATGTCACTCACACCATTGCCAGTGAATGAGCAACAAGGACATTCACCAGCATGCACAGTCCCTGCGGCCAGCCCGGACAGGTCGGAATCACCTCAGGCGACAGAGACGCATGCCAAGGCCCAACCACCAGAGCCCCAACTGCGGCGCTCCACGAGAGAGCGTTGACCGCCTGAAAGACTCAATCTTTGACCCAAAGACGTTGGGGGGAGGTGATGTCATGTTTGTAACCTTCACATAACTGTAACCTTTATGTAACAACACTGTACACTGTACACACCTGAGTAATGCACACCTTGACCACAGGGGGTGAACTTGTGGGAGACACTCCTCACCTGGTCATCCAGGTATATAAAGGAAGGTTCCACGCAGGGTCAGCACTTCTTGGTCCTGGGAATAAAGGTTCAGGTCATGCAGTGACCTTGTCTGCAGTACATGCCTCATGTGATTCTATAGTAAGGTGCAAGGACACTACAGTTTTGGTTTCCATATTTACGAAAGGATATATTTGCTTTGGAGGAAGTTCAGAGAAGGTTCACTCGGTTGATTCCAGGGATGAGGGGGTTGACTTATGAGGAAAGGTTGAGTAGGTTGGGCCTCTACTCATTGGAATTCAGGAGAATGAGAGATGGTCTTATCAAAATGTATAAGATTATGAGGGGGCTTGACAAGGTGGATGCAGAGAGGATGTTTCCATTGCTGGGGGAGACTAGAACTGGAGGACAGGATCTTAGAATAAGGGGCCGCCCATTTAAATCAGAGATGAGGAGAAATTTCTTCTCCCAGAAGGTTGTAAATCTGCGGAATTCGCTGCCTCAGAAAGCTGTGGAAGTTGGGACATTGAATAAATTTAAGACAAAAATAGAGAGTTTCTTAAACGATAAGGGGATAAGGGGTTCTGGGGAGTGGGTGGGGAAGTGGAGCTGAATCCATGATCAGATCAGCCATGATCTTATTGAATGATGGAGCAGGCTCGAGGGGCCGTATGGCCTACTCCTGTTCCTATATCTTGTGTTCTTGTATAATGCGGGGGCTCGACAAGGTGGATGCAGAGAGGATATTTCCACTCATAGTGGAAACTATAGCTAGGGGGCATAGTCTTAGAATAAGGGGCCATCCATTTAAAACTGAGATGAGGAGAAATTTCTTCTCTCAGAGGGTTGTAAATCTATGGAATTCTCTGCCCCAGAGAACTGTGGAGGCTGGGTCATTAAATATATTTAAGGCGGAGATTGACAGATTTTTGTGTGATAAGGGAGTAAAGGGTTATGGGGAGAGGACAGGGAAGTAGAGCTGAGTCCATGATCAGATCAGCCATGATCTTATTGAATGGCGGAGCAGGCTTGAGGGGCCAAATGGCCTACTCCTGCTCCTATTTCTTATGTTCTTATGTTCTTATGATAAGATCACCTCTCAACTTCTGAACTCAAATGAGTATAGGCTCAAACTACTCAACCGATCTTCATAAGTCAACCTTCATCTCCGGAATCAACCTAGTGAACCTTCTCTGAACAGCCTCCATTGCAAGTATATCCTTCTTTAAATACGGAGACCAAAACTGTACGCACTACTCTCGGTGCGGCCTCGCCAATACCCTGTACAGTTGTAGCAGGACTTCTCTGCTTTTATACGCTATACCCTTGCAATAAAGGCCAACATTCCATTTGCCTTCCTGATCACTTGCTGTACCTGTATACTAACTTTTTGTGATTCATGCACAAGGACCCCCAGGTCCCTCTGTACGCCAGCACTTTGCAATTTTTCTCCATTTAAATTATAATTTGCTTTTCTATTTTTTCTGCCAAAGTGGATAACCTCACATTTTCCCACATTATGCTGCCAATTTTGCCCAGCACTGGGCATCATTTTTTCGGTGCCGAGTGAATTTTTTGGTGCCAAAGCTCAGTCCAAATATTCCCCAGTGTCAAGGCGCCGGCATCTACTACCTGTGCCAGAATGTTTGGCGTCAAACATTCTGGCGCAGGTGTGCCTGTAAAAGAAGGTTCCACGCCATTTCTGTACATGTGGCAAACTTTCCCCACCACCAAAATTTTTTTAACTGGTGCAGAGACCCTAGAAGCATCGTAGGAAAAACCCTCACCTGCAGTTAGAGAATCCATGCTGGGCCGTTTCTATCCCCAGCCGAAGGGACTCCCTATATGTTACAAATAAATTTTAAAGTAATTTAAAAAGCAAATATTAACTATATGCAGGTATAAAATTAAAAATAAATATAAACTTACCAATACTGATGCTCCTGCGATGAAAAAATAATGATGGCAAAAAATAAAAAATCTTTATCTTTTTCCGTCAATTTTCTCAATACCCAACATACTCCAAATAATTAAAGGAAACCTTTTGAAACCTCCAATAATGAAGAATCAGCATACCAGTCGAAGTCTTCTTTTTCTTCTGGCATCCAGTGCAGCCTTCTCCCCATTCTCCTGGACGTCAAATGCAGCCATTGCTAGCCCCCGTCCAAAGGTCCTCCTCCCTCGCGGCCCGCTGCTAGCCCAGGGACAAGGTCCTCCTCCCTCATGGCCCACTGCTAGCCCAGGCACAAGGTCCTCCTCCCTCATGGCCCGCTGCTAGCCCAGGCACAAGGTCCTCCTCCCTCATGGCCCGCTGCTAGCCCAGGCACAAGGTCCTCCTCCCTCGCAGCCCACTGCTAGCCCAGGCACAAGGTCCTCCTCCCTCGCAGCCCACTGCTAGCCCAGGCACAAGGTCCTCCTCCCTCGTGGCCCACTGCTAGCCCAAGCCGAAGGTCTGCACACAAAAGACAGTGCAAGACATTCCAGGCTCAAAGGGAAGCAGCAGTGCTCTGTAATAAAGGTGGAACATTACATTGAATTAAAAAAATAATCCCACCACAAATCTTTTATGTTTTTATGGAGTATTGGAGTGGTTAGGTGGACATTACATTAAGTTTATTAAATATTCCCACCACAAATCTTTTATCTTTTAAAGGAGTGTTGGAGTCATCATAGGCAGTCCCTCGGAATTGAGGAAGACTTGCTTCCACTCCCAAAGTGAGTTCTCTGGTGGCTGAACAGTCCAATACGAGAGCCACAGACTCTGTCACAGGTGGGACAGACATTCGTCGAGGGAAGGGGTGGGTGGCGCTGGTTTGCCATGTGCTCCTTCTGCTGTCTGTGCCTGACTTCTTCATGCTCTTTGCGTTGAGATTCGATAAACTCCCGGATGCACTTTCTCCATCTCGGGCGGTCTTCGACCAGGGTCTCCCAGGTGTCAATGGTGATATCGCACTTTACCAGGGAGGCTTTGAGGGTGTCCTTGTAATGCTTCCGCTGCCCACCTTTGGCTCGTTTACCATGAAGGAGCTCCGCATAAAGCATAAAGCCTCCAGGCCAGGTCCAAGATCACCCCAACCTCTGTCGTTGAGCTGCAGTACGCAGGCGATGCCTGCATCTGCGCACAATCTAAGGCTGAGCTCCAGGATACAGTCAATGTATTCACTGAGGCATATGAAAGCATGGGCCTTATGTTTAACATCCGTAAGACAAAGTTCCTCCCCCAGCCTGTCCCCGCCGCACAGCACTGCCTTCCAATCATCAAGATTCAGGGCGCAGTCCTCGACAACGTGGACCAGTGTTGGAGTGCTTAGGTGGACTTTACGTTATGTTTATTAAATATTCCCACCACAAATCTTGTATGTTTTAATGGAGTTTGGGAGTGTTGGAATGCTTAGGTGGACAATAATACTAAGTTGTTCATGGATCCAGACTGGGTGAGGGGCACTGATATATGCACCATGGTACTTCGTTGCATGCTTCAGTGACCCAAAACAAGGCAGGAGCCATAGTACTGGAACATGCCCCTGTATCATTTAAACCAATAGGTTGCAATAGGAGGACATTTTACATGTTGAGTCTGGTTATCATATGATATTTATTAGTGCAGCATTAAAAAATGAAGTGCAGGAGTCAGGTTAAAAGTCCAAAATTAAAATGTTTATTAAACATTTGTACAGCACAGTTGTAATTAGCTTGACTTTACTTATCTTTAAACATTCATAACTTTAAAAACCGTGGCAAACTTTACAAAGAACAATCAACTAAAGCAACCAAAAAAACAAACAAGACATCTATCCTCTACCCCTGCGCGTGCCCGTAGTTGCAGACTTCTGCTTCCTTGACCCTGTACCCCCAGGTGTAGTCTGTTTCTTTTCCGGCGCAGCATTTCTTGATGCTGGGCTACAACTAATTACAACTGTGCTGTACAAATGTTTAATAAACATTTTAATTTTGGACTTTTAATCTGACTCCTGCACTTCAATTTTTAATGCTGCATGAATAAAAATCATAGGATAACCGGACTCAACATGTAAAAGGGCCTCCGATTGCAACCTATTGGTTTAAATGATACAGGGGCAGGTTCCAGTACAACAGGACCAGAGCCAAAATGTGTATAGTGGAATGCCCAGGTTCCTCTTCGTAGTCAAGGGGTTCAGCATCTCCAAATCCAGGGTTACCATCTCGTCGTCTATGTCTTCTTGCTGCCCATCATTCTCTTGAGTTGGAATATCTGGCGTTACGTTTTCTTGAACATTCCCTCCTTCAACTTCAGGGTGCATCTCTGTGTCCTCTTGATGCTCAACCTCTGCGAAACAAAAGATATATGATTGGTTAGCAGCATTGAGGAAGGAGAAGCGTAGGAAGCACACTCAGTATGTGACACTTAGCCAACCCAGACTGTGCAATTTGCAGGGCTTACTCTGTAATGGAAAACTGGGCCCAGCTTCCACATTGATTGTTGGGTTTTCTGTGACATTTAATTATTGACGCTATCCTCTGTTCCACGGCTGTTAGTTGCAACCTACTTGGCGGATTCTCCAGTTTGTGACTGTTCTCAGTTGATCTGTGACACCATCTTCTGCAAAGATGCAAATGGAACTTTTTAAGAGAGGGTCCTTCTGAACACACGCGCACACACACACATACGCACACGGATCACATTTCCAGATGTTATTGCAGTGCATAAATATACATATATTTAAAAGCCCAAATAAGTGTAAGTTTAACATATTACTTACGGTCACTGCTTGTCCGAGGTCCTGCCACTTCTTTTTCAGCTGTGCACCAGTTCTCGGGGTCATGGACATTCCATTAAACTCGACTGCGACCAGGAGCCAAACTTTTGCGAGTGCAGACGGTTTAAGCTTATTTTTACCGAAACTCCCCTTGTTATTAAGAACATCCCTTCTTCTCTTAATTAAGTCTACCAGGTGCTCAATTTCTTCCGCGAGAAATCTCTTCGGCCTTAGGGTTTCCCCTTCAC
This sequence comes from Pristiophorus japonicus, assembly GCF_044704955.1. Lineage (NCBI taxonomy): Eukaryota > Metazoa > Chordata > Chondrichthyes > Pristiophoridae > Pristiophorus > Pristiophorus japonicus. The sequence goes on along the minus strand of NC_091985.1, from coordinate 52,619,704 downwards.
CGTCCCTGGCCCTTTCGCCTTCTCTGCGTCCTTCCATTGCAGCCATCTCGTGAACAAAGCTGCAAATCCACCTCTGTACCAATGGATTCTCAATGGTGATCCACACAGTCCCCAAACATGCTGCTTTTTTAATACTTTCTACTGCGCATTTGCAAATGGGTATTTTTTTTCCTTGTGCGCATGCGCAGTGGGTTTACGAAAAAAAGAAAAAAATTTGCGCGCGTGCCCAGTGGGTCAAAAAACAATTTTTTTTGAGCATCCGCGATTTGGTGCCTTTTTTTTTCATCGCATGCGCTGTGCGGTTTCAAAGCACATTGGAGGCTCTGCCCTACAGATTCGGAACGGGTATCGCCGGCGCCAGCGGGGTGCGCATGTGGTGAGAAAACTCTGCATTTTTATTTTCAGTGCTGAGGGGTCAAAAAAAAAAACGGCCGTCCAGGTAAGTGAACGCCATTTTTCTTCTTTAGGGAAACTTGGGCCCGATACTCCATCTGCCAAATTTTTGCCCACTCACTTAGCCTGTCTATATCCTTTTGCAGATTTTTTGTGTCCTCCTCACAATTTGCTTTCCCACCCATCTTTGTATCATCAGCAAATTCATGCCAATAAAAACTTGTTATTAATGATTCTTTTCTTTCACGTATTTTTTAAAAGTGCTCTTTTAAGCCTTGATTGTTGCTATGGAGACTATAATTGTTTTGAAACAGTGACAGAAACACTTGCATAAGTAAAGTGGGCTGGGGGGTGCAACAAAAACGTTACAAAGAATAGCAGTCCCTAACATTATAAGGTCTTTGATGATGCTTACCCCAGTTCTTCATTTATATTTAGATTAAAATATTCTGCATCTGTATAAAATGCCAGTTTTTTGGACCTGTTAATCTAATAAAATTTGCTTCAAGTTTGCTCAAAATTAGAAAAGGCCTGGAATTAATTGGAATCCTAACCTGCTTTAGTCCAAGGTTTTTTTTCTCATTCATTAAGTTTGAAGATAAAGTTGCTCTGGGAGATTCCTGTCACTATTTCTGGCAGCTAATCCCTGCCCCCCGCCCCCACCCCGCCCGTCCCCGCCAAACCCCTCCCTCACCCCTGCACCCCCACTGTTCCAAACCCATTGCAATACTAGAAATATTTTGTATTGAATGTATTCGACGATGGGGGAAGTTACCAATCGACTGCGAGATTGACGCACGAGAAGGCTAAATTCACGGAGTAAGTTGCTGACCTCATGATTGCCGGAAGATCTGTAATTTTGTAATTTGTATGTTTCTTGTTTTGTTTCATTTTTTTCCCAGATATTAAATGTTGCAGTTATAGGTGTTTCCAGCAGTGGGCATAGATTGGGTACTGTTGGGGGGGATGACTCATCAGGGGAGAGCAGCAGCAGCCAGGTTCATGGCACCGTGGCTGGCTCTGCTGCACAGGAGGGCAGAAAAATGAGTGGGAGAGCAATAGTGATAGGGGATTCGATTGTAAGGGGAATAGATAGGCGTTTCTGCGGCTGCAACCGAGACTCCAGGATGGTATGTTGCCTCCCTGGTGCAAGGGTCAAGGATGTCTTGGAGCGGGTGCAGGACATTCTGAAAAGGGAGGGTGAACAGCCAGTTGTCGTGGTGCATATAGGTACCAACGATATAGGTAAAAAACGGGATGAGGTCCTATGAGTCTGATTTAGGGAGCTAGGAGTTAAATTAAAAAGTAGGACCTCAAAAGTAGTAATCTCAGGATTGCTACCAGTGCCACGTGCTAGTCAGAGCAGATATCGCAGGATAGCTCAGATGAATACGTGGCTGAGCAGTGGTACAGAAGGGAGGGATTCAAATTCCTGGGACATTGGAACCGGTTCTGGGGGAGGTGGGACCAGTACAAACCGGACGGTCTGCACCTGGGCAGGACCGGAACCAATGTCCTAGGGGGAGTGTTTGTTAGTGCTGTTTGGGAGGAGTTAAACTAATATGGCAGGGGGAAGGGAATCTATACAGGGAGACATAGGGGAATAAAATGGAGACAGAAGCAAAAGATAGAAAGGAGAATAGTAAAAGTGGAGGGCAGAGAAACCCAAGGCAAAAAACAAAAAGGGCCACTTTACAGCAGAATTCTAAAGGGTCAAAGTGTGTTAAAAAGACAAGCCTGAAGGCTCTGTGCCTCAATGCGAGGAGTATTCAGAATGGGGTGGACGAACTAACTGCGCAGATAGCAGTTAACGGGTATGATGTGATTGGCATTAGGGGGACATGGCTCCAGGGTGAACAAGGCTGGGAACTCAACATCCAGGGGTATTCAGCATTTAGGAAAAATAGACAGAAAGGAAAAGGATGCGGGGTGGCGTTAGAAACATAGAAAATAGGTGCAGGAGTAGGCCATTTGGCCCCTCGAGCCTGCACTGCCATTCAATGAGTTCATGGCTGAAAATGCAACTTCTCTACCCCATTCCTGCTTTCTCGCCATACCCCTTGATCCCCCTAGTAGTAAGGGCCACATCAAACTCCCTCTTGAATATGTCTAACGAACTGGCCTCAACAACTTTCTGTGGTAGAGAATTCCACAGGTTCACCACTCTCTGGGTGAAGAAGTTTCTCCTCATCTCGGTCCTAAATGCCTTACCCCTTATCCTTAGACTGTGACCCCTGGTTCTGGACTTCCCCAACATTGGGAACATTCTTCCTGCGTCTAACCTGTCTAAACCCGTCAGAATTTTCAACGTTTCTATGAGATCCCCTCTCACTCTTCTGAACTCCAGTGAATACAAGCCCAGTTGATCCAGTCTTTCTTGATATGTCAGTCCCGCCATCCCGGGAATCAGTCTGGTGAACCTTCGCTGCACTCCCTCAATAGCAAGAATGTCCTTCCTCAAGTTAGGAGACCAAAACTGTACACAATACTCCAGGTGTGGCCTCACCAAGGCCCTGTACAACTGCAGTAACACCTCCCTGCCCCTGTACTCAAATCACCTCGCTATGAAGGCCAACATGCCATTTGCTTTCTTAACCGCCTGCTGTACCTGCATGCCAACCTTCAATGATTAATATACCATGACACCCAGGTCTCGTTGCACCTCCCCTTTTCCTAATCTGTCACCATTCAGATAATAGTCTGTGTCTCTGTTTTTACCACCAAAGTGGATAACCTCAAATTTATACTTCATCTGCCATGCATTTGTCCACTCACCTAACCTATCCAAGTCACTCTGCAGCCTCATAGCATCCTCCTCGCAGCTCACACTGCCAGCCAACTTAGTGTCATCCGCAAATTTGGAGATACGACATTTAATCCTCTCGTCTAAATCATTAATGTTCAATGTAAACAGCTGGGGCCCCAGCACGGAATTTTGTGGTACCCCACTAGTCATTGCCTGCCATTCTGAAAAGTACCCATTTACTCCTACTCTTTGCTTCCTGTCTGCCAACTAGTTTCAATCCACGTCAGCACACATAGAAACATAGAAAATAGGTGCAGGAGCACCCCATTCCTGCTTTCTCGCCATACCTCTTGATCCCCCGAGTCGTAAGGACTTCATCTCACTCCTTTTTGAATATATTTATTGAATTGGCCTCAACAACATTCTGTGGTAGAGAATTCCACAGGTTCACCACTCTCTGGGTGAAGAAGTTTCTCCTCATCTCGGTCCTAAATGGCTTACCCCTTATCCTCAGACTGTGACCCCTGGTTCTGGACTTCCCCAACATTGGGAACATTCTTCCTGCATCTAACCTGTCTAAACCCATCAGTATTTTAAACGTTTCTATGAGATCCCCTCTCATTCTTCTGAACTCCAGTGAATACAAGCCCAGTTGATCCAGTCTTTCTTGATAGGCCAGTCCCTCCATCCCGGGAATCAGTGGTGAACCTTCACTGCACTCCCTCAATAGCAAGAATGTCCTTCCTCAGGTTAGGAGACCAAAACTGTGCACAATACTCCAGGTGTGGCCTCACCAAGGCCCTGTACAACTGTAGCAACACCTCCCTGCCCCTGTACTCAAATCCCCTCGCTATGAAGGCCAACATGCCATTTGCTTTCTTAACCGCTTGCTGTACCTGCATGCCAACCTTCAATGACTGATGTACCATGACACCCAGGTCTCGTTGCACCTCCCCTTTTCCTAATCTGTCACCATACAGATAATAGTCTGTCTCTCTGTTTTTACCACCAAAGTGGATAACCTCACATTTATCCACATTATACTTCATCTGCCATGCATTTGCCCACTCACCTAACCTATCCAAGTTGCTTTGCAGCCTCATAGCATCCTCCTCGCAGCTCACACTGCCACCCAACTTAGTGTCATCCACAAATTTGAGATACTACATTTAATCCCCTCGTCTAAATCATTAATGTTCAATGTAAACAGCTGGGGCCCCAGCACAGAACCTTGCGGTACCCCACTAGTCACTGCCTGCCATTCTGAAAAGTCCCCATTTACTCCTACTCTTTGCTTCCTGTCTGACAACCAGTTCTCAATCCATGTCAGCACACTACCCCCAATCCCATGTGCTTTAACTTTGCACATTAATCTCTTGTGTGGGATCTTGTCGAAAGCCTTCTGAAAGTCCAAATATACCACATCAACTGGTTCTCCCTTGTCCACTCTACTGGAAACATTCTCAAAAAATTCCAGAAGATTTGTCAAGCATGATTTCCCTTTCACAAATCCATGCTGACTTGAACCTATCATGTCACCTCTTTCCAAATGCACTGCTATGACATCCTTAATAATTGATTCCATCATTTTACCCACTATCGATGTCAGGCTGACCGGTCTATAATTCCGTTTTCTCACTCCCTCCTTTTTTAAAAAGTGGGGTTACATTGGCTACCCTCCACTCGATAGGAACTGATCCAGAGTCAATGGAATGTTGGAAAATGACTGTCAATGCATCTGCTATTTCCAAGGCCACCTCTTTAAGTACTCTGGGATGCAGTCCATCGGACCTTGGGGATTTATCGGCCTTCAATCCCATCAATTTCCCCAACACAATTTCCCGACTAATAAGGATTTCCCTCAGTTCCTCCTCCTTACTAGACCCTCTGACCTTTTTTATATCCGGAAGGTTGTTTGTGTCCTCCTTAGTGAATACCGAACCAAAGTACTTGTTCAATTGGTCCGCCATTTCTTTGTACCCCGTTATGACTTCCCCTGATTCTGACTGCAGGGGACCTACGTTTGTCTTTACTAACCTTTTTCTCTTTACATATCTATAGAAACTTTTGCAATCCGTCTTAATGTTCCCTGCAAGCTTCTTCTCGTACTCCATTTTCCCTGCCCTAATCAAACCCTTTGTCCTCCTCTGCTGAGTTCTAAATTTCTCCCAGTCCCCGGGTTCGCTGCTATTTCTGGCCAATTTGTATGCCACTTCCTTGGCTTTAATACTATCCCTGATTTCCCTTGATAGCCACGGTTGAGCCACCTTACCTTTTTTATTTTTACGCCAGACAGGAATGTACAATTGTTGTCATTCATCCATGCGGTCTCTAAATGTCTGCCATTGCCCATCCACAGTCAACCCCTTAAGTATCATTCGCCAATCTATCCTAGCCAATTCACGCCTCATACCTTCAAAGTTAGCCTTCTTTAATTTCTGGACCATGGTCTCTGAATTAACTGTTTCATTCTCCATCCTAATGCAGAATTCCACCATATTATGGTCACTCTTTCCCAAGGGGCCTCGCACAACAAGATTGCTAATTAATCCTCTCTCATTACACAACACCCAGTCTAAGATGGCCTCCCCCCTAGTTGGTTCCTCGACATATTGGTCTCGAAAACCATGCTTTATGCACTCCAGGAAATCCTCCTCCACCGTATTGCTTCCAGTTTGGTTAGCCCAATCTACGTGCATATTAAAGTCACCCATTGCTGCACCTTTATTGCATGCACCCCTAATTTCCTGTTTAATGCCCTACCCAACATCACTACTACTGTTTGGAGGTCTGTACACAACTCCCACTAACGTTTTTTGCCCTTTGGTGTTCTGCAGCTCTACCCATATAGATTCCACATCATCCAAGCTAATGTCCTTCCTAACTATTGCATTAATCTCCTCTTTAACCAGCAATGCTACCCCACCTCCTTTTCCTTTTATTCTATCCTTCCTGAATGTTGAATACCCCTGGATGTTGAGTTCCCAGCCCTGATCATCCTGGAGCCACGTCTCTGTAATCCCAATCACATCATATTTGTTAACATCTATTTGCACAGTTAATTCATCCACCTTATTATGGATACCCTTGCATTAAGACACAAAGCCTTCAAGCTTGTTTTTTTTAACACCCTTTGTCCTTTTAGAATTTTACTGTACAGTGGCCCTTTTTGTTCTTTGCCTTGGGTTTCTCTGCCCTCCACTTTTCTTCATGTCCTTTCTGTCTTTTGCTTTTGTCTCCTTTTTGTTTCCCTCTGTCTCCCTGCATTGATTCCCATCCCCCTGCCATATTAGTTTAATTCCTCACCAACAGGACGAGCAAACTCTCACCCTAGGACATTGGTTCCGGTCCTGCCCAGGTGCAGACCGTCCGGTTTGTACTGGTCCCACCTCCCCCAGAACCAGTTCCAATGCCCCAGGAATTTGAATCCCTCCCTGCTGCACCACTGCTCAAGCCACGTACTCATCTGCGCTATCCTGCGATTCCTACTCTGACAAGCACGTGGCACTGGTAGCAATCCCGAGATTACTAATTTTGAGGTCCTACTTTTTAATTTAGCTCCTAGCTCCTTAAATTCGTTTCATAGGACCTCATCCCTTTTTTTACCTATGTCGTTGGTACCAATGTGCACCACGACAACTGGCTGTTCTCCCTCCCTTTTTCGAATGTCCTGCACCAGCTCCGAGACATCCTTGACCCTTGCACCAGGGAGGCAACATACCATCCTGGAGTCTCGGTTGCGGCCGCAGAAACACCTATCTATTCCCCTTACAATTGAATCCCCTGTCACTATCGCTCTCCCACTCTTTTTCCTGCCCTCCTGTGCAACAGAGCCAGCCATGGTGCCATGAAGTTGGCTGCTGCTGCCCTCCCCTGATGAGACATCCCCCACAACAGTATTCAAAGCAGTGTATCTGTTTTGCAGGGGGTTGACCACAGGGGACTCCTGCACTACCTTCCTTGCACTGCTCTTCCTGCTGGTCTTCCATTCCCTATCTGGCTGTGGACCCTTTCCCTGCGGTACGACCAACTCGCTTCACGTGCTACTCACGTCATTCTCAGCATTGTGGATGCTCCAGAGTGAATCCACCCTCAGCTTCAACTCCGCAACGTGGTCCTTCAGGAGCTGGAGGCAGATACACTTCCCGCACACGTAGTCGTCAGGAACACTGGAGTCGTCCGAGTTCCCGCATGGTACAGGAGGAGTATAACACGTGACCGAGCTGTCCTGCCATGACTTAACCCTTAGATAAGCAACAACAATGCTAAAGTTTACTCACTGTTATAGAAGAGAAAAAAGAAAAACTACTCACCAATCACCAGCCAATCACTTACCCCCTGGGCTGTGACGTCACCTTTCTGTTTCTTTCTACTTCTTTTTTGCCTTCCCCCTGTAGCTGCACCGGCACGCCTCTCGCCGACCCCGGAACTCATGCCTCTCCACGCACCTCTTCGACGCTGCTCCCGACTCAGCGACGCACCTCCACACACTATCTCCAATCCCATGTGCTTTAACTTTGCGCAGTAATCTCGTGTGGGACCTTGTCAAAAGCCTTCTGAAAGTCCAAATACACCACATCAACTGGTTCCCCCTTGTCCACTCTACTGGAAACATCCTCAAAAAATTCCAGATGTGTCAAGCATGATTTGCCTTTCAAAAATCCACTGGTTAATGAGGAATTTAATGCAATTGTAAGGAAGGACATTAGCTTGGATGACGTGGAGCTACGGAATACCAAAGGGCAGAAAACACTAGTGGGAGTTGTATACAGGCCACCAAATAGTAGTAGTGAGGTTGGGGACAGCATCAAACAAGAAATAAGGGATGGGTGCAATAAAGGTACAGCAGTAATCATGGGCGACTTTAATCTACATATTGATTGGGTTAACCAAACTGGTAGCAATGTGGTGGAGGATGATTTCCTGGAGTGTATTTGGGATGGTTTTCTACACCAATATGTTGAGGAACCAACCAGAGAGCTGGCCATCCTAGACTGGGTGATGTGTAATGAGAAGGGACTAATTAGCAATCTTGTTGTGCGAGGCCCCTTGCGGAAGAGTGACCATAATATGGTAGAATTCTTTATTAAGGTGGAGAGTGATAAAGTTAATTCAGAAACTAGGGTCCTGAACATAAGGAAAGGTAACTTTGATGGTATGAGGCGCAAATTGGCTAGATTAGACTGACAAATGATACTTAAAGGGTTGACGGTGGATAGGCAATGACAAACCTTTAAAGATCACATGGATGAACTTCAGCAATTGTACATCCCTGTCTGGAGTAAAAATAAAACGGGGAAGATGGCTCAACCGTGGCTAACAAAGAAAATTAAGGATAGTGTTAAATCCAAGGAAGAGGCAAACAAATTAGCCAGAAAAATTAGCAACCCAGAGGACTGGGAGAAATTTAGAATACAGCAGAGGAGGACAAAGGGTTCAATTAAGAAGGGGAAAATAGAGTACGAGAGGAAGCTTGGCAGAAACATAAAAAATGACTGCAAAAGCTTCCATAGATATGTGAAGAGAAAACGATTAGTGAAGACAAATGTTGGTCCCTTGCAGTCAGATTCGGGTGAATTTACAATGGGAAACAAAGAAATGACAGACCAATTGAACAAGTACTTTGGTTCTGTCTTCACAAAGGAAGACACAAATAACCTTCCCGATGTACTAGGGGTCTGAAGGTCTAGTGAGAAGGAGGAACTGAAGGATATCCTTATTAGGCGGGAAATTGTGTTCGGGAAATTGATGGGATTGAAGGCCGATAAATCCCCAGGGCCTGATAGTCTACATCCCAGAGTACTTAAGGAAGTGCCCCTAGAAATAGTGGATGCATTGGTGATAATTTTCCAACAGTTAATCGACTCTGGATCAGTTCCTATGGACTGGAGGTTTGCTAATGTAACACCACTTTTTAAAAAAGGAGGAGAGAAAACGGGTAATTATAGATCAGTTAGTCTGACATCAGTAGTGGGGAAAATGTTAGAATCAATTATTAAGGATGAAATAGCAACACATTTGGAAAGCAGTGATAGGATAGGTCCAAGTCAGCATGGATTTATGAAGGGGAAATCATGCTTGACAAATCTTCTGGAATTTTTTGAGGATGTATCTAGTAGAGTGGACAGGGGAGAACCAGTGGATGTGGTGTATTTGGACTTTCAAAAGGCTTTTGACAAGGTCCCACACAAGCGATTGGTGTGCAAAATCAAAGCACATGGTATTGGGGGTAATGTCCTGATGTGGATAGAAAACTGGTTGGCAGACAGGAAGCAGAAAGTCGGGATAAACGGGTCCTTTTCAGAATGGCAGGCAGTGACTAGTGGAGTGCCGCAGGGCTCAGTGCTGGGACCCCAGCTCTTTACAATATATATTAATGATTTGGATGATGGAATTGAGTGTAATATCTCCAAGTTTGCAGATGACACTAAACTAGGTGGCAGTGTGAGCTGTGAGGAGGTCGCTAAGAGGCTGCAGGGTGATTTGGACAGGTTAGGCGAGTGGGCAAATGCATGGCAGATGCAGTATAATGTGGATAAATGTGAGGTTATCCACTTTGGGGGCAAAAACACAAAGGCAGAATATTATCCGAATGGCGGAAGATTAGGAAAAGGGGAGGTGCAGCGAGACCTGGGTGTCATGATTCATCGGTCATTGAAGATTGGCTTTCAGGTACAGCAGGCGGTGAAGAAGGCAAATAGTATGTTGGTCTTCATAGCAAGGGGATTTGAGTGTAGGAGCAGGGAAGTCTTACTGCAATTGTACAGGGCCTTGGTGAGGTCCCCCCTGAATATTGTGTTCAGTTTTGGTCTCCAAATCTGAGGAAGGATGTTCTTGCTATTGATGGAGTGCAGCGTAGGTTCACCAGATTGATTCCTGGAATGGCAGGACTGACATATGAGGAGAGACTGGATCGACTGGGCCTGTATTCACTGGAGTTTAGAAGGATGAGATGGGATCTCATAGAAACAGATAAAATTCTGACGGGACTGGACAGGTTAGATGCGGGAAGAATGTTCCCGATGTTGGGGAAGTCCAGCACCAGAGGACATAGTCTTAGGATAAGGGGTAAGCCATTTAGGACTGAGATGAGGAGGAACTTCTTCACTCAGAGAGTTGTTAACCTATGGAATTCCCTACCGCAGAGAGTTGTTGATGCCAGTTCATTGGATATATTCAAGAGGGAGTTAGATATGACCCTTGCGGCTAAAGGGATCAAGGGGTATGGAGAGAAAGCAGGAATCGGGTAGTGAAGGAATGATCAGCCATGATCTTATTGCATGGTGGTGCAGGCTCAAAGGGCCGGATGGCCTACTCCCGCACCTATTTTCTATGTTTCTATTGGGAAATCACAGATGCATAGCACATGATTTGCCATCCAACCATTAATAGTCAGAAAGTCACAGGCTGCATGCTTAAAATTTCCCCAGATATGCTTCCTGTGAGCATCACTCAATGCTGAAAGTGCCATATAGTAGAATCATTCCTTATTAAATCTCCATTAGGATAAAGAAAGTATGTATCAGTCGAGTTTTTCAAATAACCATCTATAAAGATATATTTGTTCCATCTTGCACATATCCTGCATGAACAAAATACTGTCAATGATTTATAATATTTAAAAAGCATAATCAATATACTTCCTGTTTTTCACCATGACAAAAAATAATTTTGATTAAAATCTGGGGATAAAAATTGACCACTAAAGTTACGTACTGAAATTCTGCTTGGCATATGTACTTTATTTAAATAATTTTTTTTTGCAGTTGTTGCACTAATGTGTTGCCAAGCACACCTGAATTTATGGTTTTCCCTGTCCTGAAACTTACATTCATTAGGACTAATGCAGGTTGGAATAGTCAAGAGCAAAGAGTTGATACTTTCTACCCTAGATAAGCCTAAAATAGGCTCCTAAAGCATTTAAGGCCTGATTTGAAAATAAGGGCTGCAAATAGGGCTTTCCAAAATGGAAAATTGAAAGAAATCTAGAAAAAATATTTTCAGAAGAGATTGCCCTGCAGAGATTAATTAACAGGCTACCGCAGCATAGAAGTGTAACCTTTCAGTCAGGGGAAAAACCCCAACTACACCAAATTGAAACAGATCATTGTCCACTTTCTAGAAGAGTTAACTTCATTTGCTCAGTGATAGAGAACAGGTAGTGATAACAGGAAAAGAAAGGCGTCAATCCCTTCAGGAAATCGGTTGGGTATATCTTTGTCACTGAGTCCATCAATGGAATGGAGAAATATTGTGAGTCTTATACAGAAAGCTGGTTTGTCTCAGAATGGTAACATATGGCATCAATTGTTTGCAAAAGTAATCATTAATTGAATTTAAAAGACTGTACACAGCATGTTATTACAGTGCTGCAAAAAATGATGTACAATAAAGTCACACTCAATTTTGGGCTCAAACTTGGTCAGGAGTTGCTCCGCTTTTTTTGGAGTAACTTGGATTTTCTGGCGTAACTTAAAAATCCCCACTTTCCCCAATCAATTTGCACCAGAGCAACTGAGTTAGTTACGATTTTTTTAGTTTTATTTATTTTTCTCAAAAGGGGGCGTTACCAGCCACCTACGCCAGTTCTGCCCATTTCGGCAACTTTGGCCAGCTAATAGTTACTCCATTTCTACTTAGGCCAGCGTATGTGGCCACTTCAGAAAACCCTTGCGGAGAGTTAAGAAATCGGCGCAAGTAAGTACATTCGGCCTGGGATAGGGTCGGGAAGGGAAGCGGAGAGGACCTGCACCTAAAGCACCAAGCCTTACAAACCACCAAACCTTGCAAATAAAAAGTCCTAAGAATTAAATAACAAATAAAAAATTGAAGTAAATCCTGGCTTCATCTTAAAACTCAGCCCGGGAAGGCAGCCGGTAGGCCTGTGTGGGAGGCCATTTGGCCTGGGCTAGGGGCAGCACGACAACGCGCATCAGGAGGCCACATGGCCTGGGCTAGGGGCGGGAGCGATTCGTATTGGAATTCAACGCAGCATCTGTATTCCACGGGGAGAGAAAGAGAGAGGCTGGGCTGCAAATGAACGAGGAAGGAGGAGAGCGAGTGAACGCGGCATCTGTGGGGGGAGGGAGAGAGGCTGAGCCGATTGCCAAATTTCGGTGCTACTGCGCATGCGCGGACATCGCAACCCGACTTCAATGCGCATGTGCAGACGTCCCGGCACTGTTTTCAGCGCAGGACGCTGGCCACGCTGCGCGATGACCGGGGAGAGGCCGAACAGCGGCCAAAGTGGGGACGAGATTTTTCGGTGCGCTTGGCAACTGAGAAAAGCAGCGCAACTCGGGTGAGTGCGCCGAAAAACGGCATGGGACAAAATTGAGCCCAAAATGTGTGTGATGTTCTGGTTACAGAATGACCACACCAAATGGATATCATCTGTACAAAAGCAGGAACCTTTGCTTAGAAATACCACTGTTATCGCTACACAAGTGGCACACTGCATGACACCAAGATAGTGAGAAACAGGAAGCACAACAAGGTGAGGCACAGGTCACGGTTAATGAAGGAACAATGTTGGTGGTGGAGCAATGGCAGATAGATGTTGCATGGATTTCTTCATACAGATACACTCAGCATTTGGAGATATTGTGCCATCCCAGTCCATGGAAACACAGCCACACATCTCCCAGCAACAACACCTGCTTCTTTCAGCAAATGGGAATCACATACGAGAAAACAATAACATTGACTGCAACAATCCATACAAAAGCAAAATACTGCAGCTGCTGGAATCTGAAATAAAAACAGAAAATGCTGGAAATCCCAGCAGGTCCAGCAGCATCTATGGAGAGAAACAGAGTTAACGTTTCAGGTCTGTGAACCTTCGTCAGAACTGGAAAGGTTCAAGATGTAACAGGTTCTTAAGGAAGTGTAGGAGCAGTGAAAGGGACAGGGGAGGTCTGTGATATGGTGGAAGGCAGAAGAGGAGACAAAACAGATGATAAAGAGGCATGATGGGTAAAAATGAGATGATAATGGAACATGGTAAGAAACAAAAGATGAGTCTAGATGGGTTGTGAACGGCGGAATCATCACCAGCTGCCATGGGAACGAGAAAAAAAAAGTGGGTGGATGGGGGGAGGTGAGGGAGGGGTGTAAAAAAAGAAGGAAAGGGATAAAAAATATGGGCAGAAGTTATGGTCTGAAATTGTTGAACTCACTGTTGAGTTCAGAAGGCTGTAAAGTGCCTAAATGAAAGCTGGTCCTCGAGCTTGTGTGAGCTTGATTGGAACAGTGCAGGAGGCCAAGGGCGGAGAGATGAGAGTGGGAGTGGACTGGAGAATTAAAGTGACAGGCAATCGGAAGCTCAGGGTTATACTTGCGGACTGAACGGAGGTATTCTGCAAAGCGATCACCCAATCTGCGTTTGGTCTCCCCAGTGTAGAGGAGACCACATCGTGAGCAGCGAATACAGTATAGTAAATTGAAAGAAGTACAAGTAAATTGCTGTTTCACCTGTCAGGAGTGGGAAGGGAGGAGGTAAAAGGGCCGGTGTTGCATCTTCTGTGCTTGCATGGGAAGGTGTCGTGAGAAGAGGAGCGGATGCTGGGAGTGATTGCGGAGTGGACCAGGATGTCGCGGAGGGAGCATCCTTTCGGAATGCTGACGAGGGAAGGGGAAGATGTGACTGCAAGTTACTTTTATATGTTGTACAAAAGAAAGGCACAACAGGGCATAAATTCATCTGGTAATGATAGCGCAAAATGGACAATAGTGAATTGGCAGCCCATATTGCACACAGTCCGATTTTCTTTTCCATTGGAAAACAAAACCATACGGAGTATAAAATGGGTTACCAATTCGCTGTCGCCTAATTTTTGCTACAGCCCAAGATGAATTTATATCTCCATGAATCGTTGTGATAAATACCTTAAATGCAATGTGCATATGGAATGGGCATCCGTGAAATATTATTAGGATTCCTTATTTGAATATTGTCATATCTAGGCTGAACCAAATGCATAGGCATAGTTGATGCCTCAGTGCGCCTTACTTTACAAGGATTAAATATTGTGCTAACTAGGCAAACAGGAGTGGAGTCACACATGTGACTAAATTGTTTGCAGTTATTAAAGGATAGATGTAGTCATCGTGAAGCATGATGAGCAGAGTGAGGATTGTTTTGTGGTTTTCTTATATGAAATATATATTTCCAGGAATGTTGCTTGAAACTGTGATTACACACAAATCAACAAGCCCAGTTCAGATATTATGAAGGAGAGAACAACTGCGATGAGTTACATTGAGAAACAGTATACTATATTATTGCTGATAACATGTTGCTTCTCACTTATGTTGTACCAAACATGATAAATAAATCAAAAAGCAAAGAAATACATTTTTCAAGGTATGACAAATAGGTCTTCCTTGCAGCAGACCATTACCTCCAACTGCTGGTTCATGCTTTATTTCATCATCTTCCTCATGCATTTCCTACTCCAGCTGTCAAGTGAAATGTTTCTTTCCTCTGCAAAGTGATGCAGCATGCAGTAAACTATTACACTGTTTGAGCACCTTAAATGTCTGTTTTATGATGGTCTTTGCTTTGACATATGCTTATTGTGCAGATATTTTGCGGGTAATTTTAACCTAACATGCTGAATGGGAAACCCATTGTGGAACGCTGCTTTTACACCCCACCCAATATTACACTCCATTAGAGATTAAAATCGGACGGCGTGTATAACCAGCGTTGCACCTCATCCTGTCAGTTTCACAATGGGCGGCTTAGGTTAAAATTGCCTCCGGTATAGGAATATTTAGTGGAGAGATGAGCCACTGTAGCACAGTTTAACACTAGTCATCCATAAACCATCTGTTATCTCTACTGAAAAGGGGATTATCAAAAATTAAGGTGACGTGCGAACTGGTGGTGATTCAGGTACATTGAGGAATGGGAAACCTAGTGATTGATGTAGAATCAATGGCCGAGATTTTACTCAACTCGGCGGGTCCGGTGCGGCTGGTGTCGGTGGCGGATCGCTGCCCCAGTGCTGGCTCCATCCTGCACTGGAAAATTAACTTACATTAATGAGGCTTGTTAAGCCCAATCAGCGCGTTACCCTGCCCAATTAGATGGAGCCGGTCTGGTGATATCATTCTTGTCGCGTCTCGAGCCGGTTTCCTTAAAGGGGCCATGGTTATCTTACTTTTGACATTTGGGCTTTCAGTGTTCTACAGCATTGAGGTGCTGCAAACACTGACAAGCACTGTACAGAGGTGCAAGGTCGCAGCCAAATTCTCCCTCTGCATGCTTTTGGAGGGAGTCACAGCACGCAGGATGGTCCTCTTCCTTTCCCATGGAAGAATAGGCCTCCACAAGAGACCATAACAACCTGGTTGCACATTGCAGAGGAGGTCACAAGCAGGGATGTCGTCAGGAGGACCCGGGTACAGTGGCACAAACATTTCAATCTTCTTCTTTCGTATGGTAGTAGTAAAGCATATCAAATGTCAATATCTAAGTCAGATATCCAGGCCAAAGCTTCTGGTGTAACAGGGTGGATATCTTGTAGGCTGCCTGCAAATTTCTTCTGAGGGCAGTGCTCGATAATGTACTGCAGGGTCTGATTGGGAGCTCCACAGTCAGATGATGGGGATGCTTCAATCTTCCATCTATGGAGAAGGTGGCAGCATCTACCATGACTAGTTCTGAGGCGGTTGATGTTTGTCCACTGTTTGTGAGGAAAGTTTGATTCTTTAGGTTGTACTGTGGGGTCCTTTGTAAGGAATCCATTCCGTGTGTCACAGTTCTTCCAAGCATCAGCCATTGATCATCAAGGCTGAGGGGAGATTGCTGAAGGGCTTCGGCGATGGTCCAAAATGGCCTTCTAGATTTGAGACAGGTTGGTGGTAGGTTGTTCAAGTCGGCCTGGACCGGCATGTCTTTGCTGATGTAGAGGTTGTATTCTCTGGAGACTGCATATTTGCAGCGTAGGCGTGGTGGTGCGATGTTTGAAAGTATGGGGAACCAAGGTGTTGGCGTCAATAAAAGTGTACCGATGATAATTGTCATAGTAGAATTCAACTGGACATCAACGGATTTGACATGCAGACTTGACAGCCATGCCGGAGAGCAGTACTCTGCTGTGGAGTACACCAGGGTGAGTGCTGTCATACGGAGGGTTTGAGTGTCTGCTCCCCATGTGGATCTGGTGAGTTTCTGGATGAAGTTGACCATATTTTTTAGTTTCTTTCCTAGGTTCTGGAGATGTTGTCTATATGACAGGGTGCGATCAAGCATGACTCCTAAATAGGAGGGAGTTTTGGCATGGTTTACCTCTGCAGCACAAAAGGAGACTTTCAAAGCTTGGTTTGCTTGATAGGTGTTGAGGTGGAATGTCGAGGTGACAGTCTTTTGCGGGTTTGGCTGGAGTCACCATCAGCGGAAGTAGGCCTCCATCCTCTGTAACTCACTGGTCAGGGTCCCTTCGGTGATGGACAAATTCATGTTTTGTGTGGCCAAGGCAATGTCATCAGTGTATACGAACTTGTGGGACTCTGTTTCGGGCAAGTCACTGGTGTAATTGTTGAATAATATGGGTGCCAGGACAGAAACCTGTGGGAGTCCGTTGTTCAATGTCCTATATCTGCTCTTCTGGGTGCCAGAGTACAGATGGAAGCGTCGGTTACAAAGCATGAGTTGAGAAGATGGATTGTTGTTCTGCAGAGTAAAATGGTGGAGAACTTGAAAAGCAGTCCATGCTTCCACACTGTGTCATAGGCCGCTGACAGCACCACGAGTGCTGTGGCAATCTTGAGCTGGCACTGGAAGCCTGCTTTGATGTGCGTTGTTAAAGCTACCACTTGGTCACAGCAGATATAGTCACTCCGGAAGTCTGCTTGCTCCTTCAAGATGGTTGGCTCGATGATGGAAGCTAGTCTGTGGAGTAGTAAACTCTCCAGCACTTTGTAACAAGTGCAAAGCAAAGACATCTGCTGGCAGCTGAAGACTTCATCAGCCTTCTTCCCCTGCTTCAGGGGGGCAATTATTTCAGTCTCTCTCAAAATATATGGAATTTTACCGGCAACCAGTACCTTGGAGAAGGAAGTCAACCATCTCTTTGCTTTGGGTCCCAGTGTTTTGAAGAATTCTGGGTAAACACCATCTTGACCAGCAGCTTTTCCAGATTTGGTTGTCGACAGGACTGCATTTAGTTTGTCCAAGGTGAATGGATCAAACATAGTTGACAATCTCGGTGCTGCCATTAAGTTGGTCAACAGCTGCTGCTTCACCTGGTGTCAAAATTCTTTGTCCACCGGAGCCTTTGATGTTTGTATCAAGTAGGATGCAATGGCGCCCGCTCTGATGGCCGTCCTGCGTTTACCTCATTAGATCACAAAACGTTAGTACAAAACCACATTCACCTTCATCCTGCTGTGCCTCTCATCACATCCCCATCACTCTGCCTTCCCTACCCTATTCCTGCACATCCTTACTCACATCAACTTATCTTGCACCTCCACCCATCCTTCTCTCTGTATCTACATTATCACATCACCATCTCACTAGCCACCCCTTACACTCACCCTCATCCTAGTGCAGTCATAACAACTAACAACACTTGTGTGTTTTATCCAATGTTCATGTCATGTATTCAACTGTCATTGTAACCCATGTATAAAATGACCTAAGTTGTACACCATGAGAACATTGACCACTAGGTGGTGAACTTGTGGGAGACACTCCTAACCTGGACTTTCAGGAAAAAAAGTGAAGCTCCATCCACCTTTTGCACTTCAGTGCTGGCTAATAAAGGTTACTGGTCACAGAGTGACCTTCTTTCAACTATGGGCCTCGTGTGCATTTATACTGTATAGTAAGGACATATTATTGACGATGACAAACTGGGATTTAAACCACGCGAGCATGGCCACTAGCAGCACAGACGAGAGGTACTGTGTTGGTGATGATTGGGACGATTTTATTGAGAGACTACAGCAAAGTTTCGTCACTCAGGAATGGTTGGGACAGGATTCAGCCGACAAACGCAGAGCTCATCTCCTGACGGTTTGTGGATCCAGGACGTACTCCCTGATGAAGGACCTTCTAGCGCCAGTGAAGCCAACAGACAAGACTTTTGAAGAGCTCAGTAAGTTGATCGGGGAACACTTTAAACCGGCAAGCAGCATGCATATGACGAGACACCGGTTTTACACGCACCGGCGGCGAGAAGGGCAAAGCGTTCCAGACTTCGTGGCAGACCTCTGGCGACTGGCGAGCCTATGTAAGTTCCCAGATGCATGTGGAGCGGAGATGCTGCAAGACTTTTTTATTGAGAGCATTGGGCACGCTGGGGTTTTCAGGAAACTGATTGAGACCAAAGACTTGACCCTGGAAACGGCAACTTTGATGGCCCAGATATTTATCTAAGGGGAGGAAGAGAGCAGAATGATGTTTGACAAAAATCTTGGTTTAAATGCAGAAAATGGTCAGGGAGTCAACATTGTTAATGCGGCACACAGTTCTCCAGGCAGACAAGGACAATCGGACATGCCTGAGCATGTAGTCGAACCCAAAGGGGGAATTCAACAGAGATAATGGCTAGCTGAGTGGCGATTCATGCCATTGCAAGGGACAATGCGGCCAGTAATGGGGCCATCAACACCTGTTAATAGTGCGCTTAAGGACAGTTACAGAGACAGTCAGAGACGATAGACTGGTAATGGACCTTTTGTTTCCAACAACGGCTCATGTTGGAGGTGTGGAGGCAAACACACAGCCAGAGCTTGCAGGTATCAGCAATATACCTGCAGAAACTGTAACGTCAGTGGTCACTTGGCGCATATGTGCAGGAAGCCTGCAGCCAGGTTGATGTACGACGAGGACGGGCCCGATGTAAGCCCTACGAGGCCAAATGAATACTGGGGGAAATCGCTGGATGCTGACGTTCAGTGAGTTCATGTGGAGCACATATACAGTTCATATACCAGGACTCCACCGATAATGATGAAAGTGCTCCTCAATGGCATCCCAGTATCAGTGGAGCTAGTCACGGGGGCCAGCCATTCCCTGATGAGTATCAAACAGTTCGACAAGTTGTGGGCATCCAAGACCAGGGGGCCAAAATTATTCCCAATTGCCGCACAGCTACGGACATATACAAAGGAGATCATTCCGGTGCTAGGCAGCGCCACGGTAGTCGTGACCCATAAACATTCGGAGAACAGGTTGCCACTCTAGATTGTCCTGGGGGACGGTCCCGCACTGCTGGGGAGGAGTTGGCTTGCTGTCATGAACTGGAAATGAGGTGATGTCAATGCAATTTCTTCTGTGGAGCGAATATCATGCTCACAGGTCCTGGACAAATTTGACTCACTATTTCAACCCGGCATTGGCACTTTCATGGAGACCAAGGTAGTGATTCACATAAACCCGGATGCCAGGCCAGTACACCACAAGGCCAGAGCGGTGCCGCACGTGATGCGGGAAATGATAGAAGGCGAATTGGACCGCCTGATGAGGGAAGGAATCATCTCGCCAGTCGAATTCAGTGACTGGACGAACCCGATTGTGCCGGTGCTAAAGGCGGATGGATCGGTCAGGATATGTGGTGATTACAAGGCCACCATCAATCGGGTGTCACTGCAAGACCAGTACCCGCTACCGAGAGCGGAGGACCTCTTTGCGACGCTATCCAGTGGCAAACCTTTTTCAAAATTGGACCTGACCTCAGCTTACATGACCCAGGAGCTGGCGAGTGAGTCGAAGAAGCTGACCACCATCACGACACACAAGGGGTTGTTTGAGTAAAACAGATTTCTGTTTGGGATTCACTCGGCAGCCGCGATCTTTCAACAAAATATGGAAAGCCTCCTCAAGTCGATTCCAAAGACGGTGGTTTTTCAAGACAACATCCTCATCACGGGTTGTGATACTGAAGAACACCTCCGCAACCTGGAGGAGGTGCTACGCAGATTGGACCGGGTAGGTCTGCGACTGAAAAAGGTGAAGTGCGTCTTCCTAGCTCCAGAGGTAGAATTCCTGGGGATGAGGGTAGAAGCAGACGGGATCAGACCTACTGCGTCCAAAACAGAAGCGATCCAGAGAGCACCCAGACCCCGTAACATGACAGAGCTGCGTTCGTTCCTGGGGCTCCTGAACTATTTTCTAAACTTTCTTCTCAAATTGAGCACGCTGTTAGAGCCGCTACACGTGCTTCTATGCAAAGGTCGCGAATGGGTCTGGGGGGACAGCCAGGAAAGGGCTTTTGATAGAGCATGCAATTTGTTATGCTCCAACAATCTGTTAATGCGATATGACCTATGTAAGAAACTTGTTTTAAAATGCGATGCATCGTCCTATGTGGTCGGGTGTGTGTTGCAGCATGTTAGTGCCAATGGTCAGTTACAGCCGGTAGCTTATGCCTTCAGAAGTCTGTCCCAGGCAGAACGGGGCTACGGGATGGTAGAAAAGTAAGTGCTTGCATGTGTATATGCTGTAAAAAAAATGCATCAGTACCTCTTTAGCAGGAAATTTGACCTGGAGACAGATCACAAACCCCGAACGTCCCTTTTGGCCAACAACAAGGCCATAAATGCAAATGCATCGGCCCGCATACAGAGGTGGGCACTCACGTTAGCCGCCTATGACCAGGCACTGAAAACTGCGCCGATGCACTCAACAGGCTCCCACTAGCCACCACCAAGGGGGCAACCGAGCATGCTGCTGAGATGGTCATGGCTGTTGAAGCTTTCGAAAGCGAAGGCTCACCCGTGACAGCCCGTCAGATCAAAGTCTGGACAAATCGAGACCCGCTACTGTCTTTAGTCAAGAAATGTGTCCTGAATGGGGACTGGGCAGCCACATACGGGGCATGTCCTGAGGAATTCAGACGATTTCACAGGCGCAAGGATGAACTCTCGATTCAGGCCAATTGCCTACTATGGGGAAACCGAGTAGTCATGCCCCAGGTGGGCAGAGAGATGTTCATCAGAGAGCTCCACAATGAGCCCCCTGGCATTGTTATGATGAAGGCAATTGCCAGGTCACACGATTGGTGGCCAGGGATAGATGCAGACCTGGAACTTTGTGTTTGCAGGTGCAACACGTTACCCAGCTGGGCATTGTGCCCAGGGAAGCCCCCCTTAGCCCCTGGCCATGGCCCGCCAAGCCTTGGTCACGCATCCATGTGGACTACGCAGGTCCTTTCATGGGAAAAATGTTTTTGGTTGTAGTAGACGCCTACTCCAAATGGATCGAGTGTGATATTCTCAATTCAAGCACATCCTCTGCCACGGTAGAAAGTCTACGGGCAATGTTCACCACCCATGGTCTACCGGATGTCTTCTTCAGCGACAATGGCCCGTGCTTTACAAGCATTGAATTCCAGGACTTCATGGCAGGAAATGGTATCAACCATGTCAGAACGGCACCATTCAAGCCGGCCTCAAACGGCCAGGCGGAACGCGCAGTGCAGATAATCAAACAGGAGATGCTCAGAATCCAAGGGGGTTCCCTACAAAGACGCTTATCACACCTCCTGTTGGCCAATAGATCCCGACCACACTTGCTCACAGGGGTTCCACCCGCAGAGCTGCTAATGTAAAGGACGCTCAAAACCAGGTTATCCCTTATACACCCCAACATGAAAGAAATTGTTGAGAGCAGGCGCCAGTCACAATGTGACTACCATGACGGGAATGCGAGGGCACGATGTATTGATGTCAATGACGCTGTTTTTGTCCTCAACTACGCTGCAGGGCCCAAATGGCTCGCAGGCACTGTGATTGCTAAAGAGGGGAATAGGATTCTGGTAGTTAAACGTACCAATGGACAAATCTGCTGCAAACACGTGGATCAAACAAAAAGGAGGTTCAGCAACCCCAAAGAAGAAGCAGAGGAAGAACATGATGTAGAGTTCACTCCTCCACAGGTGACCGAACACCGGAACCAAGTGGAGGAGAGCCCAGTCACTGTGGGCAGTCCGGACAGGCCTGAGGCACCGCAAACAGCAGACACTCAGGCCAGCACCCAACAACCGGAGCCCCAACTCAGGGAGCGTAAACCACCAGAGAGACTTAACCTGTGATCCCAATAAGACTTTGTGGGGGAGGTGATGTCATGTATTAAACTGTCATTGTAACCCATGTATAAACTGACCTAAGTTGTACACCGTGCGAACATTGACCACCAGGTGGTGAACTTGTGGGAGATACTCCTAACCTGAACTTTCAGGTATAAAAGGGGAAGCTCCACCCACCTTCATCACTTCAGTGCTGGCTAATAAAGGTTACTGGTCACAGAGTGACCTTCTCTCAAGTATGGGACTCGTGTGCATTTATGCTATATAGTAAGGACATATTAGTTCACATACAGTTTCTGCTAATGTGGTGTCAAACATTGAAATCTTTATTTTCAACACTTTCTGTTCTTGGACAGATTTGTGTGCACCTTTGGAAGTGGCTTAGTGAGTTGCAGTGAATGGTGAGACATAACGGTACCTCCTGCAAAGGTGATGAGTGTGAAAGGAATAGCTTGAACATTATCGGAATGCTTTATGATGTTGGTGTGGGGTAGTGCCAACCTGGTGCATCATGTGGCAGCCAGGGTCAAGTAAATTGTCAAATGAAGTAAATCAGGCGATGGTGAGACCATCCCTAGCCTTCCTGGCAGCAATGTGCTCGGATGCTGCTGCCCTGTGTCCTGTGCAGCATCAGGTGATTGCAGAGAAGGTTGGTTTTGTTGGTGCTGCCGGTGTGCCTTGTGCTGCTGGTGTTGGGGCTGATTGTGGTCGGATTCTGAGGACTAAGGTGAGACAATATAAAGGGCACCCCTGTTGATGGAATCGATGGTAGGTGAAGTAGAGATGACAGAAGCATTCTGTCAATGGTGAGCGACTTCTTTCAATGAGGTGACACTGGATGGAGAGTGGAAAGTAAATGCCTGCCTGAATCTGTGCTGGAAAAGGACTGAGAAACAGCTAAGGAAAGTATTGATCTGTCAGGTGGCAGCTTTTACTGTAGATCTGAAGCTGTCAAGTAATCAGCTGAAGCAGTGGCCACGGCTCAGGTTGACAGCCATCATCCCCAAACAGTGTGGTTCCCGTAGTCATGCAGTTAAAGTTACCACCCACTGCCGCCGACATTTCCCGTGAAGATCCGCTCAGTGCCACTTTCAAGGTGGTCTGGAGCGGGCGGGAGGGGAGAGCCGCCAGGAACCGCCCGCTGACGTCCGCGGACGACAGAGTGGCGTAAATGACCTCCCGCCCGCCGAGCTGCTAGATTGGTGCGGGCAGGAGTCGCCGCCAAAATGGGGGTGGACTGCTGGCTGGAGGCTGGTCTGTCCCCGACGGTAGGTAGGAAGATCGTGAAAAAAAGGTTCGTGAACTTTTAAAATAAACTCACAGCGACTTACCTCAATGGTGTCCCCTGAAGGTTTTCTGATGTTTTTTTTTGCTGATGACTTTAATTTTCAGGTGTTCGACCCTCCGTGAGGCCTGCCTCCATACTCGGTGGCACTTGGGCGGCAAGCACCTTTGCAGCCGATATTGAGAGCTCCCGCCGGCTGCCGCCCAGATTGGCAGCATACGTCGCAGATTTGCCGCTCGCCGACCTTCGAGGGACTTAGCACCATAGAAACATAGAAAATAGGTGCAGGAGTAGGCCATTCGGCCCTTCGAGCCTGCACCGCCATTCAATAAGATCATGGCTGATCATTCCTTCAGTACCCCTTTCCTGCTTTCTTTCCATACCCCTTGATCCCTTTAGCCGTTAGGGCCATTTCTAACTCCCTCTTGAATATATCCAATGAACTGGCATCAACAACTCCCTGCGGCAGGGAATTCCACAGGTTAACAACTCTCTGAGTGAAGAAGTTTCTCCTCATCTCAGTCCTAAATGGCCTGCCCCTTATCCTAAGACTGTGTTCCCTGGTTCTGGACTTCCCCAACATCAGGAACATTCTACCCGCATCTAACCCATCCAATTCCGTCAGAATCTTATATGTTTCTATGAGATCCCCTCTCATCCTTCTAAACTCCAGTGTATAAAGGCCCAGTTGATCCAGTCTCTCCTCATATGTCAGTCCAGCCATACCTGGAATCAGTCTGGTGAACCTTCGCTGCACTCCCTCAATAGCAAGAACATCCTTCCTCAGATTAGGAAACCAAAACTGGACACGATATTCCAGGTGGGGCCTCACCAAGGCCCTGTACAATTGCAGTAAGACCTCCCTGCTCCTATACTCAAATCCCCTTGCTATGAAGGCCAACATACCATTTGCTTTCTTCACCGCCTGCTGTACCTGCATGCCAACTTTCAATGACTGATGAACCATGACACACAGGTCTCGCTGCACCTCCCCTTTTCCGAATCTGCCATCATTCAGATAATATTCTGCCTTCGTGTTTTTGCCACCAAAGTGGATAACTCACATTTATCCACATTATACTGCATCTGCCATCCATTTGCCCACTTACCTAACCTGTCTTAAGTCACCCTGCAGCCTCTTAGCGGCCCCCTCACAGCTCACACCGCCACCTAGTTTAGTGTCATCTGCAAACTTGGAGATATTACACTCAATTCCATCATCTAAATCATTAATATATATTGTAAAGAGCTGGGGTCCCAGCACTGAGCCCTGCGGCACTCCACTAGTCACTGCCTGCCATTCTGAAAAGGACTCTCTGCTTCCTGTCTGCCAACCAGTTCTCTATCCACGTCAGTATATTACCCCCAATACCATGTGCTTTGATTTTGCACACCAATCGCTTGTGTGGGACCTTGTCAAAAGCCTTTTGAAAGTCCAAATACACCACTTCCACTGGTTCTCCCTTGTCCACTCTGCTAGTTACATCCTCAAAAAATTCCAAAAGATTTGTCAAGCATGATTTCCCTTTCACAAATCCATGCTGACTTGGACCTATCATGTCACCTCTTTCCAAATGTGGATAAATGTGAGGTTATCCACTTTGTTGGTAAAAACAAATTATCTGAATGGTGACAGATTAGGAAAAGGGGAGGTGCAACGAGACCTGGGTATGTCATAGTACATCAGTTATTGAAGGTTGGCATGCAGGTATAGCAGGCGGTTAAGAAAGCAAATGGCATGTTGGCCTTCATAGCGAGGGGATTTGAGTACAGGGGCAGGGAGGTGTTACTACAATTGTACAGTGCCTTGGTGAGGCCACACCTGGAGTATTGTGTACAGTTTTGGTCTGCTAACTTGAGGAAGGACATTCTTGCTATTGAGGGAGTGCAGCGAAGGTTCACCAGACTGATTCCCGGGATGGCAGGACTGGCATATCAAGAAAGACTGGATCAACTGGGCTTGTATTCACTGGAGTTCAGAAGAATGAGAGGGGATCTCATAGAAACGTTTAAAATTCTGACGGGTTTGGACAGGTTAGATACAGGAAGAATGTTCTCAATGTTGGAGAAGCCCAGAACCAGTGGTCACAGTCTAAGGATAAGGGGTAAGCCATTTAGGACCGAGATGAGGAGAAACGTCTTCACCCAGAGAGTGGTGAACCTGTGGAATTCTCTACCACAGAAAGTTGTTGAGGCCAATTCACTAAATATATTCAAAAGGGAGTTAGAAGTAGTCCTTACTACTCGGGGGATCAAGGGGTATGGCGAGCAAGCAGGAATGGGGTACTGAAGTTTCATGTTCAGCCATGAACTCATTGAATAGTGGTGCAGGCTCGAAGGGCCGAATGGCCTACTCCTGCACCTATTTTCTATGCTTCTATGATTTCCCTTTCATAAATCCATGCTGACTTGGACCAATCCAATCACTGCTTTCCAAATGCACTGCTATTTCATCCTTAATAATTGATTCCAACATTTTTCCCACTACTGATGTCAGGCTAACTGGTCTATAGTTACCCGTTTTCTCTCTCCCTTCTTTTTTTAAAAAGTGGTGTTGCATTAGCAACCCTCCAGTCCATAGGAACTGATCCAGAGTCGATAGACTGTTGGAAAATGATCACCAATGCATCCACTATTTCTATGGCCACTTCGTTAAGTACTCTGGGATGTAGACTATCAGGCCCTGGGGATTTATCGGCTTTCAATCCCATCAATTTCCCTAACACAATTTCCCGCTTAATAAGGATATCCTTCAGTTCCTCCTTCTCACTAGACCCTCAGTTCCCTAGTACATTGGGAAGGTTATTTGTGTCTTCCTTTGTGAAGACAGAACTAAAGTACTTGTTCAATTGGTCTGCCAGTTCTTTGTTCCCCATTATAAATTCACCTGAATCTGACTGCAAGGGACCTACATTTGACTTGGGTGATGAAAGCCACGCCCAAAGTACCGTCAGGGACCTCGGCAGCCATCGGCGGACCTTTGGGCGGCACTTGGGCGGGCGGAGTCCTTCACCAAATTTGGGCCCTCAGTTAAAAATGCCTGTTAAGTATCTCTCAACTAGATGCTAA
The DNA here is from genome assembly GCF_044704955.1 of Pristiophorus japonicus. NCBI lineage: Eukaryota > Metazoa > Chordata > Chondrichthyes > Pristiophoridae > Pristiophorus > Pristiophorus japonicus. The sequence goes on along the minus strand of NC_091985.1, from coordinate 52,593,168 downwards.
TGATTTCAATTGGGTCCCCTGCCGCTGGCGGTCAGGTCTGCTCAGCGTTGACAGACCCAACATTGTAAAAGGCGTGCTGCGGCGTTTTGACAGCAGTTTCCCACCCACTGTCAAAAAAAAAATTTTCCCACCCAACCCGTCACTGATCCCACCCACTAACCTCCACAAAATCTTGGCCACTGAATTTTAAAACACAGAATGAGGCAATTTAGCCCATTGATCCTGTGCCCAAATGGACATCTCTGAAAGAGATGTCCATTCAGTCTCACTTCCCTGCTTAATCTCTGTACCATTCTATTTTTCAAATATTTACCCATTTCACTTTTAAAAGACTATTGTGGATTCTGCTTCCATCACTGTTTCTGGTATGGCGTTTCGTGTCAAAATACCTTCTGGAAAAAAAATTATTCTAACCTTTCTCTTCATTCTTTTGCTAATAATCCTAAATTTATGTTCTCTAGTTACTGATCCACCAACCAGTGGAAATAGTTTTGCAAATATATCCTTGATCAAAAACCCTTCATAGTTTTGAACCCCAGTTCCTCTATTCTCTCCTCATAACTAAAACCTCAAATCCCTGATATTATCATCTGGAAATTTCATCAACAATCAACACCTTTAGTTGCTGATAGATTATTTGCACAACTATTAGATTTTGGAATTCAAACTGCTTTTATACAGTACAAGGCCAGTTTTTTACTCGCTCTTCCTGGTGACCAGCCATCACAAATTCAACAGGTTTATGGGGGCTGCAGCCAGTATCGTGAGCCTTGTGCATTGGAAATCGGTGATGCTAGTATGGTATAAAAAGCAGCTTCACTTTAATTTGGAAGTTCATAAGTAGCTGCCAAAATGGAAAAAGTCTATGGGCTAGACTTTCCCGAGAGCCCCTCAATGCCCGATTGCCCGCCCAGAAAAACTGCTCATATTTGGTAAGTAACGTCGGCGAAAATTTCCATTTTTAAGTTAAAACTAATTAAAACTAATCGCCCGGCGAGAAAATGGATCTTGCACCATTATTCTCCACGGTTCTCTCGGCGGTTAAGGGGAAACTAAGTAAAACGGGCGCTTTTTAAAAAATGTAGTCCGAGGCTGCGGTCGGGCTTAGGGAAGGGAAACATTTTTTTTTTAACTTTCAAATACTCCCAAGACACTTTTACACCTAATCACTGTTTCAAATTTTGTTTTAAATAAATAAACAATCTTTAACTTAACCTTTCTTTGCAGAGTACTCACCTACCGCCCTGTTTAAGCAGCTTTTACAGGGTGGTTCCCTCGGCGATCTGGACGGGCTTCCGTTGAGACAAAACTTACGCCCTGGCGATTTTCTCGGCAGTGCATGTCGGTGGTTTGGTCCTGGCGTGCGTTTTCAGATTTGGGTGATAACATTGAAAAACAAAAGGAGAAACTTTCACCGGTCAGAAAAACAGCTGTACCACTGAGAAAATCACCGAGAACTCGCCGAAAATGAAAGGAAGGTTTAGCCCAAAGTAACTTCAAAAGCTAGAAATTCTGTTGCAGGAAATTACATTTTCACATTCATTGACTCGATGCACAACAGCATTTTAGGCTGTAATTTTTTTGTGAACTTCAAAAATGGAACTGTCTAAAATATTTGAATTTTGTCCCCACGAAATCTAATCTATTCCTAGGTTCATTTTAACTTTGTAGCAATTAGATCAATTTGGTTACATTGGTCATTATTGCATTAAAATGTTATTGCTGCACTTACCAACATTTTAGTAAATACTATTTTTAATTTTTCAGTAGCGCAGAGGCACTATTTGAAGTATTTGAAATGTAACATGCAGATACTACTCTACTTTTGAGCTGTTGAATCTCCAACAGTACTGTTTTCTTGAAAGTCCCAGAATTGCAACATTTCCTTTGAACTCCATATGTAGTCCAGTGTTGAATCACTGGGTCTCACGCATACCTAGACTAATGTATTGATCTCAATAGCCTGAATTTTGCTCCGGTATATTTCTGCATTTTTTAGCTGTTAAAATCTTGGTCAAATAATAATTTGGTCACACAGACTGCCAACAAAATAAACTAATGCTTCAAAACATTTTGCAAATTTGCAAAGGTAAATATTACAAAAAACTACAAATGACAATGACATGTATAGTTGAAGAGAAAACTTGACATGAATGGCCGGTGCCTAAATGTTCTAATTTACTCACTTCTTCCTTTGATTTTAACTACTTTACAGACTACCTTTTTTAACACTCATCTGAAGAAACACTGTATTCATTATATCTGTGACAAAAACATAATTTAATAATTTCCCAGACATATACAAAATTTAACACTGGGAACTGATCAAACTGGGAATGGAATTTCCTCTGTAATGTTCAACAGTAGTACAAAGAACTTCCAGGCTCAGCATGAGTCAGCAGCAATTACAATTTTTCTGGCTTTGCCTTGAGATGTTTTACTTTAACCTCATCCTATATAGAACACTGTACTCGACAACAAGCCGTAGTTTAAATCCTGGCCTCTCTGTACTGAAACTGCCAAATCAGGAGTGTTGTGAATTTCTGTCCTACCAGTTTTGGGGATTAATGCTTGAAATCTGTGTGCTGCATGTTTGCCACAGTTTCATAAAGGTGTACTATGAGGAACTGAAGAGCCACGGATTAGTAGACAAGATTTTTCTTTAAAAAATCTAAGTTAAGATTAAACAATAATGTGATCAGGAATTTGTATGTATGTTCTTGCCAAATTGAGCATAGGAGGATATTTAGGAATCTGTCTGGGACAGGACAGCAGTGACCTTACATGGGTCTGTACCTCTGACCTCCCTGTACATTCAATATCTGCACCATTAATATTATTACTTCTTTGTGACTGGTAGAAACCTCTGCACATTCCAGGGTTGCAATAAGAATATCTAAAGCTGGACCCTGCTGTTTTATGACTAGTTTTAATAAAAAAAGAAACAAAGGTGAAATTTGATTTAGTGTTTCATCCAATGTATAGTAGACAGCCACAGGAGTCTAAAGGCACAGTAACACGTACTATGAGAAGAGCATATATTTCATAAATATCTGTAATAGTTTGCATTTCAAACTTTTCCAACAAGTACTGGTATTGCCACACCATGAATTTCTGGCTCTCAAGTTTCAATAAAAGTACTGCAGCACATTATTATTGCAAGAGAGTTTAACAGAAACAAAATTAGAAACTATAATATGTTTTGTTTGAAGTGCTATAAGTTTTATTTCAGTCTGAAATGAATTGTAACAGCTTAAATTATCCATACGTAAAAAAATATAATACTAGGTGCAGCAGTTGAGAAGTAGTTTGAAAATTCGCACTATGTTTAAGGATTTATTTTCACTTCACACTGCTAGTGAGAAATATCACCCCCTCCCCCATCATAGTATGTTGGAAATTTGACCATGCACTACTCACTGACCATTAATTTAATGTTTGAAAATTCATGGGCAGCAGGGGCCCTAATTTCCGATACGTTACTTGTGGCAGGGCTCCTTGTCAGCAAGGTACATTTGTAAAATTACTCCTTTACTCTCAAGTGACTCAAATCAAGATATCTGATCATCACAACATAGACCAAAACACTTTCAATGCCCAAGAAAAAGGAGGGTTATTCCCAATGACATAACCATTTCAAGTCATCATCATCATAGGCAGTCCCGCGGAATCGAGGAAGACTTGCTCTTAGCATGAGTTCTTAGGTGGCTGTACAGTCCACTACGAGAACCACAGTCTCTGTCACAGGTGGGGCAGATAGTTGTTGAGGGAACATTTCAAGAAAAGGAAGAATAAATACAAAAGTCTAGAAATTACAATCTGCGTTACTAGTGTACAAATACTTTATGTTATTTCCTCTGCTATTTTAGTTAATACCCCAGCATATTTGTGTACAGAGGAATATTGTTAGCAGGTGTGCATCAACATCAACAAACAGTAATTTCCAGGCTGATAGCTTTAGATTATTCCTCATGAACAATGTTTATGCAACTTGTCCTAAATATTGCACAATAACTTTCCACAATTTCACCTTTGCTGTGATACCGAAAAAAAATTGATAAAGATTACAGGTAAATGGCATTAATACACTCATGACATATTCCGTTAATAGTATGTTTCATTTTTATAATTTTGTAGTACAATTTTCAATTCTTAACACAAAAGTCAATTTTCCAATTGATAATGAATGATTTTTGAGTGTAAATTGGGTGTTAATAACGGAAACATTAGATAGAAATCCAATTTTCAGAATTTCCATCCGTTTTTCATCAAGTCCAATTTTCCCACTTGCAACGGCTTCAAGAAGCACTCACCAGTTTGTCAGCGAAGAGATGAAAATTAGGCCAAAATAATATCATGCATGGTATTTTCCACAAATGTTGCCAGTTTTGTGCTGTTTCCTGTCGGCGTCCATATAAACTGGCTGTTCCAAGGTTGCTTAGAACTGAGCAGTTTAAAGAACCCAGTTAGTAGATTATCAATTTGTCAGTCTACAGCTTAACTGCTTTTTCTGCTTTTTTTGTTTGTTTCATGTTGTTGCTTAGGTGCTCAGGAGCCTTTGTGGCAATTGTTGTGCTGCTGCCTTTTTTCCCCCGACAACTCCAAAAGTGCCACGATGGGTTTTCTCAGTGGCAATGCCCCTATATCTGTATTGCTTAGAGGAAGAAGCGAGAGACCAACAAGATATGCCAGGCAGGCTGTACATGAGGCACTTGCACCTACTCACTGATATGAGAGGCGTGAGTTCTGGGGTCGGCAAGAGGCCTATAAAGGCCCAACGCGGCGGCAGTCGGGAGCAGCATCGGCGAGAGGTGCGTCGGAGAGACGTGAGTTCCAAGGTCGGCGAGAGGCGTGCTTGTGCAGCTACAGGGAAAAGGCAAAAAAGTAGAAAGAAACAGAAAGGTGACATCACAGCCAAGGGGGTAAGTGATTGGCTGGTGATTGGTGAGTAGTTTTTCTTTGTTTCTCTTCTATAACAGTGAGTAAACTTGAGCATTGTTGTTGCCAATTTAAGTGGATCTAAGAGTTAAGTCATGGCAGAAGAGCTCGGTCACGTGATATGCTCCTCCTGTACCATGTGCGAACTCAGGGACACTTCCGGTGTCCCTGACGACTACGTGTGCGGGAAGTGTATCTGCCTCCAGCTCCTGACAGACCGTGTTGCGGAATTGGAGCTGAGGGTGGATTCACTCTGGAGCATCCATGATGCTGAGAATGACGTGAGTAGCACATGTAGCGAGTTGGTCTTACCGCAGGTGAAGGGTCCACAGCCAGCTAGGGAATGGAAGACCAGCAGGAAGAGCAGTGCAAGGAAGGTAGTGCAGGGGTCCCCTGCGGTCATCCCAATGCAAAACAGATACACCGTTTAGAGTACTGTTGAGGGGGATGACTCATCAGGGGAGGGCAGCAGCAGCAAAGTTCATGGCACCGTGGCTGGCTCTGCTGCACAGGAGGGCGGGAAAAAGAGTGGGAGAGCGATAGTGATAGGGGATTCGAATGTAAGGGGAATAGATAGGCGTTTCTGCGGCCGCAACCGAGACTCCAGGATGGTATGTTGCCTCCCTGGTGCAAGGGTCAAGGATGTCTCAGAGCGGGTGCAGGACATTCTGAAAAGGGAGGGTGAACAGTCAGTTGTCGTGGTGCACATTGGTACCAACGATATAGGTAAAAAAAAGGGATGAGGTCCAACGAGACGAATTTAAGGAGCTAGGAGCTAAATTAAAACGTAGGACCTCAAAAGTAGTAATCTCAGGATTGCTACCAGTGCCATGTGCTAGTCAGAGTAGGAATCACAGAATAGCTCAGATGAATACGTGGCTTGAGCAGTGGTGCAGCAGGGAGGGATTCAAGTTCCTGGGGCATTGGAACCGTTTCTTGGGGAGGTGGGACCAGTACAAACCGGACGGTCTGCACCTGGGCAGGACTGGAACCAATGTCCTTGGGGGAGTGTTTGCTAGTGCTGTTGGGGAGGAGTTAAACTAATATGGCAGGAGGATGGGAACCAATGCAAGGAGACAGAGGGAAACAAAAAGGAGATAAAAGCAAAAGACAGAAAGGAGATGAGTAAAAGTGGAGGGCAGAGTAACCCAAGACAAAAAACAACAAGGGCCACTGAATATAAAGGAGCTGCAGGTGGGGTCAAAACTAAAAATCATGGTTTAAAAACTAGTATTAAAACACTTTACCTAAACGCACGCTGCATTCAAAACAAAGTAAGTGAGTTGACGGCACAAATCATGACAAATGGGTATGATTTGGTGGCCATTACAGAAACGTGGTTGCAGGGTGGCCAAGACTGGGAATTAAACATACAGGGGTATCTGACAATTCGGAAAGATAGACAAGAAGGGAAAGGAGGTGGGGTAGCTCTGTTAATAAAGGATGATATCAGGACAGTTGTGCGAGACAATATTGGCTCTAATGAACAAAATGTTGAATCATTGTGGGTGGAGATTAGGGAGAGTAAGGGGAAAAAGTCACTGGTGGGTGTAGTTTATAGGCCCCCAAATAATAACTTCACGGTGGGGCGGGCAATAATCAAGGGAATAATGGAGGCATGTGAAAAAGGAACGGCAGTAATCATGGGGGATTTTAACCTACATATCGATTGGTCAAATCAAATCGCGCCGGGTAGCCTGGAGGAGGAATTCATAGAATGCATATGGGATTGTTTCTTAGAATAGTATGTTACAGAACCTACAAGGGAGCAAGCTATCTTAGATCTGGTCCTGTGTAATGAGACAGGAATAATAAATGATCTCCTAGTAAAAGATCCTCTCGGAATGAGTGATCACAGTATGGTTGAATTTGTAATACAGATTGAGGGTGAGGAAGTAGTGTCTCAAACGAGCATACTATGCTTAAACAAAGGGGACTACAGTGGGATGAGGGCAGAGTTGGCTAAAATAGACTGGGAACACAGACTAAACAGTGGCACAATTGAGGAACAGTGCTCAACAAAAATATATTCCAGTGAAAAAGAAGGGCGGTAAGAGAAGGGATAACCAGCCGTGGATAACCAAGGAAATAAAGGAGAGTATCAAATTAAAAACCAATGCGTATAAGGTGGCCAAGGTTAGTGGGAAAATAGAAGATTGGGAAAATTTTAAACGACAGTAAAGAATGACTAAGAAAGCAATAAAGAAAGGAAAGAAAGATTACGAAAGTAAACTTGCGCAAAGCATAAAAACAGATAGTAAAAGCTTTTACTGATATATAAAAGGGAAAAGAGTGACAAAAGTAAATGTTGGTCCCTTAGAAGATGAGAAGGGGGATTTAATAATGGGAAATGTGGAAATGGCTGAGACCTTAAACAATTATTTTGCTTCAGTCTTCACAGTGGAAGACACAAAAACCATGCCAAAAATTGCTGGTCACAGGAATATGGGAAGGGAGGACCTTGAGACAATCACTATCACTAGTGGGGTTAGTGCTGGACAGGCTAATGGGACTCAAGGTAGACAAGTCACATGGTCCTGATGAAATGCATCCCAGGGTATTAAAAGAGATGGTGGAAGTTATAGCAGATGAATTCGTTATAATCTACCAAAATTCTCTGGACTCTGGGGAGGTACCAGCGGATTGGAAAGCAGCTAATGTAATGCCTCTGTTTAAAACAGGGGGCAGACAAAAGGCAGGTAACTATAGGTCGGTTAGTTTAACATCTGTAGTGGGGAAAATGCTTGAAGCTATCATTAAGGAAGAAATAGCGGAACATCTAGATAGGAATAGTGCAATCAAACAGACGCAGCATGGATTCATGAAGGGGAAATCATGTTTAACGAATTTACTGGAATTCTTTGAGGATATAACGAGCATGGTGGATAGAGGTGTACCGATGGATGTGGTGTATTTAGATTTCCAAAAGGCATTCGATAAGATGCCACACAAAAGGTTACTGCAGAAGATAAAGGTATGCCGAGTCAGAGGAAATGTATTAACATGGATAGAGAATTGGCTGGCTCACAGAAAGTAGTGAGTCGGGATAAATGGGTCCTTTTTGGTTTGGAAATCGGTGGTTAGTGGTGTGCCACAGGGATCGGTGCTGGGACCACAACTGTTTACAATATCCATAGATGACCTGGAAGAGGGGACAGAGTGTAGTGCAACAAAATTTGCAGATGAAACAAAGATTAGTGGGAAAGCGGGTTGTGTAGAGGACACAGAGAGGCTGCAAAGGGATTTAGATAGGTTAAGCGAATGGGCTAAGGTTTGGCAGATGGAATACAATGTCGGAAAGTGTGAGGTTATCCACCTTGGGAAAAAAAACAGTAAAAGGAAATATTATTTGAATGGGGAGAAATTACAACATGCTGCGGTGCAGAGGGACCTGGGGGTCCTTGTGCATGAAACTCTTTTAGGAGTAAACAAAAAACATTAAACCGTGCCCCCCGATCTGAGGGAAACGCCAACAGTTACAAGGCCCTTTTTTTTATTTTTTGGGGGTTTTTTTTGGGCACAGAATCAAATATTTTTCCAAGTGCCCCCTATAAAAGGGGAGGGGGACACTAAAAGCACCGGCAATTAAAACAACTTAACTTAAAAACATAAATTCAAATTAAAATTTGCTTGCCGGGCGTGATGATGCACTCCAGTCCCTCCGGTGCCCACCTCTCGCGGAAGGCCGCGAGCATACCGGTGGACACCGCGTGCTCCATCTCCAAGGACACCCTGGACCGATTGTATGCGCGGAAGAGAGGCAGGCAGTCTGGCTGAACCACCCCCTCGACCGCCCGCTGCCTGGACCGGCTGATGGCTCCCTTGGCTGTTCCCAGTAACAGTCCTACGAGGAGGCCCTCGGACCTACCCGCTCCCCTCCGCACAGGGTGCCCGAAGATCAGGAGTGTGGGACTGAAGTGCAGCCAGAATTTCAGGACCAGCCCCTTTAAATAACAGAACAGGGGCTGCAACCTTGTGCACTCAATAAAAACATGGAACACGGACTCTTCCAGACCGCAGAAATTGCAGGCGGCCTGGGAGCCCGTGAACCGGCTTAAAAATTTATTGCACGGCACTGCTCCGTGCACCACCCTCCAGGCCAAGTCCCCAACAAATAGTGGGAGGACCCCTGCGTAGAGTGCTCTCCATCGGGGACCCCCGCCTCCTCCAGACGGCAAGATGGTACGCCATGGCGTGTCCGGACGGCAGGCGAGGATGGCAAAGTTGAGAGTGTGCAGGAGCAGCCCGTACAGGGAACCCCTCCGCGCGGAACTGAAAGGCACGGAGGGGATTTCCCCGAGGCGGCTCAAGTTGTGAGGCGCCGGCCCCCGAGGGAGGTTCTGGGGTTTCCTTGTGCATGAAACTCTTTTGAGTTTACCTGAAAAAAAAAACAAACATTAAACCGTGCCACCCGCCTGGGTGACACAGCAGACATTTTCAAGGCCCCCTTTTTTTTTTCCTTTTTTTGTGGGTTTTTTTTTTGTTTTTCTTTTTTTGGGTTTTTTTTTGGGCGCTAAGATCACATTTGTCCAAGTGCCCCCTATAAAAGGGGAGGGGGACACTAAAAGCACCGGCAATTCAAACAAATTAAGCTTTAAAACGTAAAATCAAATTAAAATTTGGTTGCCGGGCGTGATGATGCACTCCAGTCCCTCCGGTGCCCACCTCTCGCGGAAGGCCGCGAGCGTACCGGTGGACACCGCGTGCTCCATCTCCAAGGACACCCTGGACCGGATGTAAGAGCGGAAGAGAGGCAGGCAGTCAGGTTGAACGACCCCCTCGACCGCCCGCTGCCTGGACCGGCTGATGGCACCCTTGGCCGTGCCCAGCAGCAGTCCTACGAGGAGGCCTTCGGACCTACCCGCTCCCCTCCGCACAGGGTGCCCAAAGATCAGGAGAGTGGGACTGAAGTGCAGCCAGAATTTCAGGAGCAGCCCCTTCAAATAATAAAACAGGGGCTGCAAACTCGTGCATTCCATAAAAACATGGAACACGGACTCTTCCAGACCGCAGAAATTGCAGGCGGCCTGGGAGTCCGTTAAACGGCTAAAAAATTTGTTGCACGGCACTGCTCCGTGCACCACCCTCCAGGCCAAGTCCCTGATGAATAGTGGGAGGACCCCTGCGTAGAGTGCCCTCCATCGGGGACCCCCGCCTCCTCCGGACGGCAGGATGGTACGCCATGGCATGTCCGGACGGCAGGCGAGGATGGCAAAGTTGAGAGTGTGCAGGAGCAGCCCGTACAGGAAACCCCTCCGCGCGGAACTGAAAGGCACGGAGGGGATTTCCCCGAGGCGGCTCAAGTTGTGAGGCGCCGGCCCCCGAGGGAGGTTCCGGGGTTTGGCGCCGATGAGGAATTCCGTCCGGACGGGGATCAGTTCGGACGGGATCTCCCCACATGCTTGAGCCTCCTCGATGCACCTAACGGAGTCAGGGCCCAAAGCTGTTTTTAGCGACTCGATGGCATCGGCCGCGTGGCGGACGTTGGCAGAATTTAGGCGCCGCGCCAGCGTGTCTGGTGCCATCCAGCCCGCTCCTCCACCATCGAGCAGGTCCCTGACCCTGGTCACCTCACCAGCCACAGCCTTCTCTTCCGACCGCCACATAAAACCTCGGTCGTGGAGGTACGGATTCCCGAGCAGCGGCTCCTGCAGGACGGCCGCCACTCCAGCCGGCGGAGAGCTGCGCTTGGTGGAGACTTTGTTCCAGACCCTGATGAGTTCCTTGTAAAAGACAGGCAGCTCCTGGAGGGCGGTCCTGACACCCCCCAAGTTCACAAACAGGAGCTGCGTGTCGTAATTGAGGTCGCGCTGCAGGCGGAAGAAATACGTCGCCAGAGCACACCACCTAGGAGGGGGCTCGACGTAAAGGTATCTCTGCAGGGTCTGAAGATGGAAAGTCGCGAGCTGGGCACTGACGCACACCAACGACTGACCGCCCTCCTCAAGCGGGAGACTCAAGACCGCGGCAGAGACCCAGTGCTTCCTGTTGTTCCAGAAGAAGTCCACCAGCTTCTTCTGTATCTTGGCGACAAACGCAGGGGGAGGGGTCAAAGTGACCAGCCGGTACCACAACATTGTGGCCACCAGCTGGTTTATGACTAGCGCTCGACCCCTGTAGGACAGCACTCGGAGCAGTCCTGTCCAGCGCCCTAGGCGAGCGGCGACCTTGGTCTCCAGCTCCTGCCAGTTCGCTGGCCAGGCTCCCTCGTCTGGGCTAAGGTAGACTCCCAGATAGAGGAGATGGGTCGTGCTCCAGGCAAAAGGCCTGAGCTCCTCCGGCAGGGAGTCCACCCGCCACTGACCCACCAGGAGTCCGGAACATTTCTCCCAGTTGATCCTGGCGGAGGATGCGGCCGAGTAAATCTCTTGGCACTCACGCATCCTCCGCAGGTCAGCGGGATCCTCTACCGCGAGGAGCACGTCATCGGCGTAAGCCGAGAGGACGACCTCCACGCCCGTCCCTTGCAGAGCCAGTCCCGTCAACCTCGTCCGCAAGAGGCGCAGGAAAGGCTCCACGCAAACGGCGTATAACTGGCCGGACATGGGGCATCCCTGGCGCACCCCTCTCCTAAAGCGAAGGGGCGCCGTCAAGGACCCATTAACCTTAATCAGACACTCCGCGGCGGCGTACAAAAGTCGGATCCGGGCGACGAAATGCGTCCCGAACCCGAAAGCGCGCAGAGTTCCGAGCAGATAGTCGTGATCCACCCTGTCGAACGACTTCTCTTGGTCGAGGGATAGGAAGGCGACCGACAGACCAGCCTCCTGGGAACAATGGATGAGGTCCCGGACCAGATGGATGTTATCGTGGATTGTCCGGCCCGGGACCGTGTAGGACTGGTCGGGGTGGATCATGTGGTCCAACACGGCACCAAGGCGAGCAGACATCGCCCTGGCGAAGATTTTGTAGTCCGTGCTGAGGAGGGAGACCGGGCGCCAGTTCTTAAGGAGGTGGAGATCACCCTTCTTAGGCAGCAGGACGATGACTGCCCTGCGCCAAGAGAGGGGCATCTCCCCGGTCGCCAGACTTTCCCCCAGGACCCGCGCGTAGTCGCTCCCCAGGACGTCCCAGAACGCCCTGTAGAACTCCACGGTCAGCCCGTCCAGCCCCGGGGATTTTCCCCTCGAGAGCCGGTCGAGGGCACCGGTCAGCTCCGCCAGGCTTAGCGGAGCTTCCAGATTTTCGGCGCCCTCCGGGCTGACCTTCGGCTGGTCCTCCCACAAAACTCTACGCGCTTCCTCGCTGGACAGATCCGGAGAGAACAGAGCCCCATAATATTCACGGGCCCTGTTGTTGACGCCCTCCGGATCCGAGACGAGAGAGCCGTCGTTGGCCAGCAGCGTCAAGAGCTGCTTACGGACACTCTGCCTTTTTTCCAGCGAGTAGAAGAAGGGGGAGCCGCGGTCCAGATCCCGCAGGAACCGGATCCGCGACCTCACGAATGCGCCGCGGGACCCGGCGAGCTGCAGGTCCTTCAGCGCGGCCTTCTTCGCTTCGTACACCGTCCGCAGGGCTGGGTCCTGGACGACTTGACCGAGACGGGCTTCCAGGTCGAGCACCTCTTTTTCTAGGCGCCCGACTCTGGCCGCCCGCCTCTTGGTCGACCCCCTTGCGTACTCTTGAAGACGCGGACGTGAGCCTTGCCCACGTCCCACCATAGCCTCAAGAAGGGGAAGCCCCCCTGCTTCCTTCTCCAGTCGGACCAGAATCGACGGAACGAGTCCTGGAACCGCACGTCCTCCAGCAGCCGGTTGTTAAAGTGCCAGTATGCGGACCCCGTCCTCGCGCGGAGCGAAGCGAGCTCCGTCCACACCAGGTGGTGGTCCGAACACGATACTGGCCGCATGGAGGCCGCCGGGACGCAGGAAACGTATGCCCGAGACACGTAAAGGCGGTCGACTCTGGACCATCCTACTCCAGGCCTCACCCAAGTAAAGGCGCTGGAGTCGGGGTGGAGATTTCGCCAGACGTCCACCAAGTCGAAGGACCCGACCAGGTCCCTCAACTTCTCCATCGCCGTCATGCACTGCGGGGCACCGGAGCGGTCCCTCGCCTCGAGGGTGCAGTTAAAATCCCCCCCCGAGGACAATGCAGTCGCCGACGTCGACGGAGCCAAGAAGAGCGGACACCTCTTCAAAGAAGCGCGTTTGCTGCGGGCTGGCTGAGGGGCGTACACGTTCACGAGATGGAGCAGCACGTCCCCCAGGCGAACTGTTACGTGCAGCAAGCGGCCTGGCACGGGCTCCTCGACCCCCAAGATCTCCGGCTGAAAATGCGGGCCCAGCAAGATGGCCACCCCACTAGAAATGGCGGTGAGGTGGCTCATGCGGACCTCTCCTTGCCATTCCAGGAACAACGTGGCTTCGTCTCCCGGAACGGTGTGGGTTTCTTGCAGGAAGCACACCACATATTTCCCCTCCCGCAGGAGCGAAAAATTGTCAAATCTACGGCGTGCCCCTCTGCCGCCGTTGATGTTGAGGCTGGCTATGGTTATCTTCATGGCAAAAGCATAGTGCAACCTCTACCTTAACCTATTGTGGGGGAGGGAGCGGAGTCTTTTGTTGAACTCCGCTCCCTCCGCAGCCCAGCGAGGAGTCCCTCGAGCTCGCGCAGCTCAAGGTGTTGCGCCTTTGTCAAGGGCCCGCCCGCAGCCAAGGTTTTAGCGGCGGCGCGGACGGACCCCTTGATCAGCTCTGGCTCGGACCATTTTTCCAGGGCCAGTCGGGCTTGGTTGCAGCGACCCCGGCTCTGGGCCAAAAAGTCCCGGAGTTCCTTTGCAGGAATGAGGATGGTCTCGGCGGCGGCCGCGAGCAGATCCACCGCCTCGCTGGCGGTGATCTCTAGATTTTCTCCCGCGTCCCCCACCGAGTCCCCGTCCTCCTCCGGGAGGTGGCCGCCAGCAGCCGGCCCATCGACCGCACAAGGTACGGCAAATGAACCGGCCGCTCCAACCGGCCCTGGCTCTGCCCCGATCCCACCCCCAGGATCGTCGGCAGAGGAGTCCCCGCTGGGCTCTTTTAAAAATGGTGCTGGGTCGGGAAATGACAGCAGAAGGGGTTCCCCCTCCGCCCCAGGAACCGGGGAACAAGGAGAGACCCGGCCATAGGAAATCCCCAGGCTCCCCAAGTGCTCCAGCTCCAAAGTAAGTGGCGAGAGTGGGTGTTCCTCCCCCTCCCCGCTGCCACCCCCCGGCCCAGCATGTACAGTATCATTAAAATCATTAATTTCATTTTCTGCCGGCTCGAGCGACTCCCGGGGGAAGTTGGATAATAGATGGGCGGGCTCAGGTTCGGCCTTTTCGGCCCCGCCCGCCTCAGTCCCCGGGACGCCCGGCCCGGCAGCAATGCATTCCTCCGCGGTCCCCACGCCCCCCACGACAGGCAGATCTTCAACGCCATCCCCGGGAGGCAGAGGCTGGGCAGCCTCGACTGTCTCACCCTCCCCGGGGACAGACTCCTCCCGCCTACGGCGCTGCTTGGGGGCGCTGGTGGGGGACGCGGGACACGCGGCGGGCACCGACTCCTCCACGGAGGGATGTTGTTCCCCCTCCGCCTCATCGGAGCGGCGCCTCCTTTTGTTGCTGGGGCGGCGCTGAGGCAGGGAGACCTCCATGTCTGCCGAGGCCTCCCGCTCCGCCCTCCCCTTTTCCTTTTCTTGCCCTCGCCCGAGCCCCTCTGCGGTATTGGTCAAGGGCTTGGGCACGGGCTCAGGGCACCCCGCGCTCGCCGGTGACTGGGTTGGGCTGAGCGCGGTGGTCAATCTTTCCGGCGTACTGAGGGGACCCGCCTCTAGATGTTTCACCTTGTTCCACGTCTTCTTTCCGGTCAGACGCTCTCCCTCCCCCCCGCCGGAGGCCGTGAAAACAAAGGCCCCCGACGATGCCCGCGCACCTACGGCTCCCGGCACGCGGACGCAACTAGGGGGATGGGTGGCGGTGGCGCCAGCCTTGGCCGCCTTCGGTGGTTTGGCGGCCTTGGAGGCGGGGCAGCTCTTACGAACATGCCCCACCTCCCCACAGGCATGGCACCGCACGCCGTCCGACGTCCAGAAGACGCGGTAGGCAGTCCCCTCGTGCACCACATTAAATGATCCCTCCGTCGTGTCCTCCCGCGCCAGCCGGACAAAGAGCTGGCGGCGGAAGGAGAACACGTGGCACAGGCTGTTCTCCCTGAGGCCGAGCGGTATGGGGTTGATCCCCGACCTTACCTCCCCCAGTTGGTGTAGGTGAGGGAGGAGGAGCTCAGCGGGAACAAAAGGCGGGACGTTTGACACGATGACCCTCTGCGCGGTGGCCTCGAGAGGGTCCACCGGCAGGAATGTCCCGCCCACCGTGAGCCCCTTTTCAAGGGCCAGGGACACCGCCCGCTCTGACCCCAGGAAGAACACGGCCTTCCCAGACATCTTGGAGGCTGCGACAATGGCCGAGGGGCCGACTACCCCAGCCATCACCCGCACGCACTCCTCGATGCTCATTGTGGGGTGAGTGTAGCTCTTGACCCCGTGTTTCTTTGTTATAAGTCTGAATGGTGGCAGGGCAGCGGGTGGCGCAGGAGGTGCCGTGGAAGCGGTTGCCACCTGCGCATATGTCTTCGCTGGCCCTGCCACCGGCGTGGATGGGGTCGCCATCACGGGGTCCCTTTAAGGGCTACACCCACCCCAAAGTCACAGGCCTTAATGGTCTTAATTAGGCCTCGTTTGATTAGACTGAGCAGAGGAGCTCTTAACGAGGCACACCTCTCCCCTAGTTGGCAATTGGGGAGGGGCCTTGCTCCCTCTGCTCAGTTGTCTCAATTGTTTTATTTTTTTTTTAAATTAATTTGGGAGGAAGGGGTCTCAGAGAGAGAGGGGAGAAACAGAGTAACAGAGAAAGAGAGAGGGGGGTGGGAAGTGGGGGGAACTGCGAGGGCAGGTCTCCCCTCGCAGCTGTAGGTGGGTGCAATCCCCAGATGGTAAAACACAAAATAGTCTTTGGGATGGTCTTCGGGTGAGGGGAGAAGATGTCTTCACCTGGGGCAGCTAGAGCCACCAGGCACACACTCCTAATGATGTTAAATAAGTGGTAAATAAAATCTTCAGCCTGGTAGCTCCAGCTATCCCAGGCTAGGTAATTGGGGGGTGGGGGTGGGTTCAATTGTGTGTGGGGCCTAGTTGTAAGCAAGGCCCCCACACACACTTCCACACACACACACCCGCCGCGATGTTCCGGCCCTCAGTGGTCTTCTTTCCTCCCCCCCACCGATATAACAAAGTCTTTTTGGGAAATGCCCCCACACCCACCTGTAGAAGATGTAGAGTCACCCTCCTTCCACACTGGATGTTGTTTTGGTCTTTGCCCCTCTCTCCAACTCTTTGCAGAAATGATAAAAGTCAGTAAAAGTTTTCTGCTTCCTCCTCTCCCTCTGGGTGAAAGTTGGTGGCGAAGCCCCTTCCTTCCTTCTCTTCCTGGGCTGTTCTCAGGGCTCTCCAGGCCTTCCAGGCAAGAGCAAAAGTTGGTAGCTCCTCTCCTCACTGCAGCTCAGCTCCAACTGTGCAGGACACGCCTCCACTGCTCCACGATTGGTCCTTGTGCATGAAACTCTTTTTGGAGTTTATCTGCAAACAAAAAAACATTAAACCATGCCACCCGACCTGGGTGACACACCAGACATTTACAAGGCCCTTTTTTTTTTCTCCTTTTTTTGGTTTTTTCTTTGTGTTTTTCTTTTTTTTTGGTTTTTTTTTTGGGCGCTAAAATCAAAATTTTTTCCAGTGCCCCCTAAAAAAGGGGAGGGGGACACTAAAAGCACTGGCAATTAAAACAAATTAAACTTGAAAACGTAAAATCAAATTAAAATTTGGTTGCCGGGCGTGATGATGCACTCCAGTCCCTCCGGTGCCCACCTCTCGCGGAAGGCCGCGAGCGTACCGGTGGACACTGCGTGCTCCATCTCCAAGGACACCCTGGACCGGATGTAAGAGCGGAAGAGAGGCAGGCAGTCAGGTTGAACGACCGACTCGACCGCCCGCTGCCTGGACCGGCTGATGGCTCCCTTGGCCGTGCCCAGGAGCAGTCCTACGAGGAGGCCTTCGGACCTACCCGCTCCCCTCCGCACAGGGTGCCCAAAGATCAGGAGAGTGGGACTGAAGTGCAGCCAGAATTTCAGGAGCAGCCCCTTCAAATAATAAAACAGGGGCTGCAACCTTGTGCACTCAATAAAAACATGGAACACGGACACCTCCAGACCGCAGATATTGCAGGCGGCCTGGGAGTCCGTGAACCGGCTTAAAAATTTATTGCACGGCACTGCTCCGTGCACCACCCTCCAGGCCAAGTCCCCGATGAATAGTGGGAGGACCCCTGCGTAGAGTGCCCTCCATCGGGGACCCTCGCCTCCTCCGGACGGCAAGATGGTACGCCATGGCGTGTCTGGACGGCAGGCAAGATTGGCAAAGTTGAGAGTGTGCAGGAGCAGCCCGTACAAGAAACCCCTCCGCACGGAACTGAAAGGCACAGAGGGGATTTCCCCGAGGCGGCTCAAGTTGTGAGGCGCCGGCCCCCGAGGGTGGTTCCGGGGTTTTGCACCGATGAGGAATTCCGTCCGGACGGGGGTCAGTTCGGACGGGATCTCCCCATGTGCTTGAGCCTCCTCGATGCACCTAACGGAGTCAGGGCCCAGAGCTGTTTTTAGCGACTCGATGGCATCGGCCGCGTGGCGGACGTTGGCAGAATTTAGGCGCCGCGCCAGCGTGTCTGGTGCCATCCAGCCCGCTCCTCCGCCATCGAGCAGGTCCCTGACCCTGGTCACCTCACCAGCCACAGCCCTCTCTTCCGACCGCCACATAAAACCTCGGTCGTGGAGGTACGGATTCCCGAGCAGCGGCTCCTGCAGGACGGCCGCCACTCCAGCCGGCGGAGAGCTGCGCTTGGTGGAGACTTTGTTCCAGACCCTGATGAGTTCCTTGTAAAAGACAGGCAGCTCCCGGAGGGCGGTCCTGACACCCCCCAAGTTCACAAACAGGAGCTGCGTGTCGTAATTGAGGTCGCGCTGCTGGCGGAAGAAATACGTCGCCAGAGCACACCACCTAGGAGGGGGCTCGGCGTAAAGGTATCTCTGCAGGGTCTGAAGACGGAAAGTCGCGAGCTGGGCGCTAACGCACACCAACGACTGACCGCCCTCCTCAAGCGGGAGACTCAAGACCGCGGCAGAGACCCAGTGCTTCCTGTTGTTCCAGAAGAAGTCCACCAGCTTCTTCTGTATCTTGGCGACAAACGCAGGGGGAGGGGTCAAAGTGACCAGCCGGTACCACAACATTGCGGCCACCAGCTGGTTTATGACTAGCGCTCGACCCCTGTAGGACAGCACTCGGAGCAGTCCTGTCCAGCGCCCTAGGCGAGCGGCGACCTTGGCCTCCAGCTCCTGCCAGTTCGCCGTCCAGGCTCCCTCGTCGGGGCTAAGGTAGACTCCCAGATAGAGGAGATGGGTCGTGCTCCAGGCAAAAGACCTGAGCTCCTCCGGCAGGGAGTCCACCTGCCACTGACCCACCAGGAGTCCGGAACATTTCTCCCAGTTGATCCTGGTGGAGGACGCGGCCGAGTAAATCTCCTGGCACTCTCGCATCCTCCGCAGGTCAGCGGGATCCTCTACCGCGAGGAGCACGTCATCGGCGTAAGCCGAGAGGACGACCTCCACGCCCGGCCCTTGCAGAGCCAGTCCCGTCAATCTCGTCCGCAAGAGGCGCAGGAAAGGCTCCACGCAAACGGCATATAACTGGCCGGACATGGGGCATCCCTGGCGCACCCCTCTCCTAAAGCGAAGGGGCGCCGTCAAGGACCCGTTAACCTTAATCAGACACTCCGCGGCGGCGTACAAAAGTCGGATCCGGGCGACGAAATGCGTCCCGAACCCGAAAGCGCGCAAAGTTCCGAGCAGATAGTCGTGATCCACCCTGTCGAACACCTTCTCTTGGTCGAGGGATAGGAAGGCGACCGACAGATCAGCCTCCTGGGAACAATGGATGAGGTCCCGGACCAGATGGATGTTATCGTGGATTGTCCGGCCCGGGACCGTGTAGGACTGGTCGGGGTGGATCATGTGGTCCAACACGGCACCAAGGCGAGCAGACATCGCCCTGGCGAAGATTTTGTAGTCCGTGCTGAGGAGGGAGACCGGGCGCCAGTTCTTAAGGAGGTGGAGATCGCCCTTCTTAGGCAGCAGGACAATGACTGCCCTGCGCCAAGAGAGGGGCATCTCCCCGGTCGCCAGACTTTCCCCCAGGACCCGCGCGTAGTCGCTCCCCAGGACGTCCCAGAACGCCCTGTGGAACTCCACGGTCAGCCCGTCCAGCCCCGGGGATTTTCCCCTCGAGAGCCGGTCGAGGGCACCGGTCAGCTCCGCCAGGCTTAGCGGAGCTTCCAGATTTTCGGCGCCCTCCGGGCTGACCTTCGGCAGGTCCTCCCACAAAACTCTACGCGCTTCCTCACTGGACGGATCCGGAGAGAACAGAGCCCCATAATATTCATGGGCCCTGTTGTTGACGCCCTCCGGATCCGAGACGAGAGAGCCGTCGTCGGCCAGCAGCGTCAAGAGCTGCTTACGGACACTCTGCCTTTTTTCCAGCGAGTAGAAGAAGGGGGAGCCGCGGTCCAGATCCCGCAGGAACCGGATCCGCGACCTCACGAACGCGCCTCGGGACCCGACGAGCTGCAGGTCCTTCAGCGCGGCCTTCTTCGCTTCGTACACCGTCCACAGGGCCGGGTCCTGGACGACTTGACCGAGACGGGATTCCAGGTCGAGCACCTCTTTTTCTAGGCGCCCGACTCTGGCCGCCCGCCTCTTGGTCGACCCCCTCGCATACTCTTGACAGAAGACGTGGACATGAGCCTTGCCCACGTCCCACTATAGCCTCAAAGAGGAGAAGCCCCCCTGCTTCCTTCTCCAGTCGGACCAGAATCGACGGAACGAGTCCTGGAACCGCACGTCCTCCAGCAGCTGGTTGTTAAAATGCCAGTACGCGGACCCCGTCCTCGCGCGGAGCGAAGCGAGCTCCGCCCACACCAGGTGGTGGTCCGAACATGGCACCGGCCGCATGGAGGCCGCCGGGACGCAGGAAACGTACGCCCGAGACACGTAAAGGCGGTCGACTCTAGACCATCCTACTCCAGGCCTCACCCAAGTAAAGGCGCTGGAGTCGGGGTGGAGATTTCGCCAGACGTCCACCAAGTCGAAGGACCCGACCAGGTCCCTCAACTTCTCCATCGCCGTCATGCACTGCGGGGCACCGGAGCGGTCCCTCGCCTCGAGGGTGCAGTTAAAATCCCCCCCGAGGACAATGCAGTCGCCGACGTCGACGGAGCCAAGAAGAGCGGACACTTCTTCGAAGAAGCGCGTTTGCTGCGGGCCGGGCTGAGGGGCGTACACGTTCACGAGATGGAGCGGCACGTCCCCCAGGTGAACCGTCACATACAGCAAGCAGCCTGGCATGGGCTCCTCAACCCCCAAGATCTCCGGCTGAAAATGCGGGCCCAGCAAGATGGCCACCCCACTAGAAATGGCGGTGAGGTGGCTCATGCGGACCTTTCCTTGCCATTCCAGGAGCCACGTGGCTTCGTCTCCCGGAACGGTGTGGGTTTCTTGCAGGAAGCTCACCACATATTTCCCCTCCCGCAGGAGCGAAAAATTGTTAAATCTACGGCGTGCCTCTCTGCTGCCGTTGATGTTGAGGCTGGCTATGGTTATCTTCATGACTAGAGCATAGTGCAACCTCTACCTAACCTATTGTGGGGGAGGGAGTGGAGTCGTTTGTTGACCTCCACTCCTTCAGCAGCCCAGCGAGGAACTTTTTGAGCTGGCGCAGCTCAAGGCCTTGGGCTTTTGATAAGGGCCCGCCCGCGGCCATGGTTTTAGCGGCGGCGCGGACGGACGCGACGAGCAGCCCCGGCTCGGACCATCTTTCCAGGGCCTGACGGGCTTGGTCGCGGCGACCCCGGCACTGGACCAAAAAGTCCCGGAGTTCGTCTGCGGGAATGAGGAGGGTCTCAGTGGCGGCCGCGAGCAGATCCACCGCCTCACTGGCGATGGACTCGAGATCTTCACCCGCGTCCTCCACCGAGTCCCCGTCCCCTCCGGGAGGTCGCCGCTAGCAGCCGGCCCGTCGACCGCACGAGGTATGGCAAATGGCCCGGCCGCTCCATCTGGCCCTGGCTCTGCCCCGATCCCACCCCCAGGATCGTCGGCAGAGGAGACCCCACTGGGCTCTTTTAAAATTGGTGCTGGGTCGGGAAGCGACAGCGGAAGGGGTTCCTCCTCCACCCCAGGAGCCGGGGAACACGGAGAGACCTGGTTTAGGAAGTTCTCCAGGTCCACCAAGTCCCTCAGCTCCAAAGTAGGGGGCGAGGGCTGTTGTTCTTCCCCCTCCCCACCGCCACCCCCCGGCCCAGCGTGTGGATGTATGTTAAAATTGTTTGCAGTGTCAGTTTCTGCCGAGTCGAGCAAATCTCGGGGGAAGTTGGGTATTGGCTGGGCGGGCTCAGGTTCGGCCTTTTCGGCCCCGCGCGCCTCAGTCCCCGGGACGCTCGACCCGGCGGCTACGCATTCTTCCGCTGGCCCCACGCCCCCCACGACAGGCAGATCTTCCACGCCATCCCCAGGAGGCAGCGGCTGGGCAGTCTCAACTGCCTCACCCTCCCCGGGGACAGATTCCTCGCTCCTACAGCGCAATTTGGGGGCGCTGGTGGGGAACGTGGGACACGCGGCGGGCACCGCCTCCTCCGCGGAGGGATGTTGTTCCCCCTCCGCCTCATTGGGGCGGTGCCTCCTTTTGTTCCTGGGGGTGCGCGGAGGCAGGGAGACCTCCATGTCTGGGGAGGCCTCCCGCTCCGCCCCCCCCTTTTCCTTATCTTGCTCTCGCCCGAGCCCCTCTGCTGTATTGGTCAAGGGCTCGGGCACGGGCTCAGGGCACCCCGCGCTCGTCGGTGACTGGGTTGGGCTGAGCGCGGTGGTCAAACTTTCTGGCGCACTGAGGGGACCCGCCTCTAGATGTCTCGTCTTCTTCCGCGCCTTCTTTTCGATCGGACGCTCTCCCTCCCCGCCGCCGGAGGCCGTGAAAACAAAGGCCCCCGACGATGCCCGCGCACCTACGGCTCCCGGCACACGGACGCAACTAGGGGGAGGGGTGGCGGCGGCGCCAGCCTTGGCCGCCTTCGGTGGTTTGGCGGCCTTGGAGGTGGGGCAGTTCTTGCGAACGTGCCCCACCTCCCTGCAGGCATGGCACCGCACGCCGTCCGACGTCCAGAAGACGCGGTAGGCAGTCCCCTCGTGCACCACATTAAAGTACCCCTCTGTCGTCTCCTCCCGCGCCAGCCGGACAAAGAGCTGGCGGCGGAAGGAGAACACGTGGCGCAGGCTGTTCTCCCTGAGGCCGAGCGGTATGGGGTTGATCCCTGACCTTACGTCCCCCAGTTGGTGTAGGTGAGGGAGGAGGAGCTCAGCGGGAACAAAGGGCGGGACGTTTGACACGATGACCCACTGCGCGGTGGCCTCGAGAGGGTCCACCGGCAGGAACGTCCCGCCCACCGTGAGCCCCTTTTCAAGGGCCAGGGACACCGCCCGCTCTGACCCCAGGAAGAACACGGCCTTCCCAGACATCTTGGAGGCTGCGACAATGGCCGAGGGGCTGACTACCCCAGCCATCGCCTGCATGCACTCCTCGATGCTCATTGTGGGGTGAGTGTAGCTCTTGACCCCGTGTTTCTTTGTTATAATTCTGAATGGTGGCAGGGCAGCGGGTGGCGCAGGAGGTGCCGTGGAAGCGGTTGCCACCTGCGCATATGTCTTCGCTGGCCCTGCCACCGGCGTGGATGGGGTCGCCATCACGGGGTCCCTTTAAGGGCTACACCCACCCCAAAGTCACAGGCCTTAATGGTCTTAATTAGGCCTCGTTTGATTAGACTGAGCAGAGGAGCTCTTAACGAGGCACACCTCTCCCCTAGTTGGCAATTGGGGAGGGGCCTTGCTCCCTCTGCTCAGTTGTCTCAATTGTTTTATTTTTTTTTAAATTAATTTGGGAGGAAGGGGTCTCAGAGAGAGAGGGGAGAAACAGAGCAACAGAGAAAGAGAGAGGGGGGTGGGAAGGGGGGGGAACTACGAGGGCAGGTCTCCCCTCGCAGCTGTGGGTGGGTGCAATCCCCAGATGGTAAAACACAAAATAGTCTTTGGGATGGTCTTCGGGTGAGGGGAGAAGATGTCTTCACCTGGGGCAGCTAGAGCCACCAGGCACACACTCCTAATGATGTTAAATAAGTGGTAAATAAAATCTTCAGCCTGGTAGCTCCAGCTATCCCAGGCTAGGCAATTGGGGGGGGGGTTCAATTGTGTGTGGGGCCTAGTTGTAAGCAAGGCCCCCACACACACTTCCACACACACACACCCCCCGCGATGTTCCGGCCCTCAGTGGTCTTCTTTCCTCCCCCCACCGATATAACAAAGTCTTTTTGGGAAATGCACCCACCTGTAGAAGATGTAGAGTCACCCTCCTTCCACACTGGATGTTGTTTTGGTCTTTCCCCCTCTCTCCAACTCTTTGTAGAAATGGTAGAATTGTACAAAGTTTTCTGCTTTTTCCTCCTCTCCCTCTGGGTGAAAGTTGGTGGTGAAGCCCCTTCCTTCCTTCTCTTCCTGGGCTGTTCTCAGGGCTCTCCAGGCCTTCCAAACAGGAGCTAAGGTTGGTAGCTGCTCCTCTCCTCACTGCAGCTCAGCTCCAACTGTGCAGGACACGCCTCCACTGCTCCACGATTGGTCCTTGTGCATGAAACTCTTTTGAGTTTACCTGAAAAAAACATAAACATTAAAATGTGCCACCCGCCTGGGTGACACAGCAGACATTTTCAAGGCCCCTTTTTTTCTCCTTTTTTTGTGGGTTTTTTTTTGTTTTTCTTTTTTTTTGGGTTTTTTTGGGGGATTTTTTTTTTTGGTTTTTTTTGGGCGCTAAAATCACATTTTTCCAAGTGCCCCCTATAAAAGGGGAGGGAGACACTAAAAGCACCGGCAATTAAAACAAAATTAAACTATAAAACGTAAAATCAAATTAAAATTTGGTTGCCGGGCGTGATGATGCACTCCAGTCCCTCCGGTGCCCACCTCTCGTGGAAGGCCGCGAGCGTACCGGTGGACACCGCGTGCTCCATCTCCAAGGACACCCTGGACCGGATGTAAGAGCGGAAGAGAGGCAGGCAGTCAGGTTGAACGACCCCCTCGACCGCCCGCTGCCTGGACCGGCTGATGGCTCCCTTGGCCGTGCCCAGGAGCAGTCCTACGAGGAGGCCTTCGGACCTACCCGCTCCCCTCCGCACAGGGTGCCCAAAGATCAGGAGAGTGGGACTGAAGTGCAGCCAGAATTTCAGGAGCAGCCCCTTCAAATAATGGAACAGGGGCTGCAAACTTGTGCATTCAATAAAAACATGGAACACGGACTCCTCCAGACCGCAGAAATTGCAGGCGGCCTGGGAGTCCGTGAACCGGCTTAAAAATTTATTGCACGGCACTGCTCCGTGCACCACCTTCCAGGCCAAGTCCCCGATGAATAGTGGAAGGATCCCAGCGTAGAGTGCCCTCCATCGGGGACCCCCGCCTCCTCCGGACGGCAAGATGGTACGCCATGGCATGTCCGGACGTCCGGCGAGGATGGCAAAGTTGAGAGTGTGCAGGAGCAGCCCGTACAGGAAACCCCTCTGCGCGGAACTGAAGGGCACGGAGGGGATTTCCCCGAGGCGGCTCAAGTTGTGAGGCGCCGGCTCCCGAGGGAGGTTCCGGGGTTTGGCGCCGATGAGGAATTCCGTCCGGACGGGGGTCAGTTCGGACGGGATCTCCCCACGTGCTTGAGCCTCCTCGATGCACCTAACGGGGTCAGGGCCCAGAGCTGTTTTTAGCGACTCGATGGCATCGGCCGCGTGGCGGACGTTGGCAGAATTTAGGCGCCGCGCCAGCGTGTCTGGCGCCATCCAGCCCGCTCCTCTGCCATCGAGCAGGTCCCTGACCCTGGTCACCTCACCAGCCACAGCCCTCTCTTCCGACCGCCACATAAAACCTCGGTCGTGGAGGTACGGATTCCCGAGCAGCGGCTCCTGCAGGACGGCCGCCACTCCAGCCGGCGGAGAGCTGCGCTTGGTGGAGACTTTGTTCCAGACCCTGATGAGTTCCTTGTAAAAGACAGGCAGCTCCCGGAGGGCAGTCCTGACACCCCCAAGTTCACAAACAGGAGCTGCGTGTCATAGTTGAGGTCGCGCTGCTGGCGGAAGAAATACCTCGCCAGAGCACACCACCTAGGAGGGGGCTCGACGTAAAGGTATCTCTGCAGGGTCTGAAGACGGAAAGTCGCGAGCTGGGCGCTGACGCACACCAGCGACTGACCGCCCTCCTCAAGCGGGAGACTCAAGACCGCAGCAGAGACCCAGTGCTTCCTGTTGTTCCAGAAGAAGTCCACCAGCTTCTTCTGTATCTTGGCGACAAACGCAGGGGGAGGGGTCAAAGTGACCAGCCGGTACCACAACATTGCGGCCACCAGCTGGTTTATGACTAGCGCTCGACCCCTGTAGGACAGCACTCGGAGCAGTCCTGTCCAGCGCCCTAGGCGAGCGGCGACCTTGGCCTCCAGCTCCTGCCAGTTCGCCGGCCAGGCTCCCTCGTCGGGGCTAAGGTAGGCTCCCAGATAGAGGAGATGGGGCGTGCTCCAGGCAAAAGGCCTGAGCTCCTCCGGCAGGGAGTCCACCCGCCACTGACCCACCAGGAGTCCGGAACATTTCTCCCAGTTGATCCTGGCGGAGGACGCGGCCGAGTAAATCTCCTGGCACTCACGCATCCTCCGCAGGTCAGCGGGATCCTCTACCGCGAGGAGCACGTTATCGGCGTAAGCCGAGAGGACGACCTCCACGCCCGGCCCTTGCAGAGCCAGTCCCGTCAACCTCGTCCGCAAGAGGCGCAGGAAAGGCTCCACGCAAACGGCGTATAACTGGCCGGACATGGGGCATCCCTGGCGCACCCCTCTCCTAAAGCGAAGGGGCGCCGTCAAGGACCCGTTAACCTTAATCAGACACTCCGCGGCGGCGTACAAAAGTCGGATCCGGGCGACGAAATGCGTCCCGAACCCGAAAGCGCGCAGAGTTCCGAGCAGATAGTCGTGATCCACCCTGTCGAACGCCTTCTCTTGGTCGAGGGATAGGAAGGCGACCGACAGACCAGCCTCCTGGGAACAATGGATGAGGTCCCGGACCAGATGGATGTTATCGTGGATTGTCCGGCCCGGGACCGTGTAGGACTGGTCGGGGTGGATCATGTGGTCCAGCACGGCACCAAGGCGAGCAGACATCGCCCTGGCGAAGATTTTGTAGTCCGTGCTGAGGAGGGAGACCGGGCGCCAGTTCTTAAGGAGGCGGAGATCGCCCTTCTTAGGCAGCAGGACGATGACTGCCCTGCGCCAAGAGAGGGGCATCTCCCCGGTCGCCAGACTTTCCCCCAGGACCCGCGCGTAGTCGCTCCCCAGGACGTCCCAGAACGCCCTGTGGAACTCCACGGTCAGCCCGTCCAGCCCCGGGGATTTTCCCCTCGAGAGCCGGTCGAGGGCACCGGTCAGCTCCGCCAGGCTTAGCGGAGTTTCCAGATTTTCGGCGCCCTCCGGGCTGACCTTCGGCAGGTCCTCACACAAAACTCTACGCGTTTCCTCGCTGGACGGATCCGGAGAGAACAGAGCCCCGTAATATTCACGGGCCCTGTTGTTGACGCCCTCCGAATCCGAGACGAGAGAGCCGTCGTCGGCCAGCAGCGTCAAGAGCTGCTTACGGACACTCTGCCTTTTTTCCAGCGAGTAGAAGAAGGGGGAGCCGCGGTCCAGATCCCGCAGGAACCGGATCCGCGACCTCACGAACGCGCCTCGGGACCCGACGAGCTGCAGGTCCTTCAGCGCGGCCTTCTTCGCTTCGTACACCGTCCGCAGGGCCGGGTCCTGGACGACTTGACCGAGACGGGCTTCCAGGTCGAGCACCTCTTTTTCTAGGCGCCCGACTCTGGCCGCCCGCCTCTTGGTCGACCCCCTCGCGTACTCTTGACAGAAGACGCGGACGTGAGCCTTGCCCACGTCCCACCATAGCCTCAAGGAGGGGAAGCCCCCCTGCTTCCTTCTCCAGTCGGACCAGAATCGACGGAACGAGTCCTGGAACCGCACGTCCTCCAGCAGCCGGTTGTTAAAGTGCCAGTACGCGGACCCCATCCTCGCGCGGAGCGAAGCGAGCTCCGCCCACACCAGGTGGTGGTCCGAACACGGCACCGGCCGCATGGAGGCCGCCGGGACGCAGGAAACGTACGCCCGAGACACGTAAAGGCGGTCGACTCTAGGCCATCCTACTCCAGGCCTCACCCAAGTAAAGGCGCTGGAGTCGGGGTGGAGATTTTGCCAGACGTCCACCAAGTCGAAGGACCCGACCAGGTCCCTCAACTTCTCCATCGCCGTCATGCACTGCGGGGCACCGGAGCGGTCCCTCGCCTCGAGGGTGCAGTTAAAATCCCCCCCGAGGACAATGCAGTCGCTGACGTCGACGGAGCCAAGAAGAGCGGACACCTCTTCAAAGAAGCGCGTTTGCTGCGGGCCGGGCTGAGGGGCGTACACGTTCACGAGATGGAGCGGCACGTCCCCCAGGCGAACCGTTACGTGCAGCAAGCAGCCTGGCACGGGCTCCTCGACCCCCAAGATCTCCGGCTGAAAATGCGGGCCCAGCAAGATGGCCTCCCCACTAGAAATGGTGGTGAGGTGGCTCATGCGGACCTCTCCTTGCCATTCCAGGAGCCACGTGGCTTCGTCTCCCGGAACGGTGTGGGTTTCTTGCAGGAAGCACACCGCATATTTCCCCTCCCGCAGGAGCGAAAAATTGTCAAATCTACGGCGTGCCCCTCTGCCGCCGTTGATGTTGAGGCTGGCTATGGTTATCTTCATGGCAAAAGCATAGTGCAACCTCTACCTTAACCTATTGTGGGGGGAGGGAGCGGAGTCTTTTGTTGAACTCCACTCCCTCCGCAGCCCAGCGAGGAGTCCCTCGAGCTCACGCAGCTCAAGGTGTTGCGCCTTTGTCAAGGGCCCGCCCGCGGCCAAGGTTTTAGCGGCGGCGCGGACGGACCCCTTGATCAGCTCTGGCTCGGACCATTTTTCCAGGGCCAGTCGGGCTTGGTTGCAGCGACCCCGGCTCTGGGCCAAAAAGTCCCGGAGTTCCTTTGCAGGAATGAGGATGGTCTCGGCGGCGGCCGCGAGCAGATCCACCGCCTCGCTGGCGGTGGTCTCTAGATTTTCTCCCGCGTCCCCCACCGAGTCCCCGTCCTCCTCCGGGAGGTGGCCGCCAGCAGCCGGCCCATCGACCGCACAAGGTACGGCAAATGAACCGGCCGCTCCAACCGGCCCTGGCTCTGCCCCGATCCCACCCCCAGGATCGTCGGCAGAGGAGTCCCCACTGGGCTCTTTTAAAAATGGTGCTGGGTCAGGAAATGACAGCGGAAGGGGTTCCCCCTCTGCCCCAGGAACCGGGGAACAAGGAGAGACCCGGCCATAGGAAATCCCCAGGCTCCCCAAGTGCTCCAGCTCCAAAGCAAGGGGCGAGGGTGGGTGTTCCTCCCCCTCCCGGCTGCCACCCCCCGGCCCAGCATTTACAGTTTCGTTAAAATTCTTGATAATTTCGGTTTCTGCCGGGTCGAGCAAATCCCGGGGGAAGTTGGATATTGGCTGGGCAGACTCAGGTTCGGCCTTTTCGGCCCCGCCCGCCTCAGTCCCCGGGACGCCCGGCCCGGCGGCAATGCATTCCTCCGCGGTCCCCACGCCCCCCACGACAGGCAGATCTTCCACGCCATCCCCGGGAGGCAGAGGCTGGGCAGCCTCGACTGTCTCACCCTCCCCGGGGACAGACTCCTCCCGCGTACGGCGCTGCTTGGGGGCGCTGGTGGTGGACGCGGGACACGCTGCGGGCACCGACTCCTCCGCGGAGGGATGTTACTCCCCCTCCGCCTCAACGGAGCGGCGCCTCCTTTTGTTGCTGGAGGTGCGCTGAGGCAGGGAGACCTCCATGTCTGCCGAGGCCTCCCGCTCCGCCCCCCCCTTTTCCATTTCTTGCCCGCGCCCGGGTCCCTCTGCGGTGTTGTTCAAGGGCTCGGGCACGGGCTCAGGGCACCCCGCGCTCGCCGGTGACTGGGTTGGGCCGAGCGTGGTGGTCAAACTTTCCGGCGCACTGAGGGGACCCGCCTCTAGATGTCTCGTCTTCTTCCGCGCCTTCTTTTCGATCGGACGCTCTCCCTCCCCCCCGCCGGAGGCCGTGAAAACAAAGGCCCCCGACGATGCCCGCGCACCTACGGCTCCCGGCACGCGGACGCAACTCGGGGGAGGGGTGGCGGCGGCGCCAGCTTTGGCCGCCCTCGGTGGTTTGGCGGCGTTGGAGGCGGGACAGTTCTTACGAACATGCCCCACCTCCCTACAGGCATGGCACCGCACGCCGTCCGACGTCCAGAAGACGCGGTAGGCAGTCCCCTCGTGCACCACATTGAAATTTCCCTCCGTCGTCTCCTCCCGCGCCAGCCGGACAAAGAACTGGCGGCGGAAGGAGAACACGTGGCGCAGGCTGTTCTCCCTGAGGCCGAGCGGTATGGGGTTGATCCCCGACCTTACCTCCCCCAGTTGTTGTAGGTGAGGGAGGAGGAGCTCAGCGGGAACAAAGGGCAGGACGTTTGAAACGATGACCCTCTGCGCGGTGGCCTCAAGAGGGTCCACCGGTAGGAACGTCCCGCCCACCGTGAGCCCCTTTTCGAGGGCCAGGGACACCGCCCGCTCCGACCCCAGGAAGAACACGGCCTTCCCAGACATCTTGGAGGCTGCGACAATGGCCGAGGGGCCGACTACCCCAGCCATCGCCCGCACGCACTCCTCGATGGTCATTGTGGGGTGAGTATAGCTCTTGACCCCGTGTTTTTTTGTAATAAGTCGAAAAAGTGGCAGGGCAGCGGGTGGCGCAGGAGGCGCCGTGGAAGCGGTTGCCACCGGCGCATATGTCTTCGCTGGCCCTGCCACCGGCGTGGATGGGGTCGCCATCACGGGGTCCCTTTAAGGGCTACACCCACCCCAAAGTCACAGGCCTTAATGGTCTTAATTAGGCCTCGTTTGATTAGACTGAGCAGAGGAGCTCTTAACGAGGCACACCTCTCCCCTAGTTGGCAATTGGGGAGGGGCCTTGCTCCCTCTGCTCAGTTGTCTTAATTATTTTGTTTTTTTTTAAATTAGGAGGAAGGGGTCTCAGAGAGAGAGGGGAGAAACAGAGAGCAACAGTGAAGAGAGAGGGGGTGGGAAGGGGGGGAAACTGCGAGGGCAGGTCTCCCCTCGCAGCTGTGGATGGGTGCAATCCCCAGATGGTAAAACACAAAATAGTCTTTGGGATGGTCTTCGGGTGAGGGGAGAAGATGTCTTCACCTGGGGCAGCTAGAGCCACCAGGCACACACTCCTAATGATGTTAAATAAGTGGTAAATAAAATCTTCAGCCTGGTAGCTCCAGCTATCCCAGGCTAGGCAATTGGGGGGTGGGTTCAATTGTGTGTGGGGCCTAGTTGTAAGCAAGGCCCCCACACACACTTCCACACACACACACCCCCCGCAATGTTCCGGCCCTCAGTGGTCTTCTTTCCTCCCCCCACCGATATAACAAAGTCTTTTTGGGAAATGCACACACACCCACCTGTAGAATGGTAGAGTCTCCCTCCTTCCACACTGGATGTTGTTGTTGGTCTTTCCCCCTCTCTCCAACTCTTTGCAGAAATGGTAAAAAGTTGTTGAAAGTTTTCTGCTTTTTCCTCCTCTCCCTCTGGGTGAAAGTTGGTGGTGAAGCCCCTTCCTTCCTTCTCTTCCTGGGCTGTTCTCAGGGCTCTCCAGGCCTTCCAAACAGGAGCTAAGGTTGGTAGCTGCTCCTCTCCTCACTGCAGCTCAGCTCCAACTGTGCAGGACACGCCTCCACTGCTCCACGATTGGTCCTTGTGCATGAATCCCAAAAAGCTAGTTTGCAGGTGCAGCAGGTAATCAGGAAGGCGAATGGAATGTTGGCCTTCATTGCGAGAGGAATGGAGTACAAAAGCAGGGAGGTCCTCCTGCAACTGCATAGGGTATTGGTGAGGCCGCACCTGGAGTACTGCATGCAGTTTTGGTCACCTTACTTAAGGAAGGATATACTAACTTTGGAGGGGGTACAGAGACGATTCACTAGGCTGATTCCGGAGATGAGGGGGTTACCTTATGATGATAGATTGAGTAGACTGGGTCTTTACTCGTTGGAGTTCAGAAGGATGAGGGGTGATCTTATAGAAACATTTAAAATAATGAAAGGGATAGACAAGATAGAGGCAGAGAGATTGTTTCCACTGGTCGGGGAGACTAGAACTAGGGGGCACAGCCTCAAAATACGGCGGAGCCAATTTAAAACCGAGTTGAGAAGGAATTTCTTCTCCCAGAGGGTTGTGAATCTGTGGAATTCTCTGCCCAAGGAAGCAGTTGTGGCTAACTCATTGAATGTATTCAAGTCACAGATATAGATTTTTAACCAATAAGGGAATTAAGGGTTACGGGGAGCGGGCGGATAAGTGGAGCTGAGTCCACGGCCAGATCAGCCATGATCTTGTTGAATGGCGGAACAGGCTCGAGGGGCTAGATGGCCTACTCTTGTTCCTAATTCTTATGTTCTTATGTTCTTATGTTTCCACATCAGAATCAACAAACAGAGGGGCAAAATCTCCACTTGTCAGAGGAACAGTTACCTGCAGAGACTGCAATTTATAAGGGACACCATCACAGAGTGACACTGCATGATCCAAACAGACCATCAGCCAAACTTGTCCACAGGCATGGCATTGCCTGTGGCCAGCAACGTCACAACCGCCTTAAACTTTTATCCTCCAACACCATTTCAGGCTTCTACTAAGGACATCAATAACATAAGCCAATTAGCTAACCACAGATGTGTAAAGCAAGTTGCTTGATCAACCAATTTCTTCTTCTCCTCCATGGATAAGCGACATGAACATGAGAGGGTGTGCAATTTTAAGATATGAAAATACTTTGAAGACACTGTGAGGAGGAGGAGGTAATTGTATTTGCCATACATACTTAGTACACTGACTAATGGAAAATCATAGTTCGTTCTCCTAACTCAGCTCAGCCATTTTCCTGTATGAACTTTTTCAATTTAATAAGATTAATTTAAAATAAATTAAATCCTGTATATGTTGTGCTCACCAACCTAAAGGTTGTCAATTCTGGGCAGCAAAGTACATTTTCACTATGTGCATCTAATGTCGGCATAAAGTACTTCCAGGTCAAGTATTGTGCTTTAATCCAACCTCACACTGGCCTTTGGACATTGGACATTTCTTTTTTCCATGCAAGCCACTATTTTGTGGGAGGCATTTATTTGTATTGTCAAAATGGCCACATTGGTCTCTGATTGGCTCTCCATTATCACATGACCTGATTACTGATTGGTCCACTTAGAGGATAAGCCACACCCAGAAGTTTCTCTGGAATGTGTAACTGAAACCACCCAGCCCAAGTTCTGACTGACTTTGCAAACTTTAGAAGCCAGAGAGGATAGATCTCCACCAACCCAGCAAAAGCTTCCCAAGTTGCAGCCGAATTCCCTTTCCCCAGCGCAAGTGCATAGATGGGGCATTGTGTGTGGGCCACGGATTGTTAACAGGTTTATTGGGTATGAAGTGAATAGTGACAGTGTCATGACTTCTGGATTTCATCCACTCCAACAATGTCGCTTGTAACACACACACCGAGCTTTCTGAGCAATCGGGTGTGGGTGAAAAGGGGGTTGGAAGAATGTGATCTGTCTTCCCTGAGTTCCCTCTCTCCCCTCTCCCACTTCCCCTATTTCTCTACCCCCCTGTTCCCCGGCCCCCGCCCATGTCTCTCTGTCGCCGTCCCCCTGTGTTTCTTTCTCTCCCCCCACTGTGTGTGTCTCTCTCTCCCCCCTCCCTCGGTGTCTCTCTCTCTCTCTCTCTCTCCCCCTCTCCCCGTCTCTCTCTCCCCCATCCTGCCCTGCATCATGCAGTTGATGGCTCCCAATTCCTACCTCGAACCAAACATTACACTGCTTGGTTCTCCTAGTATTAGCACCATTTCATAGAATCATAGAATCATAAAATGGTTACAACACGGAAGAAAATTATTCCGTCTATTGAGCCCGTGCCAGCTCTCTGCAAAAGCACCTCAGCAAGTCTCACTCCCCTGCCTTTTACTCATAGCTCTGCAAACTTTTTTCTTTCCGGTACTTATCCAATTTCCTTTTGAAAACCATCAATGAGTCTGCCTCCACCATCCTTTTAGGCAGTGTATTCCAGATCCTAACCACTCACTGCGTGAAAAGCTTTTTCTTATGTCACCTTTGGCTCTTTTGCCAATTACCTTAAATCTCTGTCCTCTGGCTCTCAATCCTTTTGCAAATGGGGACAGTTTCTCTCTATCTACTCTGTCCAGACCCCTCATGATTTTGAACACATCTATCAAATCTCCTTGTAATCGTCTCTGCTCTAAGGAATACAACCCCAGCTTCTCCTGTCTATCAACGTAACTAAAGTCCTTCATCCCTGGAATCATTCTCATAAATCTTTCCTGCATCCTCTCTAAGGCCTTCACATCCTTCTTAAAGTGCAATGTCCAGAATTGGACACAATACTCCAGTTGAGGCCGAACCAGTGTTTTATACAGGTTCATCATAATTTCCACGCTTTTGTACGCTATACCTCTATTCATGAAGCCCAAGATCCCGTAAGCTTTTTTAACTGCTTTCTCAACCTGCCCTGCCACTTTCAATGATTTGTGCACATATACTCCTAGGTCTCTCTGTTCATGCACCCCCTTTAGGATTGTACCATTAGTCTATGGCCAGATCAGCCATGATCTTGTTGAATGGCGGAGCAGGCTCGAGGGGCTAGATGGCCGACTCCTGTTCCTAATTCTCATGTTCTTATGTTCTTATATTTCCTCTCCTCATTCTTTCGAACAAAATGTATCACTTCACACTTTTCAGCGTTAAATTTCATCCGCCCATTCCACCAACCTGTCTATGTCCTCTTGAAGTTTACTACTATCCTCCTCACTGTTCACTATTTGTTGTTCAAGTTTTGTGTCATCTGCAAATGTTGAAATTGTGCCCTGTACACCCACATCCAAGTTATTAATATATATCAAGAAAAGCAGTGGTCTTAGTACCGACCTCTGGGGAACACCATTGTATACCTTCCTCCAGTCCAAAAAACAACTGTTCAACACTACTCTTTGGGGCCGAAATTGCCCTCCTCCATAATCTCCATTACCACCTGTAAGAGGCGGGCATGGAGTGGAGAGTCCGATGGATGGATGGGCTGACCCGACTGACATTGTCCCCAGGCCGTAAGAGGCGGGAACAGGTTTCCGCTCCGCCCGTTTTCCTGCCATGTCAGGTCCGTGCCGACCCCTTACCGACCGGCGGCGACCCCCTTTCTGACCCCCGTGGGAAACTGCCTCACGGGAAATTGCCCCGTGAGGAATTTCCCCACAGAAGCGGCGATACCGCCAGTCGGCATCACTGACTGCTTTCCCTGGCGGGGAACTGTCTGTGGCTGGCCTTAAAGGGGAGGTCGTGCTGCTGGCGACCCCATTTTATTTTTTATTGTCAGCCGTCTGCCTGGTTAGCCCGACAATTATGCCCCCAGATTCAGCCGGGCCTTCAACAGGCAGCCTGGTACCTCATCTTGGGTGCTAGGCTGCTGGCCTGGCGGAAAGCCTCCCTGGTGGCCCAGTGGACCTAACTGAAAACTCTGTAGAGTTCACAGTGGCCCACCCCTTTAACTGAAGGGTCGGGACGTTGTGATGCATCAGCATGGCACTGCATGTCTGCATCGCGCTGACATCATCAGCACGGCACTGATGACTGGTCAGGGCGGTCGACCTGCTCCAAGGACACATCTGCCCTTCAGCTGCCACGACATCCGCCCTGACCCCCTCCCAAAAAATCAAATAGGTGAATTTCTCCAGTATCTCCACACTATGTATTGAGGCGGAGAAAACCTTTAAAAACCAGTAGTTGCGCCCCGTTTGGGTGGGGCTCAATTTCGGCCCCTTTGTTTCCTGTCACTTAGTCAATTTCATAGCCATGCTGCCACTGTCCCTTTTACTCCATAGGCTTCAAATTTGCTGCCAAGTCTATTATGTGGCACTTTTCGAACGTCTTTTGGAAATCCATGTACACCCATCAACTGCATTGCCCTCATCAATGCTTTCTGTTACCCCATGAAAAAACTCGATCAAGTTAGTTAAACACGATTTGTTTTAACAATTCCATGCTGGCTTTCTGTAATTATTCCACACTTGTCCAAGTGAGTGTTAATCTTGTCCCTCTTTATTGTTTCTAAAAGCTCTCCCACTGTTAAGTATGGAAGAACTCCACAAGACTGAGTACTTTGAGCTAAAATTGGCGTGACCTTAGTCTCTTTAATACAACTCCAGAGTGCCCAAGCAGCATGGCAGACAACCTTTTATACTCCCTTGCACGAGGTGTGTGGGTGACTCTTGGGCCTCCAACAGTTGCGCCCTCTGGTGGCAAGTCTTACAAAGTTACAATGTTTACATACATAACATTACTCCCCCTCCCCCCGCAAAGTCTTTGATACAAATTATTTACAAGTTGAGATGATCCGGGGCTCTATGCTCCCTGGTTGATCGTCTGAGTTCAAACGCTGGCATGGATGAGTTGGTCGGACCATTCCTGCACTGTGGCATGGCTGGTCTGACAGGACTGTTGGGAATGGTGGGTTCATCCTCTTGATTACAGTGAGGTCGCTTGCTGGTTGGGTGTGTGTTGGTGGATCGATTATGGTGATGTCCTCTTCAGGTTGTTCCTGGTTGTCGATGAACCGTAGTTTGGTCTGATCCAACTGCTTTCTGCACGTTTGTCTATTCAATAGTTTGGCTATAAACACTCTATTCCCCTCCTTGGCCAAGACAGTGCCAGCGACCCATTTAGGACCATGATCATAATTAAGGAGAAACACAGGGTCGTTAACATCAATGTCACGCGATACAGCTGCGCGATCGTGGTGCATGTTTTGCTGGTGATGCCGGGTTTCCACATGATCATTTAGATCCGGATGGACTAGGGAGAGCCTGGTTTTGAGTACTCCCTTCATTAACAATTTTGCAGGGGGAACCCCAGTGAGCGAGTAGGGTCACGTCCGGTAGCTGAGCAGAACCTGAGATAAGCGGGTCTGCAAGGAGCCTTCCGTCACGTGTTTCAAGCTCTGCTTGATAGTTTGGACTACCCGTTCTGCTTGACCATTGGATCCGGGCTTAAACGGGGCAGACCTGACATGCTTGATGCCATTGCGGGTCATAAACTCATTGAATTCTGAGCTGGTGAAACACGGTCCACTGTCACTGACAAGGATGTCGGGCAAGCCATAGGTGGCGAACATAGCCCGGAGGCTTTCAATGATGGCAGTGGATGTGTTGGATGACATGATTACGCATTCAATCCATTTAGAGTAAGCGTCCACGACAACTAAAAACATCTTTCCGAGAAAGGGGCCAGCAAAGTCTACGTGGATCCTGGACCACGGTTTGGAGGGCCATGATCACAGACTCAATGGTGCCTCCCTTGGTGCATTGCTCAATTGTGAACACGTGTTGCACTGGTGTACGCATGACTCTAAGTCAGAGTTAATACCGGGCCACCAAACATGCGACCTGGCTATAGCCTTCATCATGACTATGCCTGGGTGGGTATTGTGTAGGTCGCGTATAAACGTTTCCCTGCCTCTTTTTGGCAAAACCACGCAATTACCCCATAAGAGACAATCCGACTGGATGGACATTTCATCTTTGCGTTGGTGAAACGGCTTACTTTCATCTTGCATTTCCCCGGGAATGGCCAACAAGCTCCCATTGAGGACGCAGCTTTTTTCAAGTGATAGCACAGGATCCTGGCTGGTCCAGGTCCTGATCTGGCGACCTGTGACGGGTGACCCCTCACTCTCAAAAGCATCCATGACCAGAAGCAAGTCTACGGGCTGCGCCATTTCCACCCCGGTAGTGGGCAATGGTAGCCAACTGAGGGCATCAGCACAGTTCTCCGTGCCTGGTCTGTGGCGGTTAACATAATCATAGGTGCCCATCTTTGGATACGGGACGAAGCATTGGTGTTTATAACTTTGCTTTCTGAAAACAGTGAAATGAGAGGTTTGTGGTCGGTTTCAAGCTCAAACCAAAGTCCAAATAGGTATTGGTGCACTTTCTTAACCCCATATACACATGCTAACGCCTCTTTCCTGACCATACAGTAGGCTCTTTCAGCCTTAGACAGAATTCTAGACTCATATGCAACCGGTTGAAGTTTGCCCGATACATTGGTTTGCTGTAACACACAACCGACCCCGTACGAAGATGCATCATAAGCTAGCACTAATCGTTTACACGGGTCAAACAGTACAAGTAACTTATACGAACAAAGTAGGTTTCTGGCCTTCTCAAAGGCTGTCTCTTGAGATTTACCCCAAACCCAGTCGTCACCCTTACGTAGCAACATGTGCAACCGGTCCAGCAAAGTGCTTAATCCAGGTAGAAAGTTCCCAAAATAGTTGAGGAGACCCAGGAACGAACGCAGCTCCATCACATTCTGTGGTCTGGGTGTATTCTTGATGGCCTCTGTCTTTGAGTCCATGGGTCTGATGCCGTCTGCCACAATCTTTCTCATCAAAAATTCGACCCCTGGCGCTAGGAAAACACACTTGGAGCATTTCAGCCTGAGTCCCACTCTGTCGACATAGAAACATAGAAAATAGGTGCAGGAGTAGGCCATTCGGCCCTTCGAGCCTGCACAGCCATTCAATGAGTTCATGGCTGAACATGCAACTTCAGTACCCCATTCCTGGTTTCTCGCCATAGCCCTTGATCCCCCTAGTAGTAAGGACTACTTCTAACTCCCTTTTGAATATATTTAGTTAATTGGCCTCAACTACTTTCTGTGGTAGAGAATTCCACAGGTTCACCACTCTCTGGGTGAAGAAGTTTCTCCTCATCTCGGTCCTAAATGGCTTAGCCCTTATCCTTAGATTGTGACCCCTGGTTCTGGACTTCCCCAACATTGGGAACATTCTTCCTGCATCTAACCTGTCTAAACCCGTCAGAATTTTAAACGTTTCTATGAGGTCCCCTCTCATTCTTCTGAACTCCAGTGAATACAAGCCCAGTTGATCCAGTCTTTCTTGATAGGTCAGTCCCACCATCCCGGGAATCAGTCTGGTGAACCTTCGCTGCACTCCCTCAATAGCAAGAATGTCCTTCCTCAAGTTAGCAGACCAAAACTGTACACAATACTCCAGGTGTGGCCTTACCAAGGCCCTGTACAACTGTAGCAACACCTCCCTGCCCCTGTACTCAAATCCCCTCGCTATGAAGGCCAACATGCCATTTGCTTTCTTAACTGCCTGCTGTACCTGCATGCCAACCTTCAATGACTGATGTACCATGACACTCAGGTCTCGTTGCAACTCCCCTTTTCCTAATTTGTCACCATTCAGATAATAGTCTGTCTCTCTGTTTTTACCACCAAAGTGGATAACCTCACATTTATCCACATTATACTTCATCTGCCATGCATTTGCCCACTCACCTAACATTTCCAAGTTATAGTCGACTTAGAACTTCTTCCACGTTGTGCAGGTGTTCGGTGGTGTCACGACCGGTGATCAGGATGTTGTCTTGAAATACAACGGTGCACGGAACCAATTTCAGCAGATTCTCCATGTTTCTCTGGAAGATGGCAGCAGCCGACAAATCCCAAAAGGGCGCCTGTGGTATATAAACAGGCCTTTGTACTTTTTGAAGATTCAGCCAGCTCCTGTGGCATGTAGGTGGAGGTTAGGTCCAACTTGCTGAACGACTTCCCCCTGCTAAGGTCATCCGTCTTGGGTAGCAGGTACTGTTCTTGTAACGAGACTCGGTTGATCGTTACCTTGTCGTCTCTGCAGATTCTGACCGTGCCATCGCTTTTCAACACTGGAACAATTGGACTGGCCCACTCGTTGAACTCGACTGGTGATATGATTCCCACTCATTGAACTCTGTCCAGTTCGATCTCGACTTTCTCCCTCGTCATATATAGAACCGCTCGAGCCTTGTGATGAATGGGCCTTGCATCGGAGACTAGATGGATCTGCACCTTGGCGCCTGTGAAGTTGTCGATGCCTTCTTCAAATAGCGACAGACACTTGCTCAGCACTTGGGCGCACGAGGCATCATCCACTGAAGATAATGCTTTGATGTCGTCCCAGTTCTATCGAATCTTTCCCAGCCAGCTTCTGCCGAATAGCGTTGGGCCATCGCCTGGTACAATCCACAGTGATAAATCATGCACAGCTCCATCGTACAATACCTTAGCTGCCGCACTGCCAATGACTGGTATGAGCGGGAGCTCGAGAGTCAGCGGCAGTTGGCGAGAGGTGGGAGCAGTGTCGGAGTGGCCTATAAAGGCCCAGCGGGAGCTCGAGAGTCAGCGGCAGTTGGCGAGAGGTGGGAGCAGCGTCGGAGCGGCCTATAAAGGCCCAGCGGGAGCTCGAGAGTCAGCGGCAGTTGACGAGAGGTGGGAGCATTGTCGGAGCGGCCTATAAAGGCCCAGCGGGAGCTCGAGAGTCAGCGGCAGTTGGCGAGAGGTGGGAGAAGCGTCGGAGTGGCCTATAAAGGCCCAGCGGGAGCTCAAGAGTCAGCGGCAGTTGGCGAGAGGAGGGAGCAGTGTCGGAGCGGCCTATAAAGGCCCAGCGGGAGCTCAAGAGTCAGCGGCAGTTGGCGAGAGGAGGGAGCAGCATCGGGGCGGCCTATAAAGGCGTACTTGTGCAGCTACAGAGGGAGAGAAAGCAAAATAGAAGTAGAAAGGAATCAAAAGGTGACGTCACAGCCAATGGGGTAAGTGATTGGCTGGTGATTGGTGAGTAGCTTTTCTTTTTATTTTTATATCAGTAAGTGAACTGTAACATTGTTATTACCAATTTAAGTGTATCTAAGGGTTAAGGCATGGCAGGAGAGCTTGGTCACGTGATATGTTCCTCCTGTACCATGTGGGAACTCGGGGACACTTCCGGTGTCCCTGACGACTACATCTGCGGGAAGTGTATCCACCTCGAGCTCCTGACGGTCCGCGTTGCGGAATTGGAGCTGAGGGTGGATTCACTCTGGAGCATCCACGATGCTGAGAATGACGTGAGTATCACGTGTAGTGAGTTGGTCTTACCGCAGGCGAAGGGTCCACAGCCAGCTAGGGAATGTAAGACCAGCAGGAAGAGCAGTGCAAGGAAGGTAGTGCAGGGGTCCCCTGTGGTCGTCCCCCTGCAAAACAGATACACCGCTTTGAGTGCTGTTGGGGGGGATGACTCATCAGGGGAGGGCAGCAGCAGCCAAGTTCATGGCACCGTGGCTGACTCTGCTGCACAGGAGGGCAGGAAAAAGAGTGGGAGCGCGATAGTGATAGGGGATTCAATGATGAGGGGAATAGATAGGCGTTTCTGCGGCCGCAACCGTGACTCCAGGATGGTATGCTGCCTCCCTGGTGCAAGGGTCAAGGATGTCTCGGAGCGGGTGCAGTTAATTCTGAAATGGGAGGGAGAACAGCCAGTTGTCGTGGTGCACATTGGTACCAACGATATAGGTAAAAAAAGGGATGAGGTCCTACGAAACGAATTTAAGGAGCTCGGAGCTAAATTAAAAAGTAGGACCTCAAAAGTAGTAATCTCGAGATTGCAACCAGTGCCACGTGCTAGTCAGAGTAGGAATCGTAGGATAGCGCAGATAAATAGGTGGCTTGAGCAGTGGTGCAGCAGGGAGGGATTCAAATTCCTGGGGCATTGGAACCGGTTCTGGGGGAGGTGGGACCAATACAAACCGGACGGTCTGCACCTGGGCAGGACCGGAACCAATGTCCTAGGGGGAGTGTTTGCTAGTGCTGTTGGGGAGGAGTTAAACTAATATGGCAGGGAGATGGGAACCAATGCAGGGAGACAGAGGGAGACAAAAAGAAGGCAAAAGCAAAAGACAGAAAGGAGATGAGGAGGGGTGGGGGGCAGAGAAACCCGGGGCAAAGAACAAGAGGGGCCACTGTACAGCAAAATTCTAAAAGGACAAAGGGTGTTAAAAAAACAAGCCTGAAGGCTTTGTGTCTTAATGCAAGGAGTATCCGCAATAAGGTGGATGAATTAACTGTGCAAATAGATGTTAACAAATATGATGTGATTGGGATTACGGAGACGTGGCTCCAGGATGATCAGGGCTGGGAACTCAACATCCAGGGGTATTCAACATTCAGGAAAGATAGAATAAAAAGAAAAGGAGGTGGGGTAGCATTGCTGGTTAAAGAGGAGATTAATGCAATCGTTAGGAAAGACATTAGCTTGGATGATGTGGAATCTATATGGGTAGAGCTGCAGAACACCAAAGGGCAAAAAACGTTAGTGGAAGTTGTGTACAGACCTCCAAACAGTAGTAGTGATGTTGGGGAGGGCATCAAACAGGAAATTAGGGGTGCATGCAATAAAGGTGCAGCAGTTATAATGGGTGACTTTAATATGCACATAGATTGGGCTAGCCAAACTGGAAGCAATACGGTGGAGGAGGATTTCCTGGAGTGCATAAGGGATGGTTTTCTAGACCAATATGTCGAGGAACCAACTAGGGGGGAGGCCATCTTAGACTGGGTGTTGTGTAATGAGAGAGGACTAATTAGCAATCTCATTGTGCGAGGCCCCTTGGGGAAGAGTGACCATAATATGGTGGAATTCTGCATTAGGATGGAGAATGATACAGTTAATTCAGAGACCATGGTCCAGAACTTAAAGAAGGGTAACTTTGAAGGTATGAGGTGTGAATTGGCTAGGATAGATTGGCAAATGATACTTCAGGGGTTGACTGTGGATGGGCAATGGCAGACATTTAGAGACCGCATGG
The DNA here is from genome assembly GCF_044704955.1 of Pristiophorus japonicus. Classification (NCBI taxonomy): domain Eukaryota; kingdom Metazoa; phylum Chordata; class Chondrichthyes; family Pristiophoridae; genus Pristiophorus; species Pristiophorus japonicus. The sequence continues at coordinate 52,551,218 of NC_091985.1, read as the reverse complement.
ATGAACTACAACAATTGTACATTCCTGTCTGGCGTAAAAATAAAAAAGGGAAGGTGGCTCAACCGTGGCTATCTAGGGAAATCAGAGATAGTATTAAAGCCAAGTGAGTGGCATACAAATTGGCCAGAAATAGCAGCGAACCTAGGGACTGGGAGAAATTTAGAACTCAGCAGAGGAGGACAAAGGGTTTGATTAGGGCAGGGAAAATGGAGTACGAGAAGAAGCTTGCAGGGAACATTAAGGCGGATTGCAAAAGTTTCTATTGGTATGTAAAGAGAAAAAGGTTAGTAAAGACAAACGTAGGTCCCCTGCAGTCAGAATCAGGGGAAGTCATAACAGGGAACAAAGAAATGGCAGACCAATTGAACAAGTACTTTGGTTCAGTATTCACTAAGGAGGACACAAACAACCTTCCGGATAGAAAAGGGGTCAGATGGTCTAGTAAGGAGGAGGAACTGAGGGACATCTTTATTAGTCGGGAAATTGTGTTGGGGAAATTGATGGGATTGAAGGCCGATAAATCCCCAGGGCCTGATGGACTGCATCCCAGAGTACTTAAGGAGGTGGCCTTGGAAATAGCGGATGCATTGACAGTCATTTTCCAACATTCCATTGACTCTGGATCAGTTCCTATCAAGTGGAGGGTAGCCAATGTAACCCCACTTTTTAAAAAAGGAGGGAGAGAGAAAACAGGGAATTATAGACTGGTCAACCTGACCTCAGTAGTGGGTAAAATGATGGAATCAATTATTAAGGATGTCATAGCAGCGCATTTGGAAAATGGTGACATGATAGGTCCAAGTCAGCATGGATTTGTGAAAGGGAAATCATGCTTGACAAATCTTCTGGAATTTTTTGAGGATGTTTCCAGTAAAGTGGACAAAGGAGAACCAGTTGATGTGGTATATTTGGACTTTCAGAAGGCTTTCGACAAGGTCCCACACAAGAGATTAATGTGCAAAGTTAAAGCACATGGGATTGGGGGTAGTGTGCTGACGTGGATTGAGAACTGGTTGTCAGACAGGAAGCAAAGAGTAGGAGTAAATGGGTACTTTTCAGAATGGCAGGCAGTGACTAGTGGGGTACCGCAAGGTTCTGTGCTGGAGCCCCAGCTGTTTACATTGTACATTAATGATTTAGACGAGGGGATTAAATGTAGTATCTCCAAATTTGCGGATGACACTAAGTTGGGTGGCAGTGTGAGTTGCGAGGAGGATGCTATGAGGCTGCAGAGTGACTTGGATAGGTTAGGTGAGTGGGCAAATGCATGGCAGATGAAGTATAATGTGGATAAATGTGAGGTTATCCACTTTGGTGGTAAAAACAGAGAGACAGACTATTATCTGAATGGTGACAGATTAGGAAAAGGGAAGGTGCAACGAGACCTGGGTGTCATGGTACATCAGTCATTGAAGGTTGGCATGCAGGTACAGCAGGCGGTTAAGAAAGCAAATGGCATGTTGGCCTTCATAGCGAGGGGATTTGAGTACAGGGGCAGGGAGGTGTTGCTACAGTTGTACAGGGCCTTGGTGAGGCCACACCTGGAGTATTGTGTACAGTTTTGGTCTCCTAACTTGAGGAAGGACATTCTTGCTGTTGAGGGAGTGCAGCAAAGATTCACCAGACTGATTCCCGGGATGGTGGGACTGACCTATCAAGAAAGACTGGATCAACTGGGCTTGTATTCACTGGAGTTCAGAAGAATGAGAGGGGACCTCATAGAAACATTTAAAATTCTGACGGGTTTAGACAGGTTAGATGCAGGAAGAATGTTCCCAATGTTGGGAAAGTCCAGAACCAGGGGTCACAGTCTAAGGATAAGGGCTAAGCCATTTAGGACCGAGATGAGGAGAAATTTCTTCACCCAGAGAGTGGTGAACCTGTGGAATTCTCTACCACAGAAAGTTGTTGAGGCCAATTCACTAAATATATTCAAAAAGAAGTTAGATGAAGTCCTTACTACTAGGGGAATCAAGGGGTATGGTGAGAAAGCAGGAATGGGGTACTGAAGTTTCATGTTCAGCCATGAACTCATTGAATGGCGGTGCAGGCTAGAAGGGCTGAATGGCCTGCTCCTGCACCACGTTCCTATGTTTCTATGTTTCTATGAGCTCTTTGGTGTAGATATGCAGCTTTGTCAGAATCAGGCTCAGTTTGGGCCTTTGTGCCTTGTTGCCCCACAGTTTCTCAAAAGCTTTCTGGCTCATAATTGACTGGCTCGCCCCCGTGTCCAACTCCATTGATACCGGAATACCGTTGAATTTGACTTTCAGCATGATAGGAGGGCTCTTGGTGGTGAAGGTATGTACCCCATACACTTCTTCCTCAGGTTGAATTGCCTCTCTTGTTTGTTCTACGTGATCCACACCTGATCGATCATCCTCTGCCGACTCTGCCACATGGTGAGTCGCAGCACTCTTGCACATTGACTGGAGGTGCTCCATTTATTCGCAGCCTTTGCACACAGTGCTTGAATTGACATTGATGGGCTCGATGTTTACCCCAGCAGCGCCAACATGGTGCTAATGGATTGGCATTCACGCCTGAAGGCGGACTCTGAGTCATCCTAGGTCTTGCAGCTGCAGATGTGTAGACCCTGCATATGCAGTTCTGCCTGCTTGTGATGTTATTTTATGCACAGTACTTGCCGGTGAGCTTCAATGCTGGGAAGATATCTGTCTGGTATTATCGCTTTTGCATATAAATGCCTGGGCTATCGTGATGGCCTTGTTCAGGTCTAGGGATTTGGTAGACAGCAGCTTGCGAAGAATGACCTCGTGGCCGATGCCAAGCACAAAAAAGTCCCACAGCATTTCCCCCAAAAATCCAGCAAATTCACAAGTTCACGCAAGGCGTCTCAGGTCGGTGCCATAACTCGCCACATCCTGGCCCTCGGAGTGGTGGTGCATGTAGAAGCGATACCTGGCCATTAAGATGCTCTCCTTTGGCTTGAGGTGGTTCCGAACCAGCGTACACAACTCTGTATATGTCTTCTCCGGTGTTAGTAGATTCTTGATGAGGCCGTATATTGTGGACCCACACACGGTGAGGAGAATCGCCCTGCGCTTGATCGCTTTATCGCCCCCATCCAGCTCGTTACCCACAAAGTATTGGTCGAGACGCTCAACGAATGCTTCCCAATCATCACCCTCTACAAATCTCTCTAAAATATCAACGGCAGCCATGACCGTGTGAAAGTTTGTAATCTGTTACTTAAGGATGGAAGAACTCCACAAGACTGAGTACTGTGAGCTAAAACCGGCGTGACCTTAGTCTCTTTAATACAACTCCAGAGTGCCCAAGCAGCATGGCAGACAACCTTTTATACTCCCTTGCAC